>NW_028318264.1:2498333-2810625 GCF_062004578.1 Staurois parvus | reverse complement strand
TGGATATGATAAAATTTGAAACATGAAATCATAAATTATAATTTAATAAATAATCATAAAAAATAATACTATAATAATAATAAATTTAATTCAATAATATAATCAAACCAAAAACACTGAAATTTGAAATACAGAGGCAAATTCGCACATCGCTGAGCAAAGTCACAAAATCGTTTGCAGTGTCTGATGACGAATTTCCCCACAAATCATCATCACTCAATTCTGCAAGTGGTTCTGATTTACTATCGCTGTTCTAAAACCGCTTTTGACGTAAAGGGACGCTTTTTGGACGCCATGGACTTTTCTAAGTTTCCAGGCAGAAAGAACAGTCAAAATGCAGGCAGGGCGCCGGACAAAGCAGTAGGGACAAAATGTATGTGAAATGCATTGAAATAGCAATGACAGCAAAAATGAAATTTTTAAAAAAATTCAAATTTCCCGCCGGCGCCCGTACGTCCCGACATAAGAACACAGGAGCCGGATGCCGGCATCGGCCAGAGGAGATGGCCGGGGACGCTGGAGGGGACACATCGCGGGAGTGAAGGACAAGGTAAGTGCTGCAGGGACCCCCAGAACAGCGCCGCATGGTAACCCCGAGTGTAGCTTGGGGTTACCGCTTTTGGTATAGAAATTTTACCCCGAGCTACACTCGGGAACACCGCTAAGGAGGTTAAGGTGTTTATCTTAATGCATTCTCTGCACTAAGGTAAAAGACCTTCCATGGTCAGCTCCCTCCCAGCCCCCCTATATACTTACCTAAGCCTGATCTTGATCCAGCACTGTGCCAAAGAGCAGCAGCACTGCTTTCTTTCTCTCCTCAGCAGACATGGAGTTAGCAGCAGGAGCCATAGGCTCCTGCTTCTGTCAAACAAATCCTGGGAGAAGATGGAAGGGGACAGGGCCAAGCTGTACTGTGTGTGTCAATAGATGCACATAGCCTGGCTTGGGGTCAAGCCCTGCATGCACTTGCTATGGGGCACTCAGAGAAAAGAAAAGAGAAAAGGATACTGGAGCACAGGCAGGGAACCCCAGAATAGGAGGTTTGAGGCTGCTTTGTGCAAAACCATTGCACAGAGCAGGTAAGTATAACATGATTGTTAGTTAAAAAATATATGTGACTTTAAAAGCACTTTAAATTGTGTATTGAAAATTTGTATAGACTTGTTGCTCTTATTTTTACAGAATGTATGAGAGTGTTTATTCGTTTGAAAATGTAAAAACTATTTTAAAAAATGTCACCCATCCATAGTTGAAGGAAGGCATCTGCTAGAATTGTTGCAGATGTTGCCAGAGATGTCAACAAAAATGATGAATACAAATATGATAAATAAAAAAATAGAGTTCTAGTTCTTTTCCTATATTTTTGTTGAAAGTCTATACCAGGGGTCTCCAAACTTTCTAATCAAAGGGCCAGGTTACTGTCCTACAGACTTTAGGGGGGGCTGGATTGTGGTCAGTTGGAGTAGAAGATGCCCCATCATTGGTACCAGTGGGAGGAATAGTACCCATCATTGGTGTCATTGTAAGGGAAAATGCCCCATTGTTGTGTCAGTGAGAGAAATGGTTCCCCACTGTTGTCAGTGGAAGGAATGGTGCCTCCTTGTTGGTGTTAGTGGGATAAATAGTGCCCCAAGGGCCAGATAAAGACAATTATAAATACAGTACATTAGACACAGTTTCCCCAAGAAAATAACACTTGTATATGCAGTGATTCACTAATTAAATTATTAGGTTTGATCTAATTAATGTTGAAAGCTTCACTCTATCCTGAATTGTAGCATAAACATAAAAACAATTTATATAAAAAGTGAATTTCACCTTAAAGTGTTGTGCAGTATACATCCAGACCTTCGATTTGATTTACTGACCTTGAAGAGATTGTTAACATAGCAAAGTGAGTGTTCACTGAGTTTAGTAAAGAAGATGAATCTGAGTCAACCAATCATGCGCCAGCAAAAATCCTGTTTCTCTCATTACTGGAGGTTTATATTGAAAAAGGTTCACCGTATTTTATATCATTCGCTAGCAAACATACATTTTTTAAAGTGAACCTTGGTTCCTTTAGTAAACCATCCTCATTGTGTTTTTCTTTAGAAATCCTTCACATATTACAATCTCCTGGTTTTCAGTACAATATTGTTACCTCTTTTCAACTATTGTAAGCCTTTCTTAGATGAAGAAAATAATACAAGTACAGAATGATCTGCAAAGCTTCTTATTCCTTGTAAACTGTGTATGTGCTTTGGCAGAAAGCTACAATAAAGTATATGAGAAGGCATAAAACACAAATAAAACCCACTTGTTCCTTTATCAGCTGATAAAGAGATAAAGACCTTAAAGTGACTATTAAGTAGAATTTTTTTTTTATTAAAATAACAAAGATGTGATACTTACCAGCTCTGTACAATGGTTTTGCACTGAACAGCCCTGAACATCCTCTTCTGGGGTCCCCCACCAGTGCTCTTGGCTCCTCCTATTCTTTGTGTGCCCCCATAGCAAGCTACATGCTCTATGGGCATGTGTGTGTGCTCGCCCATGAGTTGTGTGTGTCTATGGAGCCATGCTCCATAGACATTCACATCATGGCTTGGTCCCGCCCCCTCAGGCCCTCCTTACAGCATTTGCTCCCCAGGTCCCTGTGAGAAGAGGAAGAGAGAGGAGAGAAGAAAGCAGCCGGGCACAGCGCTGGATCCCTGCCAGGTTCAGGTAAGTGATACGTGATTTTGCATTTCAAGGTAGGGGGCTTGCAGGAGCCCTACCCGCGCTGTCATTTGCGGCTGCAGCTGCCAATCACCGGGTCCCAGCCGGTGATTAGTCGCTGGCGCCTGGCGATTACTGAGGATCTCTAACAGGGAGGAGAACTGTTTTGTTTACTAACAGTTCTCCTCCCTGTCAGCTCGGACACACTGCTTTGGATGGCTGTGCACAGTGAAGCACACAGACACTGCCCCATAGTAAAACACACCCATCACACAGTTAACCCTTTGATCGGCCCTCATGTTAACTCCTTCCTGCCCAGTGCCATTAGTACAGTGTCAATGCTTTTTTTTAGCACTGATCACTGTATTGGTGTCACTGGGGATGTCATTGACACCAAGTCCGTTCCCCCCGTTTCAGAATGCCTGATGCAGTCCTGCTATAAGTCGCTGATTGCCGCCATTACTAGTAAAAATTTAAAAAAATTAAAAAATCCCAGTATATATACCACCATTTGCAAATGCTATAACTTTTACGTAAACCCATTAATTTACATGTATTGGGATTTGCTTTAGCAAAGACATGTAGCAGAATACATTTTGGCCTAAATATATGACGAAATTTGATTTTTACATTTTTTTTTTTACTGGACATGTTTAATTGCAAAAAGTCGAAAATATAGTTTTTTCTCAAAATTGTCGGCCTTTTTTTTTATAGCGCAAAAATAAAAACGCACAGGTGATCAATTACCACCAAAACAAAGCTGTATTCATGGGAAAAAAGGACGTAAATTTAATTTGGGTGCAGCGTTGCATGACCGCGCAATTGTCAGTTAAAGTAACGCAAAAAATGGGGGTAAATCCTCAGGGGGGTAAGTGGTTAAGGTAAAAAAACATAACCTTTAGAACATCTTTAAAGTGTATGCAAAGCCAAAACGTTTTATTTTAGTTTTGGATAGAGTTGGAAATAGTTAAATCACCTGTAATTTTTTTCTGTCTTTGTACCGTTAGGGAGATTCCTTATCACTTCCTGTCCTACAGACACAGCAGGAAGTAGGGGGCATTGTCTGCAAAGCAAAGTGATACCCCCTCTTAGGGCCTGTCCACACCAACCAGTGTCCGACACAAGGCACTGTTCAGCAGTTTTTTAACTTTGTTGAAATATCACGAAATGCCACTAGCATGTCTATGCACCACAGCACGTTGTGATGCACTGTAGTGCAGTTACCTGCAGAGTGGGGATTTGTGCATTGTGGTGTGAACAGGGCGCCATTGTTTTCTATGTGTCCTTTTGTTAAGCTGGCATTGATCTGCACCCTGTTCCAAATTATTATGCAAATGCTATTTTTCTCATTTACCTAAATAATTGATGTAAATAACAGTCAGTATAATTCTCATGTTACCAACTATTAAGAGTACAATTCACGTTTTATTAAACAAACCTCCTAATGATAACAGGATTTTTTTTTAAACATAAAAAACGTACAATGCACTGTTCCAAATTATTACACACAGTAAGTTTCAAAACGCTTTATAGGTTGTAAAGAACTGAAAATTGTCATTTGTTGTGTTTTCAGCATATTTACTGAAATCAAAAGCTATTTCAATCAAACTTTTAACAACATTTTAACTTTTTAAACATTTTAACGGGTCACGTTACATTTTAACATAGGACCCCTTATTTGATAGCAGCTTCACAAGTCTTGCATCCATTGAACTTGTGAGTTTTTGGACATTTTCTGCTTGAATTTGTTTGCAAGATGTCAGAATAACCTCCCAGAGCTGCTGTTTGGATGTAAACTGCCTCCCACCCTCATAGTTCTTTTGCTTGAGGATGCTCCAAAGGTTCTCAATAGGATTGAGGTCAGGGGAGGATGGAGTCCACACCCTGAATTTCTCTCCTTTTATCCTCATAGCAGCCATTGATGCAGAGGTATTCTTTGCAACATGAGATGGTGCATTGTCATGCATGGAGCATAGTTCTTCCTTCTGTACCTGGGAAGAAAGTATTCAGTCATAAACTCCACATACTTTGAAGAGATCATCTTTACACCTTTGGGGACCCTAAAGGGGCCGACCAGCGCTGTTCCCATGATTCCGGCTAAAAACATAACTCCACCACCGCCTTGCTGGTGTCACAGCTTTGTTGGATCAGGGTGGCCGTCTACCAACCATCCACTACTCCATACATCTGGACCATCCAGGGTTGCACGGCACTCATCAGTGAACAGGACTGTTTGAAAATTATTCATGTATTTTTCTGCCCAATGCAGCCGTTTCTGCTTGTGAGCATTGGTTAGTGGTGGCCGAATAGAAGGTTTATGCACAGTTGCAAGACTCTGGAGGACTCTACACCTTGATGTCGGTGGGACTCCAGAGACACCAGCAGCTTCAAATATCTGTTTGCTGCTATGTGATGGTATTTTAGCAGCTGTTCTCTTGATCCAATGCATGGATCTGGCAGAAATCTTCCTCAATGTGCCTTTATCTGCACGAACCCGTCTGTGCTCTCAATTAGCCACAAATCTCTTCATAGTGCGATCATCACGCTTAAGTTTTCGTGAAATATCTAATGTTTTCATACCTCGTCCAAGGCATTGAACTATTTCACTCTTTTCAGCAGCAGAGAAATCCTTTTTCTTCCCCATATTGCTTGAAAATGTTGCTCTGCTTAATAATGTGGAACACCCTCCATTAGTAGTTTTTCCTTAAATTGGGCTCACCTGCCAATCTAATTATCACAGGTGTCCGAGATTGTTTTCAGTGATCAAAAGAGCCCTGACACACAATGCCATCAATGAGGTAAACTGAAAAACAAAATATTTAATCTTTGTGACACTTAAATATAATTTGCATAATAATTTGGAACAGGGTGTATGTAGATCAATGCAGTTCTACTGAGACTGTTAGACAAGACAGTTGACACTTTTACACAATTCTCCAGGAGCAAAAGAGTGTATCTTCCCTGCAGGGTGTATAATAAAAACATAATAAACTGATTTTTCACACTTTTCATTTCTTTTTTTATGTTACAGGGGAGAGTACAGCACCTGGATTTTGGAGAGGCCTTGCCCTATTGTCCTAGAAGTGAACTTTAGAATTGCTGTTGCAGACTGGTATGTACAAGTACTTTGTTTACTGTAGTGTAGTAGACCATTTTTACAGTGGCTTAGAAAGCTTTTGCTTTTTGTTTCGAGTACATATGTTGCTTTATGTATGCAAGTAGTTTTTAAGAGCAATGCCTGGGAACTCAGAATTGATTTATCCTTTTGTATGCACTTATATAGTCATTTATATGCATATCTTTCATGTATGCTAACATGTTTTTCCAAAATCCATAAAACATTTTTGATCAGTCCTTGACCCCAAAGGAACCTACAAGCTGACATCTCTACCACAGCCATAAAAGACACAAAGGCCACATTCTGAAGTTAAAGGGTATATACACCTAAGCAATGAGCTTTTTTAATTTGATTTGTTTAAACATAGCTAAAACCTTTTTTATATATGTTCAGTAAGTGCCAAAAAGAGTTATTTTGGAAAACCCTGTCAGCTGATAACTTCCTGTGTTCTCTGCCTATGCTGTACTCTTGTCAGTTACATTGTTTTCGGCTATCTCTTGAGGACTATAGAACCCCTTCCTTCTATGGTATGGAAAAGAGAAGAGGGAGAGGTTATTATAGTCCTGTCCTAGGGTGGCAATCTGCTTCCCCATGGATGCAGTATGGTGAGTGAGTGTTTTCAACCCTATGACATAAAGTGTGTTGATGGCATGATCACCCAATAAAAATAAAGTAAAAAAGAAAACTAATGCAGCAACCACATTGGTAAGCTATATACACAGTGGAGAAATATGTGTGCATTGTTACAGAATCTCCCATGTCAAACACCAGAGTCAGGTCCTGGACCTCTCTTCAGACTATGTTGCATACTAGAAGTACAGCTTGATTCATGACCTGCCTGTGAAGTCATTCCCATTCTCTCCTCATCTTAAAATTGAACTTCAGTCAGAAAATGATGTCCTGCTAGATCACTTCAGGCTGGCCACATTTGCATGTTAGCTATGTAAAACATATACTGCCTATACTGTTTAAAATAAATGAATACACTGTCTCACCCTGCTCTGCACATGCTCTGTTCTTAGGCATTGTCCTGAATTTGCAGAGGCCAATCTGCAGACAGCCTAAAGATTTACTGCTGCTCAGTTGCTCTGGGTTTCAACAAAATAGCAGCCTCCAGCAAGAAGAAACAGGATCAATGCTGGAGACAAATTACAGCACATATTAATTTTGGTAGCATAATTATTAATGTGGAATACATGTTCCTTGCTAAAGAACATTATTTTTTATCAGGTTGTTATGGGTAGTTCAGCTTTATTTTTTTTTGCACATTTAAGTTTGACACAAGGCAGCAAGCATGATAGTTAACAGAAATGTTTCCAGATACAAAGGCAGTGCAACATCTGGATATACAAGGCAAAGAACAAAACAGAACATCCTCAGTATGACCATCAGGGCCAATATACCAATCCCGAAAGCACATCTTTAGAAAAAGGAAAACAATAAAGCCCAGCAATGATATCACCATAAAAGGTCACCATACATATCCTGAACCACCGGAACTCTGTATCCACGAAACATGGAACTGTAAGTCCCTGGGGGGAAATAGTGGTACTGCCTCACAGCCATTTTTTGTATAATGTTGAATTAAAACAAATAGCAATAAGCAAAATGAGTAAAAAGTAACTAGAAAAGAGGGAAGCAAGAAAAAATAAAAGGAAGGGAGGGGAGGGGGGAATTATGGGGGCAGGAGGGAAGAAAGGGGGGGGAGAAGGTTCTGATCTGGGGGGGGTAAAATGAATACTCTTCAGTCAGCAGGGCCTGGTTTAAAGAGAGCTTTACCCTCTTCAGAATAGACAAACATATTTCACAAACCCCACATCTTGGAGTATATCTTCTTTGTTGTGAGGCCAGGAACAGATCCTCCATCTGGTTCAGTTCTTCCACTTTGATGAGCCATAGTCGGATGGATGGAAGGCTTGTACTTTTCCATTTGAGGGGAATACAAGATTTGGCAGTGTTAAGAAGGCAAAGGATCAATTTTTTTGTATACTTTGGCAGAGATACTGGAGGCATGTAGAAGGAAGAAGGCCGGGTCATCCGGCACCACATAGTCAGTGAATTTTTGGGTCAAGCGGCGAACCTCAGTCCAAAAACCAGTCAGCTTAGGACAAGACCACAAAATGTGTAACAATGTGCCTCTCTCCCGTCGGCAGCGCCAACATTTATCAGTTGTGCTCGGGAAAAGTCTATGCAAGAGGACCAGGGTACGGTACCATCTAGTGAGAATCTTAAAATTTGTTTCTTGAAACTTTGTACATACGGAAGATTTCAATGCAAAACTAATTACGTTTGTCCTCTGAGAGTCATTAAGGGAATGACCCAGGTCCACCTCCCAATTGTCCAAAAATGGAGGACAGTGATCCGCTGGGGGCTTAATCAAAAGACCATACATTTTAGAAAGTGTATGGGGTAAGGTGCCTTGTTCCAAACAAATATCCTCAAATGAAGTCAAGTCACGTCTGAAGGCAGAGGAGGGGGGCAAGGAGCATAAATAATGCTGCAGTTGCATCACTCTCCAGAAGTCCAACCTAAAAGCTCCTCTGGAATCAGTTAGGCATGAAATAGAAGGCCAGTCTTCGGCAATTAAAAAATGGGAGGCCTGAAACGCCCGCATGAAGGCAGCAGGTGAAAAGTACCATCCAGTACACCCATTACAAATTACCCAGCATTGGGAACAACGGGGAGTACAGTGAGGACAAGTTCGTGGTAGAGAATAATTTATGGCAGATATGAGCAGTGGTGCCCAGCAAGGGATGTGTCCTGAAAGATGACGACACCTCCATAAAACACCACGGCAGGTGGCAGAGCATCAAGTCACCTTGGGCCTGTTCTAATCAAGGCCAAAGTTTAATCTCCCCATGGCAGCACCAATCTATAAGGCAGCCAAGATGCACTGCCTGGTAATATGTATGAAGGTCAGGAACTGCCAATTCTCCAACATGTTTAGGGAACATCAAGAGTCGGTGTCAAAGATGGGGCTTCCTTCCAGCCCAGATGAATTTAGTGAGAAGGGAGGAAACCTTTTTAAGATAACTGGATAGTAGGGAGATGGGTATGGCTTGGAAAAATATAGACATTTCGTAAGGATGGACATTTTGACTATATTGCATCTCCCAAACCAGGAGTGAAGTCCGTGTTGCCACTTATGTAGTAGAGTATGAATAGCATTGAGAAGCAGAGGGAAGTTATGGTCAAAGGTATGAGGAAGGCTGGAATAAAGGTGCCTAGATATTTTAAAGCGGTATCCGTCCATTTGAATTTGAAGGAAAGTTGGAGCTGGTGGAGTAAAGAGTGAGATCACCACCAGCGGTTCGGATTAGTTGAAGTTGATCTTTAAGTTAAGATCAAATTCTTGAAAGAGATTATGAAGGGAAATTGCTGATACTGTGTATTGGTGATAGCTTTACATTTTTTTAATTTTATATAGTGACAACACTACATAAAGTAAGAGAGTCTGACCACCTAAAAAGTCTTACCTTCTTTATAAACCTTCATAGCAGAACAATGGAAAAAGAACAGTTAATGATATCTCAGTTAATACATTTCTGCCTAGAAAATGACAATATGGCTGTTGGTTTCAAAGCCATGCATTTCCTTAGCAATCACAGAACAGCACTGTATGAGCTGTTTCTTGAATTTGTAGAGTCATTTTATTCAGTTCAACATAAGCAAACAATATTAAATAAGCAGAGCATGATGGGATCAGGCATAATTTACAGCTTGGATAATAGTCTTGTTAATCAGGATAGATTGAATAATGAGACATTAAATCAAAATGAAGAATTGTATTGTTGAAATCTATGGTGCTGCTGTGAAATAAATCTGTCACATGTTATAAAATGAACCAAAACAAATAATGGGCTTTAATGGATTTATACGGTGAAATATTATCCTACAGATATTTGTTTTCAATCTTACAATAAAAGGCTGTCTGTAGTTCAGAATAAACCAAAAAATAAACACGTAAAGGAAGGAAAGATGCTATGTTTGCTAAAGACCACCAGGTAGACAAATGTTTGCCAGCTGTGCCAGAAGTGGAAACCTAAATCAGACTGGTCGCTATAGGTACATTTAGAGGTTTCATTCCTCATCTTTTTTGTTCTCAAACCTCAGCCCCACCAGAAACTTTTGAAAGTTTAGAGTGTATCTAGCCATATATATATATATATTTATATAGTGTTTTAAAGGGCTTTCTTGGTGATTGTAAATTTTGCTCACTTTCTGTGTGCTGCTCTCCGTCTTCATCATGTTTCTGCAACCACTAGGCCTCATTTACTATAGTGTGAGGTGAGGGAAATTGCAGTTAAGTCAAGACAGCCATCCAGTCATGTAATAGAGAAGCTCTGTATGTAGGAACATGAATGTGACTTAATATTTGAAGTAACTACATACATCACCTTACTTTACACTTTAGTAAATCAGGCCCTCTGTCTCATATTTTTTTTTCTTAAAAGCCAGTCGCTGCATTTTTTTCTTGCCTTTCAGCAGTCTTGATATACATGAACATAAAATTACAGATTGGTGGATGGCACTTAAAACAGTAGTAAAGCACACAAAAATCTTCTCCCAGCAAGCTAAGAGTATAATATGTTACTATGCATCACATATAGAGATGAGCGAATCGAACTTGACGAAGTGGAATTCGTTCCGAAGATTTGGGAAAATTCTATTCGCGACGAATCCGAAGATTAGCAAACTTCGGATGCACGAATCTAATTTTCCCAAAAATGGCGGCGACATGTGTGGCGACGGAGAAAATGGACAGAGAAGATGGGGCGGGGATCTCTGGGAAGGCGCGCAGACAAGGCGCGCTGACCCATAATGCATTCATAACATGTGATCGCATTAGCCAATCAGCAGCCAGCCAGCACTGTGTAATGGTGGAGCTATAAATCGCGGCCATCTTAGAATTCTCCATTAGCCTCCGGTCATTCAAGAGAGACAGACCTGTGTGTATTAAGGGACAGAGTTAGGGCCACAGAGACTTTAGGGCCACAGAATCGTTACTCAGGGACACAGAATCGTTACTCAGGGACACAGAATCGTTACTCAGGGACACAGTGTTCAGTGTTGTGCGCATTAAGCCAGACACCAAAGGGCAGCACAGACCTGTTGTTACTCGCTCAAGCATGGCTGAACAAAACCAGTCTCTACCACAAATTGGACCCAGACCTGCCCAGGGTCTCGTAACTAGATTGCACGGAGGAGTAGAGTCCGTTATCGGAATTAAATAGACAAAACGCCACACCAAAAAGAGTGGCTATTTCCAACACTTATTCCAGAAAGAGGAACAACCCGTTTCATATACGGCCCGTAGACGTTTCACGTCTGCCACATTCAGTCGATTTAAGACGCAAGCTCCACTTCCTGTGGTCTCTGACCGTCGATATACCTTTAAGTGTCAGCTTTGAAGCTATATTCCCTCCGGAGCACTGACACTGGTGCCCTTCCGTCAACATGCCTTTAAGTTTCAGTTTTCAACCATATTCCCCACAGAAGCCAAACTCTTGGGTATCCCAGAAGCTGCTCAGCGGGTCAGGGCAATAAAGCTCCCGGTTCGCAGGTTGTTCCGTCTTATGGATGGAAGTACGACGGTATATGATCTTCTTCGCACCCACGGCATCACCTCATAGAATCTCTGCATTGCATCTGCAATCACAACGCTGACTTCCCGGATCGCCACTCAGCCATTGGACTCTTGATAGTCGTCTCCCCACACTGCTGCTGGGGGGACTTTTTAACCTAGGCCTGTGTATGGCCTTCAATTGAAGCTGCTTCCGCTCCGCCACTCTGCCATTGGACTCTTGATAGTCGTCTCCCCACGCTGCTGCTGGGGGGAATTTTTAACCTAGGCCTGTGTATGGCCTTCAATTGAAGCTGCTTCTGCTCCGCCACTCTGCCATTGGACTCTTGATAGTCGTCTCCCCACACTGCTGCTGGGGGGACTTTTTAACATAGGCCTCTGTATGGCCTTCAATTTAAGCTGCTTACGCTTCGCCACTCTGCCATGGGCCCCTGTACCGCCTCCTCTTGCTGCTGCCAGGTCCAGAGTGTGTCATGGGTCCCTGTACGGCCTCCCATTGCTGCTGACTTTATCGCCAGACTCTGCCATGTGCCACTTTCAGGTCTCCTTACACTGTTGGTGGGTTCCATTTTGTGATAGGGTGCTGTATGGCCTTCCATTGCTGCTGCCTCTACCGCCACCCTGCGCCATGTGCCTCTGTCGTCTGCTCACGCTGCTGACGGCTTCCGCTTTTTAACCTAGGCCTGTGTATGGCTTCAGAATAATGCTGCCTACACCACCACCCTGCGCCATGTGCCTCTGTCGTCTGCTCACGCTGCTGCCAGGTCCATACTGATTCATGGCCCCCTGTACCGGCTCCTCATGAACGTGGTTCAGCGGGTTTGCATCACTTAACGGCAAATCGTTGACAAACGCTGGGACGTTCAGTGTTGTGCACTTTAAGCCAGACACCAAAGGGCAGCACAGACCTGTTATTACTCGCTCAAGCATGGCTGAACAAAACCAGTCTCTACCACAAATTGGACCCAGACCTGCCCAGGGTCTCGTAAGTAGATTGCACGGAGGAGTAGAGTTCGTTATTGGAATTAACTGTGAGGGACTTTTAAACCTAGGCCTGTGTATGGCCTTCAATTGAAGCTGCTTCTGCTCCGCCACTCTGCCATTGGACTCTTGATAGTCGTCTCCCCACGCTGCTGCTGGGGGGACTTTTTAACATAGGCCTCTGTATGGCCTTCAATTTTAGCTGCTTACGCTCCGCCACTCTGCCATGGGCCCCTGTACCGCCTCCTCATGCTGCTGCCAGGCCCGTAATCTGCCATGGGCCCCTGTACCGACTCCTCATGCTGCTGCCAGGCCCGTAATCTGTCATGGGCCCCTGTACCGCCTCCTCATGCTGCTGCCAGGTCCAGAGTGTGTCATGGGTCCCTGTATGGCCTCCCATTGCTGCTGTCTCCATCGCCACACTCTGCCATGTGCCACTTTCAGGTCTCCTCACACTGCTGGTGGGTTCCATTTTGTCATAGGGTGCTGTATGGCCTCCCATTGCTGCTGCCTCCACCGCCACACTCTGGTTTTGGCCCCGTGACTGCCCAAATGAGTGAAGTGTGCGGTGATTCTAAGATCGACGGCACTCATCTGCATGTCATACTGACTGACAGTATTATTTCTCTTCTCCAGCAGACTCCAAGGGCATTTAAATTAAAGGTACAGTGTTCTGCACTAATATAAAGGCTCTCTGAAGCCTAGAAGCACCCTTTTTATAAGTTAAATTCGCAGCGAATATATTCGGCTCGAAGCGAATTTATTCGGCGAATTCGGCGAATCAGGCGAACCGAATTTTTGAATAATTCGCTCATCTCTAATCACATACTAGCACATCATGAAAGAATCACCTGAAAACTAAGCCCTCCAGTGCAGCACTGTCATGGCTCCCCGAGGCTTCCATCTTCACGCGGTCTTCCTTCTAGGTTCACAGGCTGCGGCCTTTTGACTGGACATCACTCCCGCACATGTGTGTGGGAGTCATAGCAGCGACGCAGCTCTCATAATGGACTGCGTGACATCACCAGCACTGCTAAAGTAAGTTTCTCCTATACGGTGAACATTTAGGAGATATTTACTGTACCTACAGGTAAGCTTTATTACAGGCTTACTTAAAGGGATAAATCATTGGGAGGCCTTTACTACCACTTATACTTATACTTAAAATACTAAAGGCTATTTTTTTTATAAAAAAAAAAAGAGCTTATACTTACCTGCTCTGTTCAATGATATTGCACCTAAAGGTCACTTTCCTCCTTTTCTGGCAGTTCTCACTGATGCTGTTGGCTCATCCCTCCTTCGAGTGCCTCCTGTAGCAAGCTGTGTACTAAGGAGTCACCCATGCACATGTAACCTTGTTGGGTCCCAAACTGGGATGTGTGTGTTCATAGACACACACAGCACTAACAAGCCACACCCCCTCCTCATAGGCATTGGACTGATGGCAGCAGGAACCTATGGCTTTTCTGCCCTAAGTTTCTCATGTGAAAGCAGGAAGTGAGGCAGCACTGGAGCAGTGACATGGAGTCAGGTAAGTGTTTAGGGACAGAGGGGAATAGGACAGGTAGTGGCGTGTTTTTTACCTTATTGTAGGTAGAAACACATTTAGGCTTTAGTACCACTTTAACAGTGACATGGTAAAGAAAAAGTAAAGTAGAGAGAGAGATAAAGTAAAGTTTGCAATAAACAAGTGGTCATGTGGAAAAGATGCTCTTGTTTTTAAAGTTTCCTTGCATGTGATTAGATGTTTCAATTTAATTAACTTTACATCTCCTCTCATCGCTTACCCTTTAGTAAATCTTGCCCATAGGTGTAGAAGAAGGCCGTATAGCCATGACCAGGGTAGTTGAGGGTGACAAATTTTTTAGGGACTCAAATGTAGCCCTTAGGCCCCTTTTCCATTGGCACTGTACCTACCTTTATTTAAACAGGAAAAAAATCATTTATAATAGTCAAGTCTACATTCTTGCCTAGCTACAGGACAACTATGTAAAATTATAGGTTTGATGGCAAGACTCAAATTCCAAAAAATCCCTATAGATTTTAATAATCTAAAAATACCAAGTCGCTAGCCACAAAGCTGGATGTCCAACCCTAACACCAAAGTGGTGAGAGGCAATCTATTGGGTATGACTGAAACTAAATTGAAAGGTGCCGCTCAAGGCTCCACCGGGTCCTCTTTTGCAGCAACCGCTTGGAGTGCAGACAAGGAGAGAGCTAGTCCCAGATCTAGACATCTAATGGAAAAGACAAAAGTCCTGGAAATTGCATTCCCCATGACAAAGCTCCAAGGGCAAAGTGAAACACGTTGGGGCGTGGCCTGGTTGGAGCCTGTGCTCAGGGTACACCTTTTTACAGGGTTTTGCAGAGATGTGCAACTTCCTAGACTTTTCTCTTAGCAATCTATTGGGTGTCACACTAAAAAACAAACGTCAAAAGGGAAGATAATATGTATATATATTTAAATCAACTGTACTTTAATGAATAAAAACAAACAAGGGCGCACTCTCATCGTGCATTACCGTGGTATAACACATAATTTATTAAATAAAAAGGATGTATACTCACAAACCAACGTGATAATGATGCAGATAAGCTGACGCGTTTCGGGAGTTAAACCCCCTTCCTCAGAGCTCTGAGGAAGGGGGTTTAACTCCCGAAACGTGTCGTCTTATCCGCATCATTAGACACATTTGCATTGCGACTGTTTTTGTGGATCACCTATACTGCTCATTATCACGTTGGTTTGTGAGTATACATCCTTTTTATTTAATAAATTACGTGTTATACCATGGTAATGCACGATGAGAGTGCGCCCTTGTTTGTTTTTATTCATTAGTGGTCAGATTTCCCGATCTCAGAAGGGCAGCACCTCTTCGGTTGGTATTCTACAATTCCTTGGTTTGCATGAAGATTGGAGCGCTGGTTTCGTTTGTTTTTCTCTTAAACTGTACTTTACTTTAATACATATGTATTTAAACTGAAACTATTCATAATATTATTTAGGTTGTCTGCTGAATAATTTTAATTTTGTATTTTGGCATAAATAGCATTTGTGGTACAAAACAATGACACTGGCATACATTTTTACACCAGTGGAAACTAGGTAAGATGAATGAATCGAATAGAAAGAAAACAAACAGAGGGCGCACCGGCCTAGTGCATTACCTTAAAAAACATTTATTAAAGCGATAAAAGTAGGTATTGTACTCACAAACTAAAATAATGTAAAAGGCACATCATGAAAGAACAGCTCTGTCCAATGCACACTACGTGTCTGTTTGCAATGGGAACCCTGGACTTCCAACAGACCAACGCGTTTCGAGGACTTGCTTCTTCCTCAGAGCCAACAAACCAAATGCCCGAGTAGGAGGCAAGTCCTCGAAACTTGTCAAATCATGGGCTTAGTCATCATTGGACATGTGAATGCTCACCCCACAACTGAAAGCAAGATTGCATTATTTATGTTGCTGAGCCTGCAGCAGCCGCTTGGTCACAGTAAATCTACTGCGACTGAGCTTTAAGTGGTTAAAGTATAATTAAAGGCAAAACTTTTTTTTCTCATTTTGGATAAGGTATAACCCCTGTCAAGTTTTTTTTTGCCATCTGTCTCCCATTGGAGAGATTTCCATTCATCTCTTGTCCCACAGCTAAAACAGGAAGTGAGAGGAAATTCCTGCAAAGTGAGGGTATCCCTGTGTGTCACCAGGACCACCAGAACTAGTGTCCCCAGGGGCGGACTGACCATTTGGAAACTCAGGCACTGCCCGAGGGCCCGGGGTCAGTAGGGGGCCCCATGAGATGCCCCTGGTACCTTTTTCATAGGCTTTTTTGAGTTTGGGCAAGGACACAGGGGCCCTATGATCCCCCATTGTCTGGGGGCCCCATGAGTTGTCAGTCCACCCCTGAGTGTCCCCATTGAAGATGTCCCCTGTTCCTGTTCTGGTGACAACCTAAAATTTGGTATTTTCCTTAACTTTCACTTTTGATAGTAACAGTAATCAGGAGAAATAGAGAGGGTGAATCTCCCTACTGGGGACACAGACCGCAGAAAACCTGACAGGTATACTAATCTCTCTCCACTATGACCAAAACTAACCTCTAGTTTTTATTGGACATCCCTCATATCTGCTCCAGTAACAACTATAAAATTTTAGAATTCCCTTTATTTTCGGTCTCAATGGCGGTGGTCACCAGGACAGAAATGAAAGCTGATCTCCAGCTTTTAGTAATGGTTAGATAGTTAACCATTTCCTTCACTACTAGGTGGGCCTGCTGTGTGCACTGTATAGACTGTAGCTCTAGCTACATACAGTATACCGCACTGTGTTCCAGAAGTGGAGTGGGAACTCCCTCTCCCACTCCTGGAACAAAATCAGGTTGGGCTGTATGCTGCTCAGCCATTCACTGTGAGCTTTGTATTCGATGAATCAATACAAAGCCTCCTCTGAATAGCTGAGTTGGAGATTGTGAAGTCATCCACTCTCGCCTCTCCACTCTGCTTCACAGACACCATTAAAATCCTGACAAAGGTTCTATGGTTACTATGCACAGCTGCACCAGATTCTGTGTACAACAGCTTTAGTAAACCTTCCCCATTGCATGTGAGAGGGGCCATTCATAAAGAATTGTGTTTTTACTTATATCACACATTTCTGTGACATTCGCAACTGAGTGGCTACATAGTACAAGTGTAAGTGTACAAGTGTAACAGGAACATCTTGACATAAAAATATACAGTTGTTTATGAATGGTACCTCCCATGTAGGCCTTTTATTAAAGTGTTACTGAACTCACAACAGTAAAATCAGTCTGTATATGCAGTAAAGCATGCTTGTCATACTCACTTTGGAACCTAAGGGGTTAATCCTCTTCATTATGTAAAAATGCTATTTGATGCTGACTTCTCTGATCCTCCTTCTTCTTCACGGGATAGTGCATGTGATTGGCACAGGGCCAATCATCACTGTCCAGACAGAGGTCAGGGGTTCTGCATCTTCCTAAAGCAAAAAGAAAACTCCTTCTAAAAGCTGTAACAAGTGCTCTGCTGAACACTGATAGAAGTCACAAGACTGCTCTAACTGCTGATGTGAAAAGGTATTTAGCAGGTTATATTTACTAAAATAATTGCATTCCCATGTGGTGTGTACTGTAGGAGACCAGGTAGAATGAATTCAGGGTCCTGGGTTTAGTAACACTTTAACTTTAATTTCATTTTATTTCTGTTATTTTGTCAACTTTTACATTTTACTTTTCATTCAGGAGTAACTAAGCCCATGATCTGACAAGATATTGGGCTCAAATATTTTTCTTCTGTTAAAACAATGGAACAAATGAAAAACGGATGTAAACGGACAAATGTTTTGCATCCATTTTTGCATTGGTAGTGCAGGTAAAAAAACATATTTAAAGTTGATAAAAAAACTGATGGAAAGACTGATGAAAAAAGGGCTCTAAACTGAATCAGTTTCTTCTTTGAAATAACATGACTGAACTGATGAAACAAATGGAACGCCCATGCGAAAGGACCCTTACACTACACTTTGCAGCCATTCACAACATATTTCATTCACTTATCTTCTCAGTCAGAGAAAAGAAGTGCAAATGTTAATAAACCAGCTCTCCTCTGAGAGCTTTAGATGCTGTGAAAAGCCACAATGTGTACAGACAGGAAACATCACTGTTTAACCACTTGCCCACCGCTCTATGGTAGAAGTACTGCTACAGGGCAGCAGGGCTGTGCAAAATCACGTATATATACGTGATTTGCATTTCTGGGTAGCGGGCGTGCCATAGGTGGCTAGGGATGTCAATCACCGGGTCCCGGCCGGAGATTCTCCGCTGGTACCCGGCGATCGCCGTGTAAAACTGACAGGGGAGAGAACTGTATGTACACAACACAGGTCTCTCTCCTGCCAGCAAAGACATGCTGCTTTGTATTTCTCTGATACAAAGCAAATACAAAGCAGCATGTCTCCGTAGTAAAACAGCACACAGAGTAAAACACACACAGCACACAGTTAACCCTTTGATTGGCCAAAACTCAACCCCTTCCTGCCCAGTGTCATTAGTACAGTGCCAGTGCTTTTTTTTTAGCACTAATCACTGTACTAGTGTCACTGAGGATATCAGTGGCAGTTAGTCAGTTCCCACCCAGTGTCAGAATGCCCGCTATGAGTTGCTGATCGCCGCCATTAAAAAAAACAAATTCCAGTGTATATATACCACCATTTGTAGATGCTATAACTTTCACATAAACCAATTAATTTACAAGTATTGGGATTTTTTTGCAAAGACATGTAGCAGAATACATTTTGGCCTAAACTTATGAAGAAATTTGATTTTCTAAATTTTCTTAATAGATATGTTTTACAACAAAAAGTAAAAAATATTGTGGGTTTTTTTTTTCAAATTGTTGGTATTTTTTTGTTTATAGCACAAAAAAATAAAAAATAAAAAATGATCAAATACCACCAAAAGAATGCTCTATTTGTGGGGAAAAAATGACATAAATGTAATTTATGTGCAGCGTTGCATGACCGCGCAATTGACAGTTAAAGTAACGCAGCGCCGTAATGCAAAAAATGGCCTGGTCAGGAAGGGGGGTAAATCCTTTGAAGGGCAAAATGTACACCTAACTTGTTCTCTAATTTGTTATAAATGTATGGGCTCTGCACCTTGCAACTGACTTATTTAATGTATTCCTTGCATCATTTTTCTTTAAGGTCCACATGTTTCATCCACTTTCTATGAAATGCTTCCCTTTCCTGACAGGTCCTATTGCGGAAGCATTTATATTTTGAAACATTCACTTGGCTTTCTACATCTACACTATAAACCAAAAAGCAGGTCATAGACATTCAATATAACTACTGATAAATGCACCTCTCCCAAACTGTACTCTGAAACGTGGTGCCATCTCTTCATGAAAATATGAGTACCCACATGGAAGAAAGATATTTAAAAAAAAAAATATGAAGAATATATTTAAAAAAATATATTTTCTAAATATTTTTTTCTTAAATACATTCTTCAGATTTTTTTTAACATATAAAAAAGTAATTTTAACATATATTTTTAAATGCAGTCCAAAAATGTAGATTTGTATTTTTAACCACTTGACCTCCAGAGGGTTTACCCCCCTTAATGACCAGGCCTCTTTTTGCTACTCGGCACTGCACTAATTCAACTGATAATTGCGCGGTCATGCAATGCTGCACCCAAACAAAATTTACGTCCTTTTTTTCACAAAAATAGAGCTTTCTTTCGGTGGTATTTGATCACCTGTGCACTTTTTATTTTTCACGCTATAAACAAAAAATGCCAAAAATTTTGAAGATAAACAATATTTTTTACTTTCAGCTATAAAAAATATATAGTAAACTCAAAGTTGGTTATAAATTTAGGCCAAAATATATTCTGCTACATGTTTTTGGTAAAAAAAATACCAATAAGTGTATATTGATTGCTTTGTGTGGAAGTTATAGCGTCTACAAACTATGGTATAGATACTGCAATTTATGCCATTTTTTTGCTATACAGCGCTGCACTAGTTTAACGGACAATTGCGCGGTCATGCAATACGGTACATAAATGAAATTTACCTCCTTTTTTTCCCACAAATTGAGCTTTCTTTCGGTGGTATTTGATCGCCTGTGCGATTTTTATTTTTTGCGCTATAAAAAAAAGGCTGACAATTTTGAGGAAAAAAAACAATATTTTGGACTTTTTGCTATAAAACATGTCCAGTAAAAAAAAATTTAAAAATCAAATTTAGTCATAAATTTCTGCCAAAATGCATTCTGCAACATGTCTTTGCTAAAAAAAAAAAAACAATACGTGTAAATTAATTGGTTTACGTGAAAGTTATAGTGTTTACAAATGGCTGGAAAGATACTGGGATTTTTAGGTTTTTTTTATACTAATAATGGCGGCGATCAGCAACTTATGGCGGCGATCAGTGACTTATGGCGGCGATCAGCGACTTATGGCGGGACTGCGGCGGACATTCTGACATTGGGGGGTACTGACTTGGGGTCACTGACATCCCCAGTGACACCAATAGAGTGATCAGTGCAAAAAAAAAAACACTGACACTGTACTAATGGCACTGGGGAGGAAGGGGTTAAGTTTATTATTCAGGGAAAGGGTTAACTGTGTGAGGGGGGGTGTTTTACTAGGGGGCGGGGGTGTGTACTGCAGGGAACACCGCTGATCGGGAGAGAGAAACTCTTCTGTCCCGATCAGCGTGTCCTGGAGCTGTCAGGGAACTGACAGAAAGCACAGCTACTGCAGCTGTGCTCTCTGTCAGCGATTGCCGCCGATCACCGGGACAAGCCAGTAACGACCGGCTGTGACCCGGCGACTGACATCCGCGGCTGTGATCGGTGGGACAGGTAGGGTGGTGGCACGCCTCACGCGCACCCCCTACCTGTTTTCAAAACACACGTTTTAAAACATGCTTTTGCCCAGCCATGCCGCCCTGCCGCCGTATTTCTACAGTGGCTGGGCGGCATGTGGTTAAAGACATACAGTATATTTGAAATGTATTTTTAAAAATATTTTTCATATACTTAGTAATAAAAACGCATTTCAACATGCAGTATATATATATAAATATATTTTGAAATATATTGATTATGGCCAAAATTGTAGTATTTCAAATATATGTCATATATTTGGGTAGAATATTCTGAAATTATATATCAAATATAATTTTCTTCCATATGGGTAATCTTGGCAAGTACCATGGAGAAATATTTCACAAGTGCCCAAGCATATGGTCAAAGGTACCTATAGACAACCATTTATTGAGCCCAAACTGACTTTTCTATACAGAGTTATTCTGTTTGGGAAGGTTACCTCAGTAAGATGAAAACACAGACATTGCACCGTCAGCGCACATATACATGTCTGCTCCTCATTTCTCACTGCCTGTGTGCCTCACTTCTCTCCATAGAGAACAATGTTACACTGTAGCCTAGGCCTCCTCTCACCCTTGGATTCTGTTACCATGTATTTGTACCGGTAGCAAGGTAGACAGAATATTGACAGTTCCTGGGAATTGTGTAATCGGTGAAAAATGTTCAGTTAAGGAGTATAACATACATCCCTTTTCATAATGTCAGCAATCTGCGGAGAGTATTTCCATATTTTGCCTAAACTGCTCTTTTCGAGGGAAAACAAAGAAAATGCAGATTACTGCTAATGCAAATCAACAAATCTTTTGTTGCCACTGTATTTTCTGTATTTACTGCAATTAATTTTAACTAGTAGATGCAAACAAATTGGAGATGATTTACTAACAACAAATTGGCTGTTCATTTTGCAAAGGGATTTTCTCTTAATGTGTTACTAAACCCACAACAGTAAAATCTGTCTGTATATGCAATAAAGCGCGCTTGTTATACTCACTGTGGAACCTAAGAGGTTAATCCTCCGCATTGTGTAAAAAAGATGTTTGATCATATCTTCTCTGATCTTCCCCTTCTTCTACTTTCTCCAATCCATCTCCTGATAGAACAGAGCTTTAGGGGCAAGCTGCACATGCTCAGTTTGGTGTGTGGTGCTAGAGAGTTTTGTTTTTCTTGGGAAAGTGTATGTGATCAGCACAGGGCCAATCAGCACTGTCCAGACAGAGGGTCAGGAGTCCTGAAGCCTCATAGGACAATCAGGGGAGAATGAAAACTTTAACCAGTGCTCTGCTGGACACTGACAGAAGTCACATGACTGCTCTAACCGCTGATGAAAAAAGGTATTTAGCAGTTTATAGTTACTAAAATAATTGCATTGCCATGTCCTGTGTACTGTGGGAGACCAGATAGAGTGAATGCAGGGTCCTGGGTTTAGTAACACTTTAACTTACAGAACAGTGTAAAAATTCACTTTGCAAAAGATACCCAATCACCTGCAAGGAAAAAAAAATAGAATTTTTGCTTGCACATGATTGGATGATGGAAGTCAGTAGAATTAAAGTGGTATGAAAGGTTTGGATTTAAAAAAAAATAACAAAGGTCATACTTACTTACTCTGTGCAGTGGCTTTGCACAGAGCAGCCCTGACCCTTTTCTTTACCCTTCCCCTGTCAGCGCTCCTGGCTCCTCCCACTTGACCAGTGCCCCCAATAGCAAGCCGATTGTTATGGGGGCACTGGTGCGTTCTTGCTCTTGGGCCTAGCTCTATGCATCATAAGACACATAGAGCTGTGGCTTGGATCAGCCCCTTGCTCTCTCCTCATTGGCTCAGTGGCTGTGATTGACAGAATAGAGTGCATGAAGGTAAAAAACCTTCTGCCTTTGCAACCACTTTAACCTCCCTGGCGGTAAAATTTCAGTACCAAGAGCGGTAACCCCGAGCTACACTCGGGCTTACCATGCAGCGTTGCTCAGGGAGTCCCTGCAGCACTTACCTTGTCCTTCGCTCCCACGATGTGTCCCCTGCAGCGTCCCCGGCCATCTCCTCCGGCTGATGCCGGCATCCGGCTTCCGTGTTCCGGTCCCTGTGACGTCGGGCGGCGGGAAATTTGACATTTTTAAAAAATGTCATTTTTTTAAAAATGATTATTATATAGTAAAACATTGCTGTTTCAATGCATTTCACATACATTTTGTCCCGAGTGCTTTGTCCTGCGCCCTGCCTGCATTTTGACTGTTCTTTCTGCCTGGAAACTTAGAAAAGTCCATGGCGTCCAAAAAGCGTCCCTTTATGTCAGAAGCGGTTGTAGACCAGCTAGAGAACAGCGATAGTAAATCAGAACCACTTGCAGAATTGAGTGATAATGATTCGTGGGGGAAATTTCTCATCAGACACTGAAAACAATTTTGCGACTTTGCTCAGCGATGTGCGAATTTGCCTCTGTATTTCAAATTTCAGTGTTTTTGGTTTGATTATATTATTGAATTAAATATATTATTATTATATTATTATTTTTTATGATTATTTATTAAATTATAATTTATGATTTCGTGTTTCAAGTTTTATCATACCCGGGATGTTTACTAGACTCTTGTTCGGACAGATTTCAGTGAGTTATTCCTAACAATTACAGCCTACAATAAAAAACTACATATTTCTATGCAAAATGGTACCGCTTTCAGCACAAAAAATCGGAAATAATCATACCGCCAGGGAGGTTAAACCTTATTCCCTCAGATACTAGAAATTTCTCTTAAAAACTGAAAATGATCTTGTAGTTAACAGCTTATTTAGCTTTAATAAATCAACCCAATTGCATTTTTTATTTAGCCTTTTGCTAAATCTTATAGGCCAGTTCAGTGCAAGCAATAATATACAATGTAACCTAGTTAAGATGATCAGTCTACTACTAGCTGTCACATTTTTCCTCCCTGAAATATTTTGTGCAGTTTTGTAACTTTTTATTTAAAATGGCTGTAAAAAGAATCAGCAGTTGCTTTTGGAGTCATAGAGCGCTCAACAATAACACAGTGACATTGATACATCTCTTAATTCCTAGTTAAACATCCTGGTGCCAGAGCTGAATGGAACAGCATGCTCTGCAATCACTGTGCAAAAAGAGGTGTACAATACCCCAGCCCTCCTCCAATGTCATAGCAAATGAAGAGGGGAGAGCAGCCAATGTAAGAACTTGTTCCACTGCTCAAAAGATCTTATTCACCTAAATGAAAACCTGTTTGATTCATTGCAGGGGATGTTCAGGACAGCCTCTAATTATGCAATTGAACAGGTTATTGAGATAATGTGTGGACTAAAATGTATAACTGAGCAGAAGCATTGCTGCTCCCCTCCTTCTTGTCACATCATTATTAGAAAATCAGCTTTTACCAGCGATGGGTTCATGCTGAAGAAAATTATAGGGGTATACATTTTATACAGATTTTCAAAACTTGTAGAAATAATTATTCAAAGAAATAAAATATATGGCTCTAGTGCACGAATAATCAGACTTATGTAGTACATTGTATGGCAATGCCTGGAGACTCAGTATAAGTGTTGCTACCATCCCAATGCTACTGTATACCAAGTGGAAGAAAGACAAGGTCTTCTACAACCCGATTCTAGTACCGCTTTTAGAAAATGAAAGCAAGTATCTGTCTGCTCTGTGCAACATTCAGTCTCATGTATTGTTGTACATGTATGTTGTACTTACTGTGTATCACAATAGTAATGATCAGGTCTCTTTTCAGGGGGAACGTAGTTCCGGCACCTCCAGCACTGAATGTATGTAATAGCAAGGGGTGCTGGAGGGTCTATTGATGCTGGCTGCTAGGGGATATAATGTCACTAGAGGGGTACTGCTTTTGTGTGGGGGTCTATTGTTGCTGATGTTGGATCTGTTTTTGTTGGAGGGGGTCTTATGTTGCTGGGGGTCATTTGATGCTGAGAGGGAACTACTGTTGAGGGAGAGGTCTATTGTTGGTTGCTGGAGGGTCTATTAATGCTTTCACTGGGAGATCTGTTGTGGCTGCAGGGAGTCTATTGTTGCTGGGGTGGTATTTTGTTGCAGAGGTCCATTGTAGCTGGGGAGGGTTGTTGGAGGGTGGGGTTTATTGTTGCTGGCTTACAGGGTCTATTTTACTGCTTTTCTTGTTATCATTAACAAATTCTCTATTCTCTATTTATTTATTTCAGGTACATATATAGCATCGTCAATTTACACAGCGCTTTGCATATATATTGTACATTCACATCAGTTCCTAACCCTCAAGAGGCATACAATTTAAGGTCCCCATCTTACATTCATACACATACCAATTTAGACAAGATCCAATTAACCTACCAGCATGTCTTTGGAGTGTAGTAGGAAACTGGAGTACCCGGAGGAAACCAACACAGGCACAGGGAGAACATGCAAACTGCAGGCAGGTGGTGCCATGGTTGGGATTTGAACCAACGACCCGAGTACTGCCAGGTGGAAGTGCTAACCATTTAGCCACTGTGCTGCTCTATACAAATTACTTAGCACCACAAAATGATACTTGGTTCTGTATTCTCTAAGAGGGATGGTACTGGGAGATGAGTAGGGGATGACACCAAAGGACATTCTCAGAGGTGGGTAGGAGCTGGAAACAAGGGGTGACTCAGCAGGGTGGAGTTCCTGCATCTGTTCTCTGAGAAAAAAAGCCCTGGTAACAATGCTGCTTTTCCATAGCAGTACATTAATTGTATGCAATATGTAAGGTTCTCTGTCCTGAAAGCATGAGTACCTTTCTAAATGTAAGCTAGGGCCATTGCTGTGTGTTCTTTTGTTTTTGTTCTTCCTTGGTAAAATATAAGAACATATCAGACATTGTACCATTTTCAGATATACAGTACATACTACATTTCCTTGGAATTCCACTGATACCAGGTCAACATGTTATCATCATTGCCCTTGCTTGTGAGTATGTCGTGTCGCTGTATGCCGTGATAACCTGTATGTAGCTTCTTAATCATATTAGATCTGCAACTTGACATAAGTAGGTCATTGGCATTTGAGAGTGAATGATGCAGTGGGTAAAGTTCCTGCATGCTGGGAACCAATTATGTTTTTCAAGTAGGCTGTCCTGTCTTATGCAGCTTCATAAGTGAAGTCAAAATAATACCCGTATGTGCTTCTTCTTTTAATGTTTGTTACATTTCTCATAAATACTTGGATCACACCATATTATCCTCTCCATCATACATGCATTTTATGTCAACTGCTGAAGAGAGTGTGGCTGGGGTAGTAACTTGACCTGACAGTCTGGACTGAACACTTCATAGTGGATCATGCTCACAGTGCATTTAAATACTTGCTCCTTTGTTCCTTTCATGGAGTAATTCTTAAAGAATTTTTCATATATGCATAACTTTCTCTCCCTCCCAATCCATAAGTCAGGGATTTTTCTTCTTCCATGTTACAAAATCATTTTTGAATAAATCTGCTTATGTTTCCAGTTGTCATTATGCTTAAGAGCTTCAAGCAGCTACTTCATTTAAGTGGAATTAAACTAGTCGGACTCACAGGAGCTTTTGCCATAATGTGCAAGCATGCACAGCATGGCGGTTCAGGAGTCTTTGTCTGTTTTAATTGGCTGGGCTGGGATGACGAAACTCCTGTGCTGAGTATATCCATAATGTCGAAAAGAACTCCCTTGGATAACTGAATTGCCTTGGGGTTATACAAATTTGTCAATGTAGTGTGTTTCTTAAGGAATTTCAGGAAACTCTGAATTCTTCGTTCGTTCAAATACCTTAGCGGTCACCATGTCAGTCCACAGTCCAGAATAGATTTCATGCATAATAAAGAATGGGATCTTAGTTTTATGGCCCTTTGCCATCACTTGCAGTCCTATACATCTTTTACTGGAATGTTGGGTCAGGTCGCACAAAGGTATATAGTGAATTACCCTTTCCAATAGGTATCACATTAAAGGGAACCAGGCAGAATTTTGTTTATGGAAGAATCTGAATATTCCATCCTAGGTAATTTTGACAATGCAGGTTTAGCTATGAATTATTTATATTTGACCCACATTTAGTTTGAATGAGTGTACCCCTGAAGACGTGCATGCACACAAAACGCGTTGGGTGGAGCCGCATTTGCTGACGTAATGCCGCTGCTGCCGTAGGACGGGGCGGTGGCCATCTTGGTATTTCCTTTTACCTGTTTACCTGTTTGATTCCATGTGGATGCTTTTAATTTTATTCAAATAAATACTACACTATGTGCAATTTCTGGCTCCTGCGGTGAGCTATTTCCCTTCGGACAAGGGCTCATCTTTCAACCAGCGCTCAAGTGGTTCGTTTTAACCCCTTGTCTTCCTCCCATCTCCAGATGGGATATGTTTGATTGCCTGTTACCAGTTATATTCTGGTGAGTGTACATCTGACAGAGATGATGGATTCCCCTTTGTGATCAATACCACACTTGCACTTTGCACCTTAATTTTGGTGCACCTTATGGTTCTACGGACATTTATTTGACATTTTATAGATTCATGATTCACCATTTGCCACAAATAATCACAGACAATATTATAATATCATCCGTTTAATTTTACCCTAATTTTGCAATTTTAGTGCACCTTATATAACGTTCCATCACAGATATTATTAATATATTATCCTTATATGATGCACTTTACTGCTCCGTTCAATTTATAGAGTTGATTTGCTGACAGATTTGCACTTTATGGGATGCACTTTACTGTTCCGCTCAATTCATACTGTTCTTTTTTAATGCATTTTTAGCAGTACATGTCTCTATATATTTTTTTTTTTGGATCGTTACCTTTACCTTGTGTACTAGCTGCTCCATAGTTATTGCCAGCACTCGCCTATGTACAACATACTAAGTTGTATTTACTGCCTGAATGTGACTGCCTGACCTTACACACAATAGGTTTACCTCTTTTCCTTATTTGATGTGCACTGTATAAGTATATGATTGACTGTTTACTGTTTTAATTTACTTTATTAACTCCTTATGCACACTAATCCCAACTGAACACTATTTGGCCTCTGTAAAACAGTCTATAAAACAGGACTTGATCCTCTGGCCTGAATATTATTTTTGGTCTAATGTCAGCACTGGACTATAAAAGCCAACACCTGTTTTATTATGAGATGCTAATGATGTACATATTAGACATTCATATCCTGGGTCGCATGGGATAATATGTGGTGCACTGGTATGGCTCCAACAAAATGTAAACTTTGAGGATCATGCTCCTTGCTTGTCCTATATACCTCTGAACCCCTATAATCTATATTATGTTTATTATTGTGCTGCTACTGACAGTCACTAAGAAAAGAAACTAGAGAAGAGTGGCTTAAAAGGATGAAAGGAAACAGCATAGAATGTCTGTGTAGCAGTGCTTAGTGCCATGAATGTGTCTGGTGTAAAGCTTAGGGATCAAAGTAGCAATGAGTGGAAATGCAAGTCCCTAAAAGCTATTCAACTGATCGAAAGCAACAAAGAAGAGAAGTTCAGTCCTTGTATTAGAGGATATGGATATCGAAATTAAACAGAATGAGGTGTACATTGTAAAGTCTTATGCCAACAAAAATGAACAATGTAGTCTGTGTTATCTGATTTATTTCTATATGGCACAGTCCCAGTTATAATAATTAAAAAATGGATATATTTCTGAAGCAGAGAGAATGCTCAGGTATTGTTTTCGGCTGAAGAAATATCTTTAGTCAGGGTAAACCTTTCAGTCGCAATGTTTAACTTCTTTTTATTTTTTAAGTGCTGTTTTCAAAGTTCTGATTAAAAAAAAAGATTGTGCAAGTATTTATTTTTTAAGTGCTGTTTTCAAAGTTCTGATTAAAAAAAGATCTTGCAAGCATTTATATTTTACTTAATTATGTTTTTTTTTGTAACTGAGGGCTGGTTCACACCAGATGCAGTCCAATGCATTTTTTTCTGCATCAAAAATGCATGCACAGTGTTTTCCATGTATTCTAATAGCCCTTGTTCACATTTTTTCGGAGGAATCGTACAGGAACAAGCAGGACATGGGGGGAGCTGAAGACCAGTCAGCACTGAACATGAGCAGAGGCACTCCTTAAATGGGCCTCAACCGGCAATTCTTCTGCAGGAATTCCTATGCGCATGCGCATTCCCGATCACGATTCTTCTTGCCGGAAATCCCTTACACACAGTTTTAAATATTGTATATAATGGGTTCTGAACCCATAGTAGCATACATCCAGTGATATAGGATCATAGATTACAGTAGTCATATGTATGACTAGGCCTGTGCTTCTAGATTGTAAGGGGACTCACCACAAATTAAGAAGTTTTTTTAGCAAAAACATTTTAATACAGTTAGAAATAATGACACTCAATTCTCCAAAAACACTCACCCAATCCAAGGTACTACCAATGCTGCTTTAGTTCGTAATGCTTCCTCAGGTGCAGCCCTCCACAGACCAGGAAATCTTCAGTCAACTACAAAAAACATACACAAGAGAGTGAAAACTCATTCTGCTATACCACTAAACAATTTCTTAGATTTCCAAAGACAAATGGATAATCACAAATGTTTAAAAGCAGCAGGCATATAACATTACTTCAGCAATAGGCGGTGTGATCCATCCTTGAACCATATGGTGTTAAGGCTAACATGTTTCGGAGGACTGGAGGCCACTTCCCCAAGACATGTTAGACTTCCAACCATATGATCCAAGGACAGGTCACACCACCTTTTGCTGAGGTATCTACAGTACGTTATATGCCTGCTGTTTTTAAACATTTGTGAGTATCCATTTCTCTTTTGGGGATCTAATAAATTCTTTGGTGGTAATGCACAAGGTGTGAAAAATATTATTTCACTGAAATATTTGTGTTAGGCAGTCATTTTAGTTTATTGTAATAGTTTGTCAATAAAGTTCAAAGGTGAAACATTTACCATCATATGCCCAAAGTATACAAACCAAATACAATTAGATGTGCATTTTCACAATTTAACACAAAAGTAGACACCACATAAAAAACAAACTCTGTAACAAATAGCAATAGTATATTAGCAAATCCTAAAGAGTTAGATCACCTTTTCAGAAAAAATTAAAAATTGAAATAACACCCTTCAGCCCCCCCCCCCCCCCCCACCAGTCCTCACTGTACTTATCTTCATGGGTGATGAGCTGTTAGTGTCCACACAGCTGGTGCAGTGGTCCTGGAATCTGAAATCTCTGTTGTTCTTCCATCTTCTCTCTGTATTGCTTTAGGAACACTGACCAATCAGAATCACTCTGATCCCCTGGAAGCCCTGCGGAAATAAGAGGGAGAAGAGCAGGGATTTCTAATCCCCAGACCACTCCACTGGCAGTACAGTGGGGACCAGGGGGGTGGGGAGGGTGCAGGGGCAGACCGACTATTTGGAAACTTTAGGTGATGCCCAAGGGCCCAGGGTCAGTAGGGGGACCCATGAGATGCCCCTGGTACCTTTTTCATAGGCCCCATGATCCCCTATTGCCCGGGGGCCCCATGAGTTGTCAGTCTGCCCCTGCGAGGGTGTACAGTGTTGGTTCACCTTTTTATTTTTTATGAAAAGGTGAACTCACACTTTTAATAAAAATAAGGCAAGCAATAGACAATAGAGTACCACACATTCCTTTTGTAAAAGTAAAGAAACACAATACAATTTCAAGTTGAAAATTGTGTGTACTTTATAGCCATACAGCCTAGTGCTTAATTAGGCAAATATAACTAACAAGTACCAATGATCAATAACATAAACTATAGATTGACCTAAGCTCATCACTGGGTTTTTTTAGGATTTCAAAAAAGGTGACCAGTAGACATTTCACATATGTTTACTGATCTGCTTCAAGTAGATTTCCACTTTTACAGCCAAACGTGTTTGTTAAATGTCCTCATTCACACAGCATACCTAAAATATTTCTTAAAACATTTCTAACCTTTCTAGTTGTTTCTTTAGATCAGGATTTTACACAAGAAAAGAGTTCAGAATAACTTTAGGGATAGATTTTTGGGATCAGATTGGTTTAAAAGTGAATTAACATACAGGGGTTGATTTACCAAAACCTGGAGAGTGCAAAATCTGGTGCAGCTGCGCACAGTAAACAATCAGCTTCTAACTTCAGCTTGTTCAATCAAGTTTTGACACTTAGTCCCCGATCACATTGGGTGCGATTGGGCATGCGGTTTGCATGCCAGGTGACTTGCAAATCATATGCCAAGTTGTCCGCTATGTGGTTCTGACTTGGTCAGAGCTTCACCTATTTCTAAAGTAGTGCATGCACTAATTTTGTTGCGATTTGCATAGACATCTGTGTCAGATATCTTGCAAATCGCAATGAAATCGGCAGGTCACCCGATTTTGAAATCGTGCGACTTCACTGTAAGTCACACGATTTCAAAATCGGCTTTGATGTGACCGGTGTAAAACCTGGAAGCTTATTGATTTCTATGCAGAGCTGCACCAGATTTTGCACTCTCCAGTTTTAGGCAATCAAGCCCGTAGTATTCTACCTAAGCCTTCATATGTTTTACCCTTTTAGGACAGACACTGTCCAAAACTAGTAAGGAAGATCGGTGAGCACAGTACAGACTGGGTTAATTATGATAAATATAACTTCTCAGCACCTTCCTTAAAAATTATACTCACCTAGGTCTGTCCCCTGCTGCTTCTAAGACTGAGGACTGAGTAATTAAACACCGCTGATCGCTCATTTCTCAGTCTTCAATGAGAAGAGAGGCAGTGACTGTCAGTCACTGGCTCTCTGCTCTGCCCCCCCTGCACTCAATGGAGCGTCGGGCTATGGAGGGGGTGTAAACAGGTGGATCAGGCTCTCAATGGCTCACTTACTTGCTGATCCAGCTGCTGGTCAGGTTCCTGGGTGGATCCTGACCATAAGATTGGGATCTTTGCAGAGCCTGGACCGGTTGAGTGACATCAGCTTTAGCCCTCTGTCGGCTGAGGTGGATAACAAGAGTGCCGAACAAACGCCACTCCTGTGATTGATAGAAAAATGATAGCCAAAAAAGATTTGGACATACTTCTTTAACATTACATAGAAGGGGAAAACACCAGTTTTGTAGTTTTCAGGTGAGAACAAGTAAAAAGGTAAGCAATGATTTTTAAATATTTTTTAAAGAGGAATATCACTCTCAATTTGACTGCAAATGGAGAAATACACTCAGCTTCTGAATGAATGTGCTCAGTAGTGAGCATGTCTGAGTTCATTTACAAGCTAAAAGAGATCAGTAAACATATTTCACAGTAGGTATGATTGGCACCACCATGCATTGCACTCGGCAGTGCCTCCTTCATATATGTCCAATGTGTTGCAGTGCTCCAACACATGCATGTTCAGTGAGCATCCACCATTCTTACCTCTAGCATAGCCAGTACAAAATACCCACTGATTTTGAATATAGGAGAGCTTGTAATCTTTTCTCAAATAACAGCACTAGACCTAAGCACTGTCACATAAAGGAAGGGGGTGACATCCTGACTGTTGATAGACATGCAACAACTAACATTGGGTATGTTGATAGTGGATGAAAATGGAGAAGAAGCTGTGGGGAATAAGTAGAAAGATTAGTATAAGTGGATCAGGGGAGCCGTTTTTAGACTCTGCCACTTTGCTCTGAATTGGCAAAGTAATAGCATATCTTTAATATGGATTGCATTACAGTAGCTCATATATTGCAAATGAATCACAACCAGGGGCGGACTGACCATTTGGAAACTCGGGCACTGCCTGAGGGCCCGGGGTCAGTAGGGGGCCCCATGAGATGCCCCTGGTACCTTTTTCATAGGCTTTTTTGAGTTTGGGCAAGGACAAAGGGGCCCCATGATCCCCTATTGCCTGGGGACCCCATGAGTTGTCAGTCCGCCCCTGTATGTAGGTGGGGTGTTGTGTGAGTGTGGCTTTGGCTTTAGTGTAGGCAGACAAAGGGGGCCCCATTATCTCTTTTTGCCCGGGGGCCCCATGAGTTGTCAGTCCGCCCCTGATCACAACAAACAAAAATCAGTGCATTGTGGAGTGTTAAAGCACATGTGCATTTAGGTGCAGTAGCAAGGTGCGTTGGGGTACCATTCAGTATCAATGGCATTGCACCACACCACACAGTAGATTGCACAATCTTATACCTTGCAGTAACATATGTTGCTACAACATATAGTGGTGAAGCCAGTCTTGAGGTTTAAATCTCTAATGTAAAGTTTTCCATACCTTACATTTTCACACAATTAGATTTTTGTTATTTATTAACTTAATGAATTTTTTGTATTTTTGATTTAACAGAAAATGTGGATGTTATATTGTGTTTGTGTGCACTAGTAATGATTTTAGTTTATCAAAAATATTGTTCTGATACACATATGTCCAACTATCACCTGACACACAAACTCAACAGAATCATCTTTTAATTCTACATGTCCTATGCTTTCAGAAAATGTACACTTCGCCTTGGTTCACCTATGTGAGAGCTGTGTGCTATGTTGAGGGCAGTCCATTGAAATGCAAGGAAAGCAATCCCTGACCCAGTTTAGCACATGCAAAAATGCGCTTTGTTGCCAATGCATGGGGATGCCATCTGCTTGGGTTCTGCATGTTATTCTGTGATTCGGGAAAGCACACAATTTTGTGCACTTTCCTGACATGCAGAGATGTGAACCTAGCCTTAGGGTGATCTGTTACAACTTTTCACAGCTGTAAGTGAAAATTTTTTTTAAACAAAGTTAACAATAATAATGGTGGACTGGTCCCTTGAGATGGAAAAGGTAGGACAGGGCCCAGCAGCAAAAGGGTTGAATGCAATTCTAAATAGCACAAATATAATTTTCAGAAATTAGCTTTTGTTTACTTCCGATAATTTCATCCCAATCAGAAAGTAGGCTGAGGGTAATAATACTGTGGGCAGGCTCTACAACAATAGACCACTGAGATTATTTTCATGTGCAGCCCCAATATGTGATGTTCAACTAATGCAGTGTTTCTCAACTCCAGTCCTCATGGACCCCCAACAGGTCATGTTTTCAGGATTTCCCTCAGATGAAACAGCTGTGGTAATTACTAAGGCAGTGAAACTGATCAAATCACCTGTGCAAAATAATGGAAATCCTGAAAACATGACCTGTTGGGGGTCCATGAGGACTGGAGTTGAGAAACACTGAACTAATGCAAGTGTGTGCTTAGCCATTCCTACCTTGGGCTTGAAAATGCCTGCAAGCTCCATCTTTTAGTGTACATATTGTTAAAATTCAATTTATGCATGAATTATTAGAGCAAGGGGAGCATAGAACTTTTTTCATTTCTAAATGACAGTGGTTCACTCAGTGGCCTTGCTCTTCAAGTGGTATTTTCAGTAATCAGATGATTTGATGATCTAATATATTTTGAAAATAAAAAATGTGCCATACAAATCTTTTTTTATAGTGTGATGTAGTATTTGACTTTGTAATTTTAAAGCATTCCAGACTATGCTGCTTTAGTGACTTTGGATGCCCTTACAGAACACGGACAGTTTGGTAATTTTCAGTAATAGTTTTGTTACATCTTTAGAGGCCTGTGGAGTGACTGTGGTGCTTTTAGAAGAGGAAGAAATTCTTCAAGTGCCATACCTGAGCTGTGGCACAGAATACTTTCTCAGCCTGAATGCACAGTTGAGGAAGAATGAGGAAAATTAATTTAAGCATAGGAAATTAAGAAACAGATGGAGACTTTGATTTTGGCCAAAGGTGTTCACTACCACTGACTGGCAAGGTGTCCAAACTTTTGCAGTTGTCTTTTTTCATGTACAAAGAAGCATGACAATAGATATGGCACTACAAAAACTCAGCCTTTTGCGGCCATGACAGTACCCATTGCATATCTATGTTTGTAAAAGGTGCCACAGCGTCTCTTTTACTCCAGTAGCTCATTTTACAGGGGTATCAAACTTGGTTTCATCGTGAGCCGCATTATGGTTGTCTTCAAAGGGCCATTTGTATCTGTAAGACTAGATGTCCAGAGCACCCCCCTTCCCCTTACAAAAGATGTCAAGAGTCCTCCCACCATCAGAAGTCAAAAACCCCCTCCCTTACCTTGTGCTGCTGCTGGTAAGAAGCTGGGGGTGGAGCTGGGAAGCAGAAAGTACAGGGTCTAGAACAGGACCAGAGGAAGGGTGGAGTCGCTGCCAGAGTGTGCTGAAAGCTGAGACCAGGGCAGGTAGAGATGGAGGGGGGGGTTGCAGCTGCATAGAGAGGTGCAGGATCTGCAGGAGGATTCTGTCCACCTCTCCACTGCCAATTGCTGAAATGGGGGGGGGCAGAGACAAGCCTCTCCGCGGCTGCATAGAGAAGCGCAAGATCTGGTAGAAAACAGCTGAGACAAGTTGGGGGCGGAGACTAGGGTGCTGCAGCTGCAGAAGAGGTGCTGCAGCTGCATGAAATGGCCTAGCAGACCGGATTTGACCCATGGGCCTTTTGTTTGACATATGTGCCTTATTATATACCTGACCCTGTATCAGGCATTAAATGCTTGATAAGACATGGGAAGACATTTAAGGCGACAAGGAGACACATGGGCCAGTAAGGGGAAGAGAGAACAGGCATTTCAGAGGAAGATTGCACTATTTTCATAGAAGATTGTACTGTTTCATAGATTGGCCACAGCAATGTATCAAGAAATGCAAAACTGTTCAGAAGGCAGACTGTGCTTCTAAAGTTGTCTGCTCGTCAATGCAGAAGACCCATAAAAATAGCCTAGGGGTTAAAAGATCTCCTGTCCTGAAGAGCAAATCTGCTGACTGGAGAACTCTGGATTTCCAATTCCTCTCCCCTTTCTCCCCATTCAAAAAAGTATTGTATTCTTTCCAAACCATGCAAGGTGTTCTGTGAATGGACATAGGGAGAGCCTATCATTACCTACAACTCCACTCTCATTTTCTGTTCAAAGAACACCTTTTGTGAAAAGCACGCAAGGCTGTTTGTGAATGGACACAGGGGAGGGGATGAGCAGATGACTGACAGAATCTTGCATGACAGCCATTCAGACCTAGGACATACTTATTAGAGATAACTTGAGTTCATATTTAAGTGACTAGATCTTTGGTATATGTGTAGCTTTAATCTGAGAAAAGGGAACATTTATAAAAAGAACATAAGTTGATAATCAGGCATGCTTCAATTTCAGTTTTGTTTGTTACTTATCTGGTAAAGAGAAAAGAGTATGTTTTTATACACCAGCAGTGCCTATGCAAGATTTACAAATGTTCCCATCTAATGATTCTTTTTAATACTTATTAGACAATATGCATCAGTAATCATTTTAATACCAGATATCAGTTACACGCTCACATTAAATGCATGGTGTGTGGTTTAAACTGACTATACACGTATATTCTTTATGGATTTTAAATGAAATGATCAGATTTTCTTATTTTATGTAGAAATATTCTTTTTATGTTCCACACATTTCCTGTTTTATAGAAATAATTACAATCAAAATGATGATGCTTTTTGAAAGATCCTTATTTATTTTTTCATCTTTCTGCTTGCCGTGCAAGACTGAACCAGAAAATATTGTTTTGTTTTACAGCACACACTATAAAACCATTGAAAATTATGCATATTTATGGTGTATTTTCAGCCTGACCAATTGCTTCCTTTTTTTATTTGACTTGCAAAAATAGATTGCTTTCAATTGAAGATGTACCCTCAGTGTTTGTAGACACAGTCAGAGTATGTACAACTGGATTATTCCTCTAAAGCAATTTGTTTCATTTTTCACAGACGATATGATCTGTTTCATTGGCTATAAAATTACTTAAAACACCTAGAATAATATTTTTTTAAGGCCCTGCAGAATAAAAAGATGGAAGCTGCAATTTTTTATGTCACACAATAGTTGCGCAACTGTTTATCAAATCTTTCAGGGGAAAAAAACACTAAAATTAATTTTTTTGCACACAAACACAATTTAATTCTCAAATTTTGTACACAATAAAAAATGAGGTAGTGTTGAGTAAATACCAAAAAACTGTGTGCACCTGCAAAATGGCAAAACAATTACAGTACCCAAAATTAGCAATAGGTGGTACTTTAATTGTTTTACAGGTCATCATTTCAGAGTAAACTGTAAATGATGTTCCTAGAATGATTGCTCTCACTCCTACATTCATGGTGATATATAACATGCGATATATGATGTGCTATCGCAGTCATGAGCTTGTTTTAGTTAACACCTTAAAAATGCACACACTTTAGATGTGCCACCAACTTACTAATACGTCCAATGAACAGAGGGGGTGCTGGACTACCCCATCTATGATTATATTGCGTGGCCACCCTACTAGATCAGATATACTTCTGGTGGCACCCGACACAAGAAAAAATCTGGTCACCAATGGAACCCCCACTACTACATCCAGTAAAACTTCAGAACTTACTCCTTCTACAACCTACAAACCAACCTTATCAATCCTTAAAACACCCAACCATCCAAACGTCTCTAGAAGCATGGCAAGATCTCCTGGGAAATAAATTTACAGATCCCAAAAAGGTCATACTCCCTCTGAATATACTGCACTCCTTGATACCAAGCCTAGATCTAACTCAACGGGAAAGACATGGTCTCCTAACCCTAGCAGACCTGCACTAACTCCATTCCATAACCTCCAAAAACAATTCTCTTTGCCCAACACAGAATACTTTACATATATGAGGATTGCCCATTGCATACAACACAATAACCTATCCCCTACCACCATTCTACCTAATGGAGCCAACCAATTTTTCACCAACCATAAATATCCGGATAAGGGTATATCCTTTTTCTATACACACATAACCAATAGTAAATTTGGCTTACAAACATTATCTCTAAAAAACTGGGAGAAGATTCTTTCCAAGCCCATCACTGAACAAGCATGGAAAAAATCCTTTAACAAAAGCAAACAAAAATCCTTTACCCTCACCTATAAATCATCACACTGCAGCACACACTGGAAATCATATCTAAAAATCCTGCACCAATGGTACCTAATACCTGTCAGGCTAGCTCTATTGTACCCCAACCACTCCTCACTATGCTGGCGACAATGTGGTGACCTGGGTTTTACATTACACATAATGTAGTCCTGTAAATCCTTCAAATCCTTCTGGAATAGTGTCTTTCACCTAATTTCTGACATAAACAGGAGACGACTTAGTCCCAACCAGGGACGGACTGACAACTCATGGGGCCCCCGGGCAATAGGGGATCATGGGGCCCCTGTGTCCTTGCCCAAACTCAAACAAGCCTATGAAAAAGGTGCCAGGGGAATCTCATGGGGCCCCCTACTGACCCTGGGCCCTCGGGCAGTGCCCGAGTTTCCAAATGGTCAGTCCCCCCCTGGTCCCAACCCTTCATTAGCACTACTACACATTGCAATCCATATACCATCATAATCCATATACTCTTTGCAGCCAAAAACAATATCACTAGACTATGGAACTTTTAACAATCTCTCATACCCGAAATTCAAATCCACTTGGTCACTATCGTCGAATCACCCGAAATGTACAGTTCAAATCCACAAAAATCACTATCAGACTGGTATACACTTACCTCTTCCTACCAGGATTAGACTCTCACACCCTTCCCTGTTACTACTCCACCCCTTCCCCTACCTCCCTCCTTGTTTGTAATCCCCCTTCCCCCTCCTAAGGTTCGATAACGTACTCTAATAGATGAATATTGTCTGATAATCATATGTAAACCATCTACTTACACACTCATAGAAGTGTAACCTCAATGTTCTGTACTGTATTGATATTTCGTATGAATATGAACCTGCCTATTATACCATTTATACCCTTTTTGGAAAAATTGAATAAAGAACATTCAAATTAAAAATGCATTATTTTTTTTATAAAAATGTGCATTTATTATTTAGTATGGACAAAACACAGATTCACTTTAAGCACTGGCTTGAAACACCAATAAATAAATCGGATCTAATTTTTGTGATCTGGTGAACATAAAAACTGTATGATCATTACAGCTACTCGATAAATATTGTACATATACATTTTATATTATCAGGATGTGTGTTTCTTTATTCTTTACTTTTCATTTTCTAGGCTTGTCAGTACAGAGAACTTTACTAATCTCAAAATGTCACACATCAAATATGCACTTCTAATCAATGCTGTTCCTTTGCATGGGTGTTCACATTTAATGTGACAAGTTTCAAGAGCGGTTAGTGTGTATGTTATGATGATCTAATATTTTGTAGAGAAAGCATTTTTTTACACGCTAAAGACACAAACATTTGGAACCTTTGTTACAAGCTAAATGTAAATATAAAATTAACCAGTTGCCTGCCGCCCTATAGCAGAAATACTGTACAGGGCGGCAGGGCTGCGTAAAATCACGTGTATTTATTTACGTGATTTACATTTCCTGGTAGGGGGCGTGCGTGCCTGGCCCTTACCGCGCCGCCATTGGCAGCTAGGGATGTCAATCACAGGGTCCCGGCCAGAGATTCCCCACCAGCACCCGGCAAACATGTTAATTTAAAATACTTATAAAGACTAGCCTCAAAGGTTATTTTAACATATCACATATAGCTACGGCAGTTTTTCAACCAGGCTTCTTGGGGGAGACTGGTGCAAATGGCCTACTTTTTCTCTGACCATTTGCCTATTGTGGCAATTTTTTAATTGTCACATACATGTTAAAATCTTCATTTTCTTCTAGTAAATAGATACCAAACATGTCAAGATTTAAAACTGCACACGCCTGTGAAATGCCAACAGACTATGGTATCTAAAACTGTGCATAGGCAATGCTTTAAACCCTTAATAGGTTATCATTTTGGAATTAAATGTGACCCATTAGAATTGATTTCACTCTAACTTTTGCAGTGATACCTCACATGTGTTGCAATCACCGTTTACATATGCGTGCCAAACGTATGTGCTGTGCATGTACTGTATGCATTTGTGCAAGAGCATGGGGGGCTGAAGATGGGTTTTTTTTTAATTATTTTTGTTTATTTTATTTACATTTTTTTACACTTTTTTCCTTTAACTTTATTGCTAGAGATGAACAGCTCCATTGTGATAGATCTGAGCTGTGGCAGGTACTGTTTATGGAGACATTAGGGGTGGCAGGCACATCATTCATTCACAGATTCCTGTGAATAAATGAACTACAAGTACTGTCTGCCACTGTGGCATGCTGATCAGCACATTCATACGTTGTAGTTCATTCACACTGCCTACAGCTCTGCAAATGATAGCCTGTACAGAAGTATAGGCAATATAGTGTAGGCATTGTGTGCAGGAGCCTGTCATTGCCTGATCGTAGGTGCAGTACATTGTAGGCTCTTGTTTTAAAAAATAATAATTGCACATTTTTTACGTGCAAAAAGATGTGCATTTATTATTTTTATGTGAAGATGAACTTAGCTTTTAAAGGATAAGTTTGCCTTTTGGACAAAAATAATAAATGCACATTTTTTTCGCAGGTAAGAAAATGTGCATTTATTATTTTTGTCCAATGGAGCCTGGAAAGCATTGCATCAGAAAACAGTAGATCGCTGCAGCCATGCAGGTCTCCTGCAGACCTGTCAGAATATCTGCTTGCTGTACGGGATATACAAACAAGCAGATATACTGACAGGAAGCTTCAATGAACTGCCATGGTTCTCCACAGCACCGTTGTAGTTCATTGAAAACTACAAGATGACAGCTGCTAAGGTTGTCGGGACTTGTAGGCACTCATTCAAAGAACTGAGTGATGTGGCCGTGTGGGCGGAGCCCCCCAGAGCTGCACTGTTTTCAAATCTGACAGATAGTACGGGAAAACTTCTCCCCACATTATCTGTTAGCTATGGGAACATGTAAAAACAGGTAACATGTTCCAAAGGTGATATAAAGAAAAAGCACAAGGGGGCACCTCTAAGTGCAGTACAAAAAAACATTTTAATAAAACCATCAATGTTGCACTCACATTGGTAGACAGGTAGAGCGCTTGTAGTCATCAACAGACCTCGGCACGCGGATCCAGAAGCAGTGTGTAGGATGGAGGTGAGCGGAGAACCAATGAATGCCACCGCTGAATAGGATCGTGACAGACAAGGAGACAGAAGTCCAGTGGAAGCTGGAACGGAACAACCCTGGACATGAGGTCAGTAGGGTGAAGATCCCGAGCCTGGGTATCCTAGGTGATGCGTTTCAGAGCACCAATCCGCTCCTTTCTCAAACCTCTTGCTACATTCACACCCCTTCTAGATCCGCATGCCGAGGCCTGTTTATGACAACAAGCGCTCTACCTGTCTGCCAATGTAAATGCAACATTGATGGTTTTAATAAAGTGTTTTTTATACTGCACTTTGAGGCGCCCCCTTGTGCTTTTTCTTGTTATTACAGAAGAGATCTATTCCAATCTCTGGTGGCGCTGCCAGCTTGGTGCATAATCCTATATGGACTAATCTTATGATAGTGGATTTTATAGACTGTTCTATATTTATCCTATTTATTTTTATTGTTTGATGTGGACCAGGGTTTGCGCCATAGATTTTAACAATGTTCCAAAGGTGAACTTATCCTTTAAGCTTTAGCACTACTTGTTGAAAGCCTGCTATTAGGTTGTTTAAAGTGACTGCCAGCACTACCATTATGATCTTGGTATTCCCGAACCTGAAACTGAGGGTTGCTTTAAAGGCTTGGAAAAAAGCTACCCAAAGCCTGCTCAGCATTTGCTTTTTAAGAGTTTACTGAACACTCTGCACTTATACAATCTAAAGCTCACATGCACATTAGGCTTAATGTTTTCCTGGAATCTAGCATTCTATTTTAGTCCTTTATGTGCATAATATATAAATCAATACTGTAAGATCCTTTTTTTTAACAAAAACAAGTGTATATATATGCAGCTATTCAGCCATGCAGAAGCAAGATTTTTACAATGAACAGATAACACCTCAGCCTGAATTTCGTGTAATATGGAATGTCACTTTGCACATTCATTGCATTATAGCACTTTTTATCAAGATCTATAATCTTTTCAGAACCTTGCATTAAAAAATTATAGTGCCATCAGTTTTATAATACCATGTTTGCTTTCTATCAATTATGCTGTTTGCCCTAATCAGTCAAGTTGCATGTGTTGCGAGGTGCCTAGATAGAATGCAGATATGTATCTTGGATTTTCCTGGAAGCTCCTGATGTTATTTGTAAAATGTTCATAAACAAATCATTCAGATTATATTACATGACTGCTGTTGTAAGAACTGTTTGACGATGAAGGCTGTTACTTACTTACTTTTATATACAAACGTGTTGTATGTTACACACCATTGCAATTCTTAAATAAACAAAATATACAAAAAAAACAGTTTAACCGCTTAAGGACCTCCCTATAGCAGATATACTGCTACAGGGTGGCACCTGTGCACAGAATCATGTATATTTACGCCATTTGCATTTCTAGGTAGGGGGCATGAGCGGGCCTTACCCGCACCGCCATTCGATGTCAATCACTGAGTCCTGGCCCGTTATTACCTGCCGGCGCCCGGTGATTACCGAGCATCTCCGACAGGGAGGAAGATTGTTTTGTTTACAATCTTCCTCCCTGTCAGCTCGAGCACACTGCTCAGGATGGCTGTGCACAGTACAGCCATCCCGATCAGTGTGCTTACTGTGAAGAACACTCCTACCCCCGCCCCCTAGTAAAACACTCCCAGCACACAGTTAACCCTTTGATCACCCCTCACATTAACCCCTTCCTGCCCAGTGCCATTAGTACAGTGTCAGTGCTTTTTTTTAGCACTGATTACTGTATTGGTGTCACTGGGGATGTCACTGACACCAAGTTAGTTCCCCCCCAGTGTCAGAATGCCCGCTGCAGTCCCACTAAAAGTTGCTGATCACTGCCATTACAAGTAGAAAAAAAAATCCCATTATCTATACCACCATTTGTAAATGCTATAACTTTCACGTAAACAAAATTAATTTACATGTATTGGGATTTTTTTTAGCAAAGACATGTAGCAAAATACATTTTGGCCTAAGTTTATAACAAAATTAGATTTTTTAAATTTTTTTACTAGACATGTTTAATAGCAAAAAGTCCAAAATATTGTTTTTGTCTCAAAATTGGTGGTCTTTTTTTGCTTATAGCGCAAAAAATAAAAACGCACAGGCAACCAAATATCTCCAAAAGAAAGCTCAACTCGTGGGAGAAAAAGGACGTAAATTTAATTTGGGTGCAGCATTGCCTGACCGCGCAATTGTCAGTTAAAGTAACGCAGCACCATAACGCAAAAAATGGCCTGGTCATGAAGGGGGTAAATCCTCAGAAGGGCACGTGGTTAACAGAGTTTATTATAGGGTCATTTAACTCAGAGAGGGATGGGGCACAGGATACTTCCAAAGACAAAAAGTGTATCATTACACACAGTCATTAAAGTAAAAAAAGACCTTTAGGCTGCATTCACACATGAGCGTTTTGTAGCTTGAAGCTCAAAGCTCCAAAAAAGCTCAAACTTAACCACTTGACCTCCAGAGGATTTACCCCCCTTAATGACCAGGCCTCTTTTTGCTACTCGGCGCTGCACTAATTCAACTGATAATTGCGCAATCATGCAATGCTGCACCCAAACAAAATTTACGTCCTTTTTTCACACAAATAGAGCTTTCTTTCGGTGTAATTTGATCACCTGTGCACTTTTTATTTTTCACGCTATAAACAAAAAAAGGCCAAACATTTTGAAGAAAAACAATATTTTTTACTTTCAGCTATAAAAAATATATAGTAAACTCAAAGTTGGTTATAAATTTAGGCCAAAATGTATTCTGCTCCATGTTTTTGGTAAAAAAAATCCCAATAAGTGTATATTGATTGCTTTGTGTGGAAGTTATAGCATCTACAAACTATGGTATAAATACTGCAACTTACACCATTTTTCTGCTATACAGCGCTGTGCTAGTTTAACGGACAATTGCGCGGTCATGCAATACGGTACATAAATGAAATTTACATCCTTTTTTTCTCCACAAATTGAGCTTTCTTTTGGTGGTATTTGATTGCCTGTGCGGTTTTTATTTTTTGCACTATAAAAAAAAAGGCTGACAATTTTGAGGAAAAAAAAACAATATTTTGGACTTTTTGCTAGAAAACATGTCCAGTAAAAAAAAATGCAAAAATCAAATTTAGTCATAAATTTCTGCCAAAATGCATTCTGCGACATGTCTTTGCTAAAAAAAAAACCCAATACGTTTAAATTAATTGGTTTACGTGAAAGTTATAGCGTTTACAAATGGCGGGAAAGATACTGGGATTTTTAGGGTTTTTTTTATACTAATAATGGCGGCGATCAGCGAATTATGGCGGCGATCAGGGACTTATGGCAGCGACCAGCGACTTATGGCGGGACTGCGGGACTGCGGCGGACCATCTGACATTGGGGGGTACTGACTTGGGGTCACTGACATCCCCAAAAACACTAATACAGTGATCAGTGCAAAAAAAAAAAACACTGACACTGTACTAATGGCACTGGGGAGGAAGGGGTTAACTTTATTTTGCAGGGAAGGGTAATAGGAGTGAGGGGAGTGTTTTACTAGGGGGCGGGGTGTGTACTGGGCGGGACAAGGCTGATCGAGAAAGAGAAACTGTTCTTTCTCGATCAGCTCATCCTCGAGCTGACAGGGAAGTGACAGACAGCACAGCTACTGCAGCTGTGCTGTCTGTCACTGTTTGCCGCCGATCGCCGGGAGATAGCCGCTGAGGACCGGCTGTGACCCTGCGACTCACATCTGCGGCGGTGATCGGCGGGACAGATAGGGCGGCGGCGCACCTCGCGCGCGCCCTCTTGCTGTTTACAAAACACACGTTTTAAAACGTGGTTTTGCCTGCCAGTGCCGCCCTGACGCCGTATATCTACAGTGGCAGGGTGGCAAGTGGTTAAAAAATCAATTGTTCTCTATGGTGCACATTCACGCGATAAGATGTGAACAGTAACAATACCAAAAGGTAACTAAGGTGATGCAAAAATGTAACCTCTTCACAGTGAGCGTACGCAAATATGCGGCCTCTCAGCGGCTGGGCCTTGATGGTGAGCGGACGCATATTTGCGTACCATTTGTAAACAAACGTGCTGAGAGCACGTGCCCTGTGCGCTCCCAGCACATGTGTCGGCGTCCCAAGGAAAGGTTCCGATCTCTCCTTGCGATCGGGACCTTTCCGATTATGTGACTGCCATGACAGCCAATCATGGCGGTCACATAAGCCTAAACCCCACCCCGCGTCCCAGTGTCACAAATCCCTTAAAAAGGCTTTAGGAGACCAACACTAAGAAAATAATGGAGATAATTACGAATGATCTCCTTCAAAATGCTTTCTGAATCTATATTCTGAAACAAACATGTAGCCAATGGGTCAGAAGTAAAAAAATGAGCTTGACAGCCAGACAGCGAGCATTTTTAGAAGGAGAGCTCTGCAGTGCCAGCTGCTGCATTTCTCTTACTATAGGTTTGCTTTGACTGATCGTTTGGGTATGATTACAACCTGGCATCAAAGTGCCATAAAGATACCGTGAAAATCTTGAATGTAACAACGGTTTGTTTGTTGTCTGCTACTTATATGATGCCACATCCAGTTCTAGTGGTTGGTTGCAGGAATATTTAGGTACATACAGTGAAAATCATTGATTTGCATTTTTTGCATTTCTCTGTTCCTGCCTACTAATTAGCAGATGAATTTTGATGTGCTAATTGATATCCAGGCAAGAAACAGCTGTGTTCTCCAGCTGTCTGTGTTTCGTCAAGACCCATCCATGAGAGGATTGTGGGGGATGGGCAAGCAAAGAATCCTTTGACAAATTGATTTAACTAGAGTGCAGGGCCTTAGGGGAGCCGCACAGCACACTGTCACTACGGTTGGCTGCTGCCACCGTTGACTCCCCTAACAGTGTCGCAATGTAAACCCAGTGATCTCTTTATTGCATCCACTAGAGTACATCTAATTACTTCTCAAGCAGTTTTACTTTAATCACCTCTGCTTGTCCTAGGAATGTTTTTCTGCTGAACTTTGTAAAGCTAAAGCAGGCGCAGTTGTGTATTTTTTAGCTTTGGAGATTGTATTTAAGGTCATAAATGAGAAAAAAGCGCATTGGTTTTTTTTTTTTTTTTGTTTTGTTTTTTTAGAATAAAGAGTGTCAATTTAGTATATTTGCCATCCTGGCTGACTTTGTTATGTTAATCGGCTGCATCCAGGACTGTAACATATTGCACAGCCTACACATACAATGGGAGCAGAGATATGCATTCCATATTCTGCACCTCATCTTTATTTATAAAGGTTTTCGTTTATTCTAGTAATGCTCTACTTTCGGCCACAGCCCTCGGACATTATTTAATGCATACATTATCATCCACTCAATACATATTTTAAAATGGTAGTTGAATGAAGCGCAAATTTATAATTAATCAGTGTCAAAGGTCTGCAGCAGCAAGATGCAGTTTCCGCTTGGTCTGTGGCCCAGTGCTGAATAGATGAGCACAGTAGCAGCAGGAAGTTAAACCGACATAATCATTTACAGGATTCATTCAGGAACAATCCAGAAGGGTTTATTTATGGATAAAACTGTTAAAGAATTATAACCTGGTCAGCAATCCTGACATCAATACGCAATACATCCTATGTTTAAAAGGAAAAATCATATAAACGGACATGGTAACACTTCTTGAGTGATAATAACTGCTCTAAAAGCATTAAATATCCTCCAACTTTCACCCCCTTCCAGTCCAGGCCAACTTTCAGCTTTCAGCACTATCACAATTTGAATGACAATTGCGCGGTCATGCAACACTGTACCCATGTGAATTTTTTTTGCATTATTTTGAGACAGATAAAACTTTATTTTGGTGGTATTTATTCACCGCTGGGATTTTAATTTGTTTGCTACAGTGAAGGAAATAAGTATTTGATCCCCTGCTGATTTTGAATGTTTGCCCACTCACAAAGAAACGATCAGTCTAAAAATCGAATGGTAGGTGTATTGTAACACAGAGAGACAGAATAGCAACAACAAATTCAAAAGAAATGCATGTCTAACAAATGATGCACTGATTTGCATGTTCATGAGGGAAATAAGTATTTGATCCCCTATCATTCAGCAGGATTTCTGGCTACCAGGTGTCTTTCATACAGGTAACAAGCTGAGATTAGAAGCAGTCTCTTAAATGAAGTGCTGCTAATCTCATTTTCTTACCTGAATAAAAGACACCTGTCCACAGGAGCAATCAAACAATCAGATTCCAAACACTCCACCATGGCAAAGACCAAAGAGCTGTCCAAGGATGTCAGGGACAAGATAGTAGACCTACACAAGGCTGGACTGGGATACCAAACTATCGCCAAGCAGCTTGGTGAGAAGGTGACAACAGTTGGTGCAATCATTCGCAAATGGAAGAAACACAAAACAACTGTCAGTCTCCCTAGGTCTGGTGCACCATGTAAGATCTCACCTCGTGAAGTGTCAGTGATCATGAGTACAGTGAGGAATCATCCCAGAACTTCATGTGAGGATCTTGTCAATGATCTTCAGGCAGCTGGGACCACAGTAACCAAGAAAACAATTGGTAACACACTACACCAACAAGGATTGACATCCTGCAGTGCCCGCAAGGTCCCTCTGCTCAAGAAAGCACATGTCCAGGTCCGTCTGAAGTCTGTCACTGAATATCTGAATGATGCAGAGGAGGACTGGTCGAAAGTGTTGTGGTCAGATGAGACCAATATCGAGCTCTTTGGCATCAACTCAACTCGCAGTGTTTGGAGGAGGAGGAATGCTGCCTGTGACCCCAAGAATACCATCTCAACTGTTAAACATGGTGGTGGAAACATTCTGCTTTGGGGTGTTTTTCTGCTAAAGGGACAGGACAACTGCACCGCATCAAAGGGACAATGGACGGGGCAATGTACCATCAAATCTTGGGTGAGAACCTTCTACCCTCAGCCAGGGCATTGAAAATGGGTCGTGGATGGGTGTTCCAGCATGACAATGACCCAAAACACACGGCCAAGGCAACAACGGAGTGGCTCAAGAAGAAGCATATTAAAGTCCTGGAGTGGCCTAGCCAGTTTCCAGACCTTAATCCGATTGAAAATCTGTGGAGGGAGCTGAAAGTTCCAAACCTTAATGACTTGGAGAGGATCTCCCAAGAGGAGTGGGCAAAAATCCCTCCTGAGATGTGTGCAAACCTGGTGGCCAACTACAGCAAACATCTGACCTCTGTGATTGCCAACAAGGGATTTGCCACCAAGTACTAAGTCATGTTTTGTGAAGGGGATCAAATACTTATTTCACTCATGATTATGCAAATCAGTGCATCATTTTTTAGACATGCATTTCTTTTGAATTTTTTGTTGCTATTCTGTCTCTCAGTGTTACAATACACCTAACATTCGATTTTTAGACTGATCATTTCTTTGTGAGTGGGCAAGCATTCAAAATCAGCAGGGGATCAAATACTCATTTCACTGTATATAAATGAAAAAGTCCAAACATTTTTTTTTAACATACTATCACCCTAGCAGTACAGTGTCACCATAGTGACACTGCACTACTTATGAGGGTGATAAAGATTTTTTTCTTTTTTTACACTGATTGCTTTAATACCCATAAAGGTTGTAAAAGCAATCACTTTTTCTTCTCTCTGGCTGCATTCCTGCAGCCATTGAGAAATACTGTGAGAGCTGTGATTGGTTCACAGCTTGTCACATGGTACAAGGCTGTTGTGAATAACCTTGTACCATGTGATCTCTGTGATCATTCACAGATTTCACAAGTAGTAAGCAATGATGTCAGGAAGTGACATCTTGCTTACTACTATTCATGTGATCACTGATTGGCCAATCAGTGATCACATGAATCAGGACCTCACACAGAGGTCCCATACAGCGATCTGTGTTTTGCTATGTCTGGAGGACACAGCGGGCACTGATCGCGGTGCCGCTTGCTCCCTGAAAGTGCGCACAGGCAATGGATGTGGGAGGACGTTTAGAAACATCATTAGACAAAAACTTTGCACCATCAGCTCTGAGGGGGCAGGTGACACAAGAAGATGCACAGCTGAATAAGGAAAAATTGGTGTCACCATCCTAACTATGCGGTCCACCAGAGGAGTATGAATCAAAATACTGGATGAACTAATTTTCAGATTCTTAGGCAGGCAGAGCAGTTCATATTTACAGTTGCATAAAAAAAGTTTGAAAGCCATTTGACCTTATTTAGATAGCTCGATGATTGGCTCCTAATATTTTGTACAATAAAAAGTCTTAATATTAGACACACACAATATTCCTAAACTAATTATGTGCTAACATTTTAAACATCCATAGTCCAGACTGGAAAATACATGTGAAGCCTTGAGCTTAGTAACCGACAGAACCTCCTTTAACAGCAATGACATAACCATTTATTTCTTGGAAGAATTGTACATCATGGGACAGCACAAAGGATTAGTAATAAAACCTAAAGAAAGAGACCAACACAGAAATGAATGTAATGGGCTGTAGAGGCCATGGCGTTTATAAAAGGGTAAACCAAAATTAAATAATCGTCTATCAACATCCAGCAAATACAGGTGAAACTCAAAAAATTAGAATATCGTGCAAACGTTCATTTATTTCATTAATGCAACTTGAAAGGTGAAACTAATATATGAGATAGACTCATTACATGCAAAGCAAGATAGTTCAAGCCGTGATTTGTCATCATTGTGATGATTATGGCTTACAGCTCATGAAAACCCCAAATCCACAATCTCAGAAAATTAGAATATTACATTCAATCAATAAAACATAGAACAATATTGGGCCTCTGAAAAGTATAAGCATGCATATGTACTCAGTACTTGGTTTGGGCCCTTTTTGCAGCAATTACTGCCTCAATGCGGCGTGGCATGGAAGCTATCAGCCTGTGGCACTGCTGAGGTGTTATGGAAGACCAGGATGCTTCAATAGCGGTCTTCAGCTCTTCTGCATTGTTCGGTCTCATGTATCACATCTTTCTCTCGGCAATGCCCCATAGATTCTCTATGGGGTTCAGGTCAGGCGAGTTTGCTGGCCAATCAAGCACAGTAATCCCACAGTCATTGAACCAGGTTTTGGTGCTTTTGGCAGTGTGGGCAGGTGCCAAGTCCTGCTGGAAAATGAAGTCAGCATCCCCATAAAGCTGGTCTGCGGAAGGAAGCATGAAGTGCTCCAAAATCTCCTGGTAGACGGCTGCGTTGACCCTGGACTTAATGAAGCACAGTGGACCAACACCAGCAGATGGCATGGCTCCCCAAATCAACACAGACTGTGGAAACTTCACACTGGACTTCAAGCATCTTGCATTGTGTGCCTCTCCATTCTTCCTCCATACTCTGGGTCCTTGGTTTCCAAATGAGATGCAAAAGTTGCTCTCATCAGAAAAGAGGACTTTAGATCACTGAGCAACAGGCCAGGTGTCAAGGTCCTACCTTTTCCCTGAGGTTATGTTACTCCATGTGCTGGCGTCCATCTTGGATTCTGCTGTGCATGATGGGAATCCTTTTATGCCTTCAGGTCTCTGTGGTCCATCCCCCAGAGGGGTGTGGCTGATGACATATAAGCCTGTGGCCCGCACATGCTCTTTGCACTTGTGTCTTGTGTCTTTGTGTTGCTATTACTCTGTTCTGACTCTCGTTACTCTCCTGGTATCTGATTCGGCTTGTGACTTGACTATTCTTTGTATTCTCCCTTGATCTGACCCTCTGTTGCTGAACCCGGCTCGTGACCTGTGATTCTCGTCTGCTGTCCTGTACTGTTTTGTCCTGTTGGTGTTGACCCGGCTTATCTGACTACTCTTTTGTCTCTTCCACCAGCTACACGCCATTGGCGGCGGCCATTACCGCAGCTGAGGTGTCTCGGGGGCCGCGACCTGGTTCCTGGCTGCATCAAGTCCATCCTCACCATCAGGGGCCCTGGTGAAGGGCAGCCTGGGACTTAGACTCCGCGCCCTGAGGGACTTCGGTCTGTGGGTAGTGGTTGTCGTCAGCCAGTGCGTTACATTGTTAGGCCTGCCTGTTCGTTCCTCGGCCCCTGCCCTGACACCAGGTCTGTTTTTCTTTAGCCCAGGTAAGACGCTTCTGACATTGTTGTTCAAGAGTGGCTTGACAAGAGGAATACGACATTTGAAGCCCATGTCCAGGATCCGTCTGTGTGTGGTGGCTCTTGATGCACTGACTCCAGCCTCAGTCCACTCCTTGTGAAAGTCCCCAACACTTTTCAATGGCCTTTTCATGACAATCCTCTCCAGGCTGCGGTCATCCCTGCTGCTTTTGCACCTTTTTCTTCCACACTTTTCCCTTCCACATAACTTTCTATTAATGTGCTTTGATACAGCACATTGAGAACATCCAACTTCTTTTGCAATTACCTTTTGAGACTTTCCCTCCTTATGGAGGGTGTCAGTGATGTTTTTCTGCAAAACTGTCAGGTCAGCAGTCTTTCCCATGATTGTGATTCCTACTGAACCAGACTGAGAGACCATTTAAAGGCTCAGGAACCCTTTGCAGGTGTTATGGCTTAATTAGCTGATTAGAGTGGGACACTTTGAGCCGAGAATATTGCACCTTTTCACAATATTCTAATTTTCTAAGATTGTGGATTTGGGGTTTTCATGAGCTGTAAGCCAATCATTACAATTATGACAAATCACGGCTTGAACTATCTTGCTTTGCATGTAATGAGTCTATCTCATATATTAGTTTCACCTTTTAAGTTGCATTACTGAAATAAATGAACGTTTGCACGATATTCTAATTTTTTGAGTTTCACCTGTATATTTTAACTTTAAAGTTACATAACAACCATAAATCATTTACTTTATTAATAATAATATCACATGGTCCATCCAGATGACAAATTTGTGTAAAAAATTGCTGTGACGAAATAGCATTGAAACAGGGAGGGTGGGTGGGAGCAACAGCAGCGCTCCCTTCTGTGTAACAGCTCTCTTCAAGCAACTGTCAGAGCGACAAAACCGCCACTTATATATCCTCACTGTGGATCCAGCCCACCCAAATTAGCCAATAGGGGCTCTGTTTCTGTAAACCCTGCCATCTCAATGAGCAACCTGTAAAACAAGAGGTTATGGGGGAGAAGAGCAGGTGCCCTTTGTGCTGTCCCATGGAACCCCGCTGAATGCTATCATTCTTGTTTACAAAACTGCAACAGATTGTTCATATTCTAAGATTCTAAGTTGTACAAACAAATTCCCTTCAGACACACAAGAATTGGGTTGAGGGCTGCACTTGAATTGAATATTGTACAATATGTCTTTCCCTAAGACATTTGTTTGTCGATTTGCTCCTATACGTCAGGTTATTACCTTGTTGCATCAGTCAATGTCTATTAAATTTAAGTGATAGACACCTGGCATTCTTCATTAATTTACATGCATACAGTTTTAATTTGATGCTCTACTTGAGCAATCTGTGCCGACTCTAGGCAAACAAAACCACCATAAAGCAAAGTACTTCATCCACCATGCTTTATGGTTGAGAGGAGGTTTGGTATTGCAGTTTTCTTGCTTTTTAGCTTTTGTTTTATCTCTCCAAAGAACACTGTCCTGTAAGCATTGTGGAACATCCAGTTTGTCTTTTGAAAATTTGAGATGAGTAGAGATGTTGTTTTGAACAAGTGAGTTTTCCCCCATAGACTTTTTGTGAAAAGTTATTTTTTAAGTGGACTCAAGAACAATGACTGTTCTAGCTCAAGACATTTCTAGAGGTCCTTTTTTTGTTATGTTAGGGTTCATTTTCACTACCCTCTTGGTGTCATCTTAGCAGAATGTCCTCCTAGGTGGAGAAGCTACATTACTGTGTTTTTTTTCCATTTGTAGATGTCTTGTTGTTGACATAAGAAAACCCAAGCCTTTAGAAAAGCACTATGCATCTGACCAGTTATATTATCTAATGTTAATCTAAAATGTTTTGTGTGTTTAGACCACTTTTTAAGAGTGATTCATGCAGAAATCCACATAATTCCAAAGGGTTCTAATAGTGTATGTGCATTTCACTATTAAAATTGAAATGTGAAGAAATATACTACTTTACTTTTTTTCCATTAGCCAAATTTTCCTTTTTTTGTATGGCCTTTTTTCTGTTTTCTTCAACAGCATAGTTCACTGAAATATTAAACATAATTAATTGATTTTTAAGCAAACCATTACTTAAGATGCTGGATGGTTGAGTATTTTACGTTTTTGCTGACTAGTAACTTACATATAGGTGAGTGAAGTCCCTTATGGAAGACACAAACTGCCAGCATCTTTCCCAAACAGTAGTTATCAATTTGCAGCTTGTTCATGCAGTGCAATCCTATACTAAAACGATTAAATAATTTGAGGGCTACATCAATGTACTTACATAAACATAAGTTTACCCCATACAAAATGGGTTGGTGAGCACAAACATTGATCAGATATTACTGTCAAATTTAGTCATTTTATTTTAGTGAAAGCAGCAAATTGAAAAATATCATAAATCAAAATCAACATTAGAAATGACACTAACATTGTAAAGCTTCTATGAAATTTTGGTAATTAGTTTTAAAATGTGTGTTTAGTGGAAACATGCTTTGGTTTCCCTTTTATTACCCGTTCCAAAGTTATACATGGCCGCTTTAAATGCAGGTCTATATCCTAATTAAACAGAAACATACTCCTTAATCCAGACAGCACCATCTGACACTATGCTTGTACAGGAAGCTGCCTAAGTAGAGGATTATGTGTCTCTCAATTCATTTATGTCACTATAGATACACGCACACTGCATTTCTGTCTAATAAGGAAAAAATGGAAACTGGACGTATGTAGTTTCTTATTTTGGATTTATTTGCCAGTGGTAATAAGTGATTCAAGCACAGACATTCATTGATAATAGTGAATCATGCATAAATGGTATTGGTCAGAAAGTGGTTGCATGCCCTCTTAAGGAAAAGGCTATGGGCAAATATTTGTCATGTAGGTTATGAACTCTAATAATTTGTTAAAAGTACAGTGGCAAATAAATGACCAAAACAATTCATTATAGTGAAATACTGTATTCCTTTGTATCATCTTCAGTTTACTACAGGTTTTAGATACATAACAGAACATCTTCAAAACCATGTGATCTTACTGATATGGCTTTTCCACACATATGTTATAAGTGAAACTGTGTGACATCACTGTTACTTATATGACTTACTGTACATAGATGGTTTCTTATAGGACTAAAAAATACCTTGCCTGTTCGTTTTTATTATCTCCAGTTGCAGCTATCAAAGGACTAATTCATGACTGCAAATAGTCTGAAAAACCTGTATAATGATCTCTTGCCCTACAGGCTTATTCACAATATACACCACTGATTGGTTGCAGCAGGGACATACCACCTTCTTATCTGCTAGCTCACACATGACAGTATGGATTTTCAGTTAGCAAATGAGGAGACCGTGCTCTGCAAACAGTGTGTCAATTATGAAAAAAAAATGTAAACAAGTAATAAAAAATATTTAAAAGATTATTTAAAACGTGAAAATTACATAAATTTAAAATGAATGCGATCAAAACTAGCATATTTAGTCACTCACTTCATACAGCCAAAAAGAACATAGATAAATGGAAACCTTCTCATTACAATTGCCTTCAAGTTAAATATAGTCTTTTTCTTTTAATGCAAAGGAAATGGAAAAAATAGTGCTTAGCTAGGTCTTTTGTCATGTGATCTCATTTATTTTTGCTGTGCATAGGCTTGAGTAGAATAAATAGTTCTGGCAAGTTTTTAATGCTGTCCATTACAGCAGGATAACAAACAAGGGGAGCAGTTGTTACCTGGACATGGAGACATAGACAGCACAATATTAACCATTTGCCGCCCAGCCACTGTAGATATACGGCGGCAGGGCGGCACTGGCAGGCAAAACCACGTTTTAAAACGTGTGTTTTGTAAACAGCTAGGGGGCGCGCACGAGGCACGCCGCCGCCCTATCTGTCCCGCCTATCACCGCCGCGGCTGTTTCCCTGCGATCGGCGGTAAACAGTGACAGACAGCACAGCTGCAGTAGCTGTGCTGTCTGTCACTTCCCTGTCAGCTCGAGGATGAGCTGATCGAGAAAGAACAGCTTCTCTTTCTCGATCAGCCTTGTCCCGTCCAGCACCCCGCCCCCTAGTAAAACACTCCCCTCACTCAGATAACCCTTCCCTGCAAAATAAAGTTAACCCCTTCCTCCCCAGTGCCATTAGTACAGTGTCAGTGTTTTTTTTTTTTGCACTGATCACTGTATTAGTGTTTTTGGGGATGTCAGTGACCCCAGGTCAGTACCCCCCAATGTCAGAATGTCCGCCGCAGTCCCGCCATAAGTCGCTGCCATAAGTCCCTGATCCCCGCCATAATTCGCTGATCGCCGCCATTATTAGTATAAAAAAAAAACTAAAAATCCCAGTATCTTTCCCGCCATTTGTAAACGCTATAACTTTCACGTAAACCAATTAATTTACACGTATTGGGTTTTTTTTTAGCAAAGACATGTCGCAGAATGCATTTTGGCAGAAATTTATGACTAAATTTGATTTTTGCATTTTTTTTTACTGGACATGTTTTATAGCAAAAGGTTCAAAATATTGTTTTTTTTTCCTCAAAATTGTCAGCCTTTTTTTTCATAGCGCAAAAAATAAAAACCGCACAGGCAATCAAATACCACTGAAAGAAAGCTGAATTTGTGGGGAAAAAAAGGATGTAAATTTAATTTATGTACAGTATTGCATGACCGCACAATTGTCCGTTAAACTAGCGCAGTGCTGTATAGCAGAAAAATGGCGTAAATTGCAGTATTTATACCATAGTTTGTAGACGCTATAACTTCCACACAAAGCAATCAATATACACTTATTGGGATTTTTTTTACCAAAAACATGTAGCAGAATACATTTTGGCCTAAATTTATAACCAACTTTGAGTTTACTATATATTTTTTATAGCTGAAAGTAAAAAATATTGTTTTTCTTCAAAATTTTTGGCCTTTTTTTGTTTATATCGTGAAAAATAAAAAGTGCACAGGTGATCAAATTACACCAAAAGAAATCTCTAGTTGTGTGAAAAAACGGACGTAAATTTTGTTTGGGTGCAGCATTGCATGACCGCGCAATTATCAGTTGAATTAGTGCAGTGCCGAGTAGCAAAAAGAGGCCTGGTCATTAAGGGGGGTAAATCCTCTGGAGCTCAAGTGGTTAAAGGTTTTCACCCTTTCCTATTTTACAAGTACAGGTTATAGTCTGTGTCCAAAAAGGAAGTGAGGGGAATTTTCCCCAATGAAGACTCAGACCATAAAAAAGAATCTCTATTGCTTTCATACTTTATCTAAAACTAAAAAAAGATGGGTGAAATTGGGGTTTAGTGGAATAAAAAAAATTGAATTCAGTTATTTTAATTGCAAAAAATGGAAAATCGGTAATATGTTTTAAACTGGGTCACAAGCCAAAAAGATAGCCACATGATGAAACACTAAATCTCTCGACAATGGCAGATTCCTCTTTTGTCATTGTAGCATTGTCTACCAATTCATACTCCTTCATTCCTCTATTGTAGACATGCTACTTATTTTAACTCAGCTTACCGAATCTAACATTTTGATGCTAGTTTATAATTACTTACAAGAACTCGGTGAAACCATATAATCTCAAAAGACGTACTTAAACTATTGCCTGTCTGGAAATAAAAAGGATTACTCTCTGGAAATGTGAGTGCATTATCATATGAGCTTATCTCTTAATGTAGCTGGGACAATACTGATACATTTACCAGTTTAACAATGTTTGCTATTGCTTTAGTTCATCCAGATACTCCAAGCAGAATAGATGAGACCTTCACAAAAGGGTCATTTTTGGGGGCAGCATTTATGTCTGCTATGATCTAGAGCAGAAATATTCTTTGATTGCCTGAAAGAAAAATTTAAAATAGTTTCAAATACAATTTTGGATGGTCTCTTCTTTGGTCTCCCTCTTTTCTATATGTAGTTTTCCTGGCATATGTACTGTATGGGGCAAATCCTAATGGGTCTAAATGCCTTTGGCTATACTCTGCATGTTACCACACATACAGCCTAATGTCAGGAAATTGCTGAAATCCTATGGAGCCCAAAGTGTACGCCAGGATCATGCAACATCCCTCCTACAAAAGTTATTTTTATTAACATTTACCATACTCATTCATCTTCCATGTCCCTGTCCTCATTTTCCACTGGTGTAATTGATAAATATGCATTGATGGAAACATAATTATAGTTTCAGCAATCTCAGAACAATCAAATGTTTATGAGGTCAGTGTATTGTCCATAACCCAGACAACTCAGTGGAAATAAAATCCAAATTTCCTACTGACAACTCCTACAGCATAAAGCTGAGGTGTAATAGAGTCTATAGTAGTCCAAAAGTAGTATTTTTCACAAGAGTGGATTGATACTTTTGGGAGGACTCCAACTTCCTTTAAGAAAGGCATCAATTTAGCACTGAGGATATTGGTACTGGTATCCCTGTGGGGAATTGTGTTTATGGGGGATTAGGGAGTAGCAAATTACTGATGGCTCATTTTGCTATAGAAGAATCAGCTTGTATTGTATTGGATCCAATAATTCTGTACCCCTATAGCAAAAAGATATTCAGTGGTTACCTTGTGCTATTACAGGAAATAATTATCAGGGGGTTATTTACTAAAACTGCACGCTGGTGCAGCTCTGCATAGAAACAAATCACCTTCCATGTTTTATTGTCAAAACCTAATTGAACAAGTTGCAGTTAGAAGTTGATTGGCTGCCATGCACCAGATTCTGAGTGCTCCAGTTTTAGTAAATCTCCACCTTAGTGTGTTAGTAGGTTAAATTCCTTTGGAAATTGAGTTTGGAATGTAACAGCAAATATCTTGTTTTCAAGTATACCAATGCTTGTTCAGTGACTACCTATTTATATTTAGACTTAAAAAATATGATGACCTTCTAGAACTTAGACTTTCAACTACTTTCCAATATGACAGTGTAATGGAGCTTTGCAGTATGGCTGTAAAATCATTATATTGTGTAATGGCCAGGTTCCTGCAGCTGAAAAAAAACATGGACACACTCATTCCCAAACTTAATGACCTCAATTGGTGTCCTTTAATAGAGAAATGACCCAAGGGCAACAGCTTTGATAGTATGAAGCCTTACTGCTGGAGTTTAAATCACAGCAACAGTGAATGTGAAATGCACAGCTGGAACACAAACACACAACTTTTAGAAAACATACATTTGTAACAGGATGATAGATAAGGTCCTCATCCAGTGAATTACAGTCTTACAAACTGCTTGGCACATTAACTATAGAATGGCAGTCCCATAAATTGCACAGCACATTTATGTTTTATGAATGACATATTGCACTGCTAAAAGAAAGAGATCTAGCAGCCTAATGTAGGAACCTAGGCTCTGTTTGCAGCATGACAACCTAAAGCATTGGTTGAACTTGAAGTTCACCATGAAGAGGATCCCTTAGAAGAGACATACCACCACTTCACCAGTTTGTTTCCAATATTTTTAATGAGAAAATAAGAATGGCACCAGAATATAATGCCATGGCAATCATACATTATCTTACACAATCACTTCACCAGTTCATGAAATTCTCCTGGGCTTAACCTCCCTAGCGGTATGATTATTTCAGATTTTTGTTGCTGAAAGCGGTACCATTTTTTTGCATGGAAATATGTATTTTTTTTTATTGTAGGCCGGTAATTTAGGAATAACTCACTGAAATCTGTCCGAACAAGAGTTTAGTAAACATTCCGGATATGATAAAACTTGAAACACAAAATCATAAATTATAATTTAATAAACAATAATATAATAATATTAAATGTAATTAAATAATATAATCAAACCAAAAACACTGAAATTTGAAATATAGCGCCAAGTTCGCACATCGCTGAGCAAAGTTGCAGAATCGTTTTCAGTGTCTGATGACGAATTTCCCCCACGAATCATTATCACTAAATTCTGGAGTAGTTCTAATTTACTATCGCTGTTCTCTAGCTGGTCCAAAACCGCTTTTGACATAAAGAGACGCTTTTTGGACGCCATGGACTTTTCTAAGTATCCAGGCAGAAAGAACAGTCAAAATGCAAGCAGGGCACAGGACAAAGCAGTAGGGACAAAATGTATGTGAAATGTTTTGAAACAGCAATGTGTTACTATGTAATAATAATTTTTTTAAAAAATGACATTTTTAAAAAAATTTCAAATTTGCTGCCACTTCCGGCGCCCGTACGTCCCGACGTCACAGGGACCGGAACACGGAAGCCGGCATCGGCCGGAGGAGATGGCCGGGGATGCTGCAGGGGACGCATCGCGGGAGCGAAGGACAAGTTAAGCGCTGCAGGGACTCCCTATGCAACGCTGCATGGTATTCCCGAGTGTAGCTCAGGGTTACCGCTTTTGGTACTGAAACTTTACCCCGAGCTACACTCGGGAATACCGCTAGGGAGGTTAATACTAAGTCCTCATGCACACTGGGTGTTTTAAAAATGCTGGTAGCGTTAGCCGTATAAGTCACAAAAAAAACACACGTTTTTCAGCATTTTTTAGTGTTTTAACATTGCATTGATTGAGGTATAGGAGTATGCTCAGTACAGAAAGTGAGCACATACGTATTTCTTTCCTTGAAGTGGGTGTAAAGGGGAGCAAATGGGACCTGTAACAACACACAGCTGATAGAAACAACCTAAGGACCCGTTCACTGGCAACTGACAGTCTAACCCTGGATAACACTGCTTCACCACTAGTCACATGACTAGAGACTGGTATGGAATTTTACAGAGATCTCAAACAAAGAATGACTCCAAATGACCTTCCATCATAATCCAACATAAGGGCAGAAAGTACAATTACAATATAAAATGAATACAGGAGGGATCATAGGGCCCTGCTCGTTAGAGCTTACAATCTATATATCAACCATCTATTAAAACCCAAGCATTTACTGACACTCCTATGACCCCAGCCATTTGACCACCTGGAAAGTAAATTAGACTTTGGGGGTTGATATTGACCACTTTGGGAAACCTTACCTGTCATTCCCTTTAGTAGCGCATAAGGAATACAACTAGACTGGACCTTTTAACATTTTACTGTTAATATACTGTTTATGTTTTTGTTTAACCTCTTTATGACTGCAATACACCTTTTTAAGTTCACCTTTAAAATATACCTTGTCATGAGAATGTTAAAGTGTTACTAAACCCAGGACCCTGCATTCAATCTGGTCTCCCACAGTACACAGAACATGGAAATGCAATTATTTTAATAAATATAAACTGCTAAATACCTGTATCATTAACAGTTAGAGCAGTCTTGTGACTTGTAAGAGGAGTTTTCTTTCTGCTCTAGGAGGATGCAGAAACCCTGACCTCTGTCTGGACAGTGCTGATTGACCCTGTACCAATCACATGCACTCTACCAAAAAAAGAAAAACTCTCCAGCAATACACACCAAACTGAGAATGTACAAAGTAACTTCACATGATATGTCCTATCAGGAGATAAGAGGGGGACACTGGAAGAAGGGAAGGATCAGAGAAATTGGGATCAAACAGCCTTTTCACACAATGCAGAGGATTAACCTTTGAAGGATCCCAAACATATTGTTAGAGCCACCCATCTGCCTGATTGACAGTTGGCTCCAGCTCTCAGCACAGTTCTGAAAGCCAAAGACAGCTGCGCCTGCCCCCTCTCCAATCCACAGCCCCGGTGTGCATTGGAGCGGCATAGCAAACAGCAGTGATTGACAGTCACTGCTCTTTACTCCTAGAAGACCAAGAGCTGAGCGATCATTGGTCATGCGATCTCTCAGTGTTCTTTGGCTTAAAGCCAATGTGGCACAACTGAAGCATCACACCCATGCTGCAGCATTGAGGTGAGTATGTGTCTTTGTTTTATATGTACCCCATAATGCTCCTTGAAGAAAAGTGGAAATTTGGAAATTTAAATTGGAATGCATGTGAGTACTATATTACCTGTTATTACAATGTATATTTTCACCAACATATTCAATCTAAAGAAAAATGTTTAGAAATCTATATGAAAAATGAGGCCTAGAAGCTCGACACAGAATACTCATCTGTTTTATTTGATACAAAGAATAGACAGCAATTCACTGTAATAGGAAATTACTGGTTTCATGTCAAAACCCTAGAAGAGTTAATCTCAATTACTGGATTTGTCAAACATGACAAGCTTCAATGACTATGTGGCACAAATGGTACACAGTTTGACTATTAAAGCAATTGGAGCATTGATGTTTATCTAAACTGCTAGAGAATTACAGTAATAGGGCTGAGGATTGCAAAAAACTGTAAAGCATGAAATTATATTTTCAGCAGAAAAAGGAAAAATCTATTTCACATTTCCGATTCACCACCAGTGAAAAAGATTACACACGCTGGTGTTACTATTTATACTGATAAAAGCAAACTGCTTATTACATAGATGTTAATTGTATTGGCCCTAAAAACCAAGTCTTCTGAAACAAATTTTACAGCAAATTTTAGCACAAGACAAAGTAGTGCCTGTTTATAGCAACATACTTCAAAATCAAGGAAGATGATGACCCTTGACTTTGAATCAAAGCCCAGTTTGGTGAAAGATCTGTGTCCAAGAACACTATTCGTTGTTTTTAATAAAAAAAAGCTCAGTGGAATTTAGCATTTGTTCCACTGTGCAGCAAACTTAACACTGCACATGACATGAGCCATTACAGAATAAGTTCACCTTTTAGAATATGTTCCAGCTCTTGCTGCCCCCCCCCATAGCCCCCTCAGTGTTAAAGAGGGAGGGGGATTTTTTTCCTTGCACCCAATGTTACAATTTGAAAACAGCTCAGTCGTGTGGGGCTCCACCCACACAGCCACATCATTCATTCACAGATTCCTCTGAATGAATTACAAGTACCATCAGCCACCGTGGCAGATGGCTTGCTGTTCTGAATGAACTGTGATGGCGCTGATAGTCAAGTATAGGCAAGAAATGGTCTAAGCTCTGTGCATGTTTTTTGGTTATGGTACCATTTTGGATTTCATAAAATTTTGTAATGATAGTTTCTCGGAGACACAAATTTTTGCACATTAACATTTTCTGCCTTATCTGGAAATCCTTCTGCAATCAGACTTAAACCTTTCTTGGGCTGTGGAGCAGCAGATTTGATCATAGTATTATTCAATTATTCTAGCTCAGTGGTCATTGTCCTGCAGTGGATCCTGAGGAGGATGGGCAGATATAATTGAGTTATAAGTGCACATATATATATATATATATATATATATATACCATTTCAACACTGTCCACACTGCACATTACTGTCTTACCTATGTGCAGTTTGACATGCAGTGATAGTCTTCTTATCTCCAACAAACTAGATTGTGGGAAGCTTTATTGTAAGCAAAATGTATTCAAAAGCGTGGAATAAAATAGAAAGAAAACATACAGTAGTTACACATAATGGTTGATGACCTGAAACTGGAGAATGCAAAATGTGGTGCAGCTGTGCATGGTAGCCAATCGGCTTCTAACTTCAGCTTGTTCAATTAAGTTTTGGCAATAAAACCTGAAAGCTGATTGGTTTCTATGCAGAGTTGCACCAGATGTTGCACTCTCCAGTTTTAATAAACAACCCCCACAGTGTAGCCCAAAACAAAGTTAATGAACTACAACAGCAGACATAGTAAACCCTATGCTGGAGAAATAATGTTTACTTAGTTGTGTCCCTTGGCATTTATACATTTATTTCTAGTACCCCTAATTTGTTATAAATGTATTCCAAACAATACATATTTCTTTCAACAATTATTCATTCTTACTTAGATTTGTGTATGTACCCATTACGATGTAAGTAACAGAAGGTCCTCAGCCTGACCTAAGCCCTGAGATCCTTATACCATTGCAGAAAACCTGTGGATCAGGGGCGGACTGACCATTTGGAAACTCGGGCACTGCCCGACGGCCTGGGGTCAGTAGGGGGCCCCATGAGATGCCCCTGGTACCTTTTTCATAGGCTTTGTTGAGTTTGGGCAAGGACACAGGGGCCCCATGATCCCCTATTGCCGGGGGGCCCATGAGTTGTCAGTCCGCACCTGCTGTGGATCAATCCAAAATGGTTTGTGAAAGTCTTTAAAGCAAAACCAACTGCCTGATTGATTTTGTGCCACAGAATGTGTGGCTTTTTGATTCACATAAAATCCCAGTTTACTAAACAGTGATTGGGTATATGAAATAACAACAAAGACATGATGTAGAAAAGCATTGCACAAACTGTTGGTGCTATATAAATTCTGTATAATAATAATAATAATGTAGAAATCCGTTATGTAACAAAGCTGTCCTGCAGGGAGATTGCAGGGTTCTGATAGAGAAGGCTGGAGCACATGGAAAATATCCTAGATCTTTATGGGAGATTGAAGGGATTTTAAGAGCAAGCAACAGTGATGGTGGTAGCCGGAGCACGTGGAAAAAATCCCTAATGGTGGCAGGAAATTACAAGGCCCTGAGTAACAGGTACTAATAATATACAGTTGTGTCCAAAATTATTCAACCCCCACTGAAATTGAGTGTTTTGGCCAGTTTGACATTGCTTTTGATCATTCAGTCATCTTGCTTACATTTACATTAAAGAGGCACTTGTAGGTCAGACAAATATAACATAACAGTTATAATGAAATAACCACAAATGTCTTTTCTGTGCTCACAGCATTATCAGTTTTATTCAACCCCCAAGTGACATTCAATCTTAGTACTTAGTACAGCATCCTTTTACAGTTATAACAGCTTTTAAACGTGAAGCATAGCTTGACACAAGTGTCTTGCAGCGATCTACGGGTATCTTCGCCCATTCTTCATGGGCAAAGGCCTCCAGTTCAGTCACATTCTTAGGCTTGCGCACTGCAACTGCTTTCTTTAAGTCCCACCAGAGGTTCTCAATCGGATTTAAGTCTGGTGACTGCGATGGCCACTCCAAAATGTTCCAGCCTTTCCTCTGCAACCATGCTCTAGTGGACTTGGAGGTATGCTTGGGATCATTGTCCTGTTGAAAGGTCCAACGTCTCCCAAGCCTCAGGTGTGTGACGGACTGCATCACGTTTCCATCCAATATCTCCTGGTACTGAAGAGAATTCATGGTACCTTGCACACGCTGAAGCTTCCCTGTACCTGCAGAAGCAAAACAGCCCCAAAGCATGATTGACCCTCCACCATGCTTCACAGTAGGCAAGGTGTTCTTTTCATCATAGGCCTTGTTCTTCCTCCTCCAAACATAGCGTTGATCCATGGGCCCAAACAGTTCTAATTTTGTTTCATCAGTCCACAGAACACTATCCCACAACTTTTGTGGTTTGTCCACATGGCTTTTGGCATACTGCAGTCGACTCTTCTTATTCTTTGGAGACAGCAAGGGGGTACGCCTGGGAGTTCTGGCACGGAGGCCTTCATTACGCAGTGTGCGTCTTATTGTCTGGGCTGAAACTTCTGTACCCACATCTGACAAATCTTTTCTCAGTTCCTCAGCAGTCACACGGGGACTTCTCTCCACTCTACGCTTCAGGTAGCGCACAGCAGTCGAAGTCAGCATCTTCTTTCTGCCACGACCAGGTAGCGTTTCAACAGTGCCCTTTGCCTTGAATTTGCGAATGATGCTTCCTAAGGTGTCTCTTGGTATGTTTAACATCTTTGCAATCTTCTTATAGCCATTGCCCTTCCTGTGAAGAGAAATCACCTCTTCTCTTGTCTTCCTGGACCATTCTCTTGCCTTCACCATGTTTGTAACCACACCAGTAAATGTCTAGAAGGAGCTGAGTATCACAGTCATTTTAAAGCTGCCTAATTGGTGCTTATTATGCTTGATTGCTGCTCGGTGACATCCACAGGTGTTTTCAATACCTGATGGAAAGCACCTGTATGAACCTCTGTTCTTCAGAGTGGTAGTCTTTAAGGGGTTGAATAATTGTGGCAATGAAGAAACCACATAAGAACCATTTACTACTGTATTACATAAACAATTGATGTCATTTTAGTTGCATTTGGGTAGTTACAACGTCCTTGTAGGATTTGATTCTGAATACAATTCCAAATGTACACTATAGTCCCTAAACCCCTTTACAGCATTGGGGGTTGAATAATTTTGGACACAACTGTAGATGGCTTTTGCATATGGAAAAGATCCTTGACTTTAGATTTGATGCATATTCTTACTTTTGTTCATATTACAGTATTATACTGTGTGAAACTTCCCTTATAAAAAGGTGTCTGACCAATTATTATTAACAAATGTTTGGTCAATAAATGACATTCCATTCATTGCTATCTGTGGTTCAATATAAGCTTTACATTGCTTTCTCATATCACATTTCTTTCGCAGGAAGTGTCTAAACCAGCTAATTCAGCTACACCTATCGATATTGTCATGGGGTCAGTGATGCAAGTGTAAAACATACGCTATTCTTAACATTGCAGTTGGTTTTATTGCAATTCACATTCCTAACTGAATCAATAGACAACAATGGCTATATGTACAACCTGCTTGCTCCATTAACTCATCTGCTAACAAGCTTACACAGATGCACATTTACCAGCCCAGCCATGATATGTTACAATAGTGAGCATCTGTTAAATTCAGGTAATAGCATTTCACAATACCATGGGCACAAATATATATTTATGGAATGTTATGGAATGTAATTCCTGTGACAATAAACATTGTCACATCAAAACTGTAGAACCTGAACAAACTTATTCAGCCAAAAAGGTCTTAACATTTTTTTAAACACATATAAAAGTACAAACCCAGTTTGTTTCTAAGGTTATAGACTTGCTGGGTCACAACAACCCAGCCATGCCATCAAACCACTGCACAGAGCTATGTGTGCCATAAAAAAAAAAAAATTTCAAATAAGAGAAATTCAAGAGTTGCCACTGCTCACCTCCTTATCAAAATTCTAAATAGCTTCCTGGCTTTATTATTGAGAAAGTAATAAATTAAGATGATAAGCTTGACATCCAGGCAACTAACATTTTCAGAAAGAGGTTTCCTGGTTTCTTTTAAACTGGCATAGCTGCCCAAAGGAGTTCTAAGCCAGTGGTAAATATGAATAAAGTTCCTTGACCAGATGACTTATACCCACAAGTCCTCAAAGGGATCAGATATTTCTTTTTTTGTTTAAATAATTGTATTTTGTATTAGATTTTTTCATATAAAAGGAACAATTATGAAGTACAAAGAGGCCCAAATACAAAGAGGCCAAAACAGTACAAACATATACAAATATACATGTGAAGTGGTATGCCATGTTGAAAATGAGGACCTCCAAGAGATTGTAACAGACACATCAAATCATAAGTAAAGAAGAGTAAGAAAGAAGAGACTAGGACATCTTATAAAACAAAAAAGTGAACTGAATACCAGTAAAGTACACTATTGGAGCATCAGCAAGTTATGGAGAGCAATACATATGGGGATAATACAATATATGAACAGACCACAAGAAAGATTGTTAGAAAGCTCACATTCCGTTGGTGGATATGGAGCCAGCTTTAAATTGGTCCCAAACATCCTCTACGTTGTGAAAAAGACCCATATTATCATTTACCAAAGCAGTTAGACATTCCATTCTACAAATATCAGCATTAATACTAAATAGTTGAGTCATATGGGGAGGCAAAGAAGACAACCAATTTAAAGGGATAGACCATAGCTAAGAATATGAACGATATGAGCTTTTGGATGTTTTTTTTAAGACCTGGGAAGTGGAGACCCAAGAGGTAGTGCATGCGGTGAAGAAGAGACATTACAGATTGCCAGAAAGTTATAATTAACAGGCACTGCCAAAAAAGGTGGTAATGAGAACCTAGTGAAGTATGGAAACGCCAGCACAAGGGCGAAAGTGTAAGGTCCTGACGGTGCAGTATTTCAGATGTTTTATACCAAAACATTAAAATCTAAAGAGTCATTTCTCTTTGCAGCATGTAATGGGAACATTTGGAAATAGAGGACAGTATATTGTCTCAGCATTTAAGAGTGATGGGTCATTGGAGAATTTGGGACCAATTTTGCATATAAGTGTGGAGATCTTCAGTAAGAGGGAGGGATTCATGAAGTAATTTATAGATAGAGGAAATCAAATGCAGTTGATATGGTCCTTGTGCACACAAATGCTCAAATGCAGTAGGTTTAGCTAGGATAAGGGACAGGGATAGAGCAGAAAGGTAATGTTTAATTTGGAGGTACGAGTAGAACATGTGTTTCAGGACCAGGTATTTAGTCTGCATGTCCTCAAAAGGAAGGGCCTAATTTCCTGGTAACAGGATTCACAAAATGAGCTCAAAGTGAGAGGCATTGGCCCAGGGAACGGGCATGGGATAAACTGCCTGGGATGAAATGGTTAAAAAAGACCCATCAGTGCTGCCTATCCATGCCACCTCATCAGTGCCTACCAGTGCTGCCTATCAGTGCCCATCAGTGCTGCCTATCAGTGCAACCTCATCAATGTATATCAGTGAAGGAGAAAAATTAACTGTTTGCAAAATTTTATAATAGAAACAAAGAAAAACTTTTTTTTTCAAATTGTTTGCTCTTTTTTTGCTTATAGCGCAAAAAATAAAACACCCAGTGGCAATTAAATACTACCAAAAGAAAGCTCTGTTTATGTGAAAAAATTTCATATGGGTACAATGTTGCATGACCAAACAATTGCCATTCAAAGTGCGACAGCGCTGAAAGCTGAAAGTGCCCATTAGGCAAGTGGTTAAAACATTTATCCTTCCTAGTAAAGAAATGGGATAGGTGTCCCAAAGCTTTAGCATAGTATGGATACTTTGGAAAAAGGTGGGGGGGGGCAATTAGCAGCATAGAGGGAAGAGTAAGTGGGCGTTAGCTGTGTAACTAAATACTTAAAGTGGAGTTCCACCCAAAAGGGGAAGTTCCACTTTAAAGATTGGTCCCCCACTCCCCATTAAGGATTGGCACCTTTGGAGAGTGGGGGGGGAGCAGGTACCCGAAATTAACTGGTAACCGCTCCCACTTCTGCTGTGATTGCCTAGGCCAGGGGTGGGCAACTGTGGCCCTCCAGCTGTTGGTGAACTACATCTCCCATCAAGTCTCTGCCTTTGGGAGTCATGCTTGTAACTGTCAGTTTTGCAATGTCTCATGGGACTTGTAGTTCTACAACAGCTGGAGGGCCACAGTTGCCCACCACTGGCCTAGGCGATCAGAAGCAGAAGTTGTCCTCCTACCCTCCCTCCCCTTAGTTTTGTGGGGCTCGTGACAGGTCCCAGAAGATGGCGGGGCCATTCAGGAAGTGCCGCACTACTCGCGCGTGCAAAGTGGGCACACGGCTGTGAAGCCGCAAGCTGTCACAGCCGGGTGCCCACACTGAAAATGCCGGCACCTGGAATACAGGACGGCTGGTGAAACGGGCTGCGGTGGGGGCACTGCGGGATCGTGGGACAGGTAAGTGGCTGCTTTTTAAAAGTCAGCAGCTACAGTTTTTGTAGCTGCTGACTTTTATTTTTTTATAGTGTGAGTGGAACTCAGCTTTAAGGGCTTGAGAACACCATGTATAATGGTAGGTCTGCTATAATGTAACTAAAAGGTCTGGGGGAATATTACAAGGCATGGCTTCCATTTTTAAAGTATTAACCTTATAACCAGATAAAGAGCCAAATCTAGTCAACAAGCTATGGGCAGGCAGATCAGTTGATTCGTCAGTTAACAAAATTTCATCAGCAAATAAAGTGAGTTTCTATCCTGTTGTCGCATAGGTACACCCCAAATATCTGGATGGGAACGAATGGCAGCAGCCAGGGGTTATAAGCATAGAATAAAAAGAAGGGGTGATAATGGACACCCCTGCCTGGTGCCAATGGACATTGTAAAGGTGTGCAACAAAAAGGAAGATAACTGAACTTGGGAAGTTGGCTTGAATATATAAACCTAAGATAAGTGATGGATGGCGGACTCTGTTCAGCATATCGATTAGATCAATGGTACATCTAGTATTTTTCCTGCATGCCTAGCTGGAATGAATCCTCACTGGTCTTTGTTAATCAGTTTAGTGAGCGGGTGGGTTAGTCTATTGGCCAAGATCTTTGTGAAGGTTTTATAATCAGTGTTCAAAAGCACTATCGGTTTATAACTGTCAGGGATAGATGGGTCTTCACCTGGATTTGGTGTAACAGAAATGAAGGAATGCATACATTGTGCATGGGGAGTTTTTCCTTCACGTATATAATTAAAAAGGGCTAATAGATGGGGAGCTAGTATATGTAGAAAGCTTTTGTAATAGGAATAGGGAACCCCATTCAGACCAGGGGATTTATTCATGGGTAGGGGTTTAACAATGTTTATGGTCTCTTCCCCTGTAATAACAGCATTAAGTTTATGTAGGTCAGAAGAAGATAGCTTAGGCAAATGGAGGTCAACAAAAAAATTGTGGAAGGCTTCTTGCAAAAAAGAAAAATGATTTTCAGGGGTAAGACAGTTATAAAGTTTGCTATAAAAATCTCCAAAGACCTAAGACATAGTCTGCAGGATATATGTAGGTTTTCCATTTGGTCAGAGAAAAAAGTCAGGAAAAGAGTGAAAGGGTAGTAGTCTAAGTTTGATAACAAGTATTCTGTGGGGTTTGTTAGAATATTCATAAAATTTCTGCCTGGCCCATAGAAGGGACTTTTAATCAAGACAAAGGATTTAAGTTGGTTGTGTAGAGAGACGTGACAGAGTGATAGAGAGGATAAGACAGCTTTCTGCAGCTCGTAATTTCCCCAAGAGAGAGGTGTTTAGGAGATGACTATCTTTCTTTAAGCAAGAGCCCAAGGTAATACATTGCCTTATGAAGTAGGCTTTGTTTTGCTGGTTTTGTTTGCCTTCCTCTGGATCAACTGTGATTATAGGATTATAATTTTTTTTTTTATGGTTGAACTGGATGGACTTTTGTCTTTTTTCAGCCAGACTAATTATGTAACTATGTAACGGAACCATCATTAAACTGGAAAAACTCAGATAAAGTGTGGGAGAGTTGCTCTGTAGTATCTACACAATGTATCAAGGTTTCATTGAGGCACCAGTGGCATCTTTTTGAAAAGGTAGATAGTGTAAGATCTAGTGAAATTGGGGCATGGTCGAACCAAGTTATGTCCCCAATTTCAGAGGTTATAACACTTGTAAGAAGTGAATCTAGGAAGTAATCCAACCTGGAATACATTTTATGAGGGAGGGATAAAATGAAAACTGCCTACCGGTGGGATGTTTAATTCTCCAGGGATCAAAAAGGTTACGAGTTCTAAGTAGTTTACAGAAGGAGGTGGCTAGGGACTGAACCTGAGTAGATGGTGAGCAGCTAAACAGAGTTCGCCTGACCCTCATGGGTGAAAGAACAGCATTAAAGCCACCACCCACAATAGTAAAGGGTTGAGAGTAGCACTGCAACATTTCAAAAGCATCCATTAGAAATGTCACTTGGCCAGAGTTTGGAGCATAAACATTCATGAGCATAAAAGAAGTGGACATGTAATTACAGGAAAGGATCACATAACGACCATGGGATCTAGTAGTGACAACTTGATCTAGATAGGGCAAGAGCATCTAATTAAAATCGCCACTCCAGCCTTACCAGAGGCATCAGAAGATACATAAGAGTTAGGAAAAAGCTTTTAAAAATTTAAAGGAACCCCCAGGTCGAAAGTGAGTCTCCTGTACCATGACCACATCTGTGTCAGAATTCTTATGCTCTTTTAACACTAACAAGTGTTTCTTAATGGAAATTACATATATAGTTGCATAGTTAGTCTGGCTGAAAAAAGACAGAGGTCCATCCAGTTCAACCATTAAAAAAAAGTTATAATCCTATACCCACAGTTGATCCAGAGGAAGGCAAAAATAACCCAGCAAAGCATAATCCATTTTGCTCCTACAGGAAAAAAAAATTCCTTCCTGAGCCCCCAAGAGGCAATCAGATATTCCCTGGATCAACTTTACCTATAAATGTTAGTATCCAGTTATATTCTGTGTATCTAGGAAAGAATCCAGGCCTTTTTTAAAGCAATCCACTGAGCTGGCCAGAACCAACTCTTGAGGGAATCTATTCCACATTTTTACAGTTCTCACTGTGAAGAAACCTTTCCATGTTTGGAGATGAAATTGCTTTTCCTCCAGATGTAAACAGTGCCCCCTTGTCCTCTGTGATGACCTCAGGGTGAATAACTCTGCACCAAGTTTACTATATGAACCACTGATGTATTTATACATATTGATCATATCCCCCCTTAATCTCCTCTTCTCAAGAGAGAATAAATTAAGTTCCTCTAATCTTTCCTCATAGCTGATCTCCTCCATGCCTCTTATCAGTTTGGTTTCCCTTCTCTGTACTTTCTCCAGTTCCCCAATGTTCTTTTTGTGAGTCGGTGCCCAAAACTGAACTGTATATTCCAGATGAGGTCTAACTAATGATTTGTACAGGGGTAAAATGATATCTCTCTCTCTGGAGTCTATACCTCTTTTAATACAAAAGAGGATTTTACTCGCTTTAGAAGCCGCAGCTTGGCATTGCATGCCATTATTAAGCTTGTGATCTACCAGAACTCCCAGATCCTTCTCGACCATTGATTCCTCCAATTGTACACCCCCTAGTATGTATGATGCATGCATATTCTTTGCCCCCAATTTAGACAACTTAGGCCTTTGAAATTGAAGAAAGGATTCTTAAAGCCATAACCATTGAACAGTATTAAGCAATAATAAGCGTACAATAATGAATAAGGCTCCAGTGGTGTACTGTTGAGAAAGCTGCAACAGAACTTTAAACCAAAAAAAAACAAACATTGAAACATACAAAAAGGATATGATTCCAAAAAAGATAGCCAGTAGAGGAAAAACAAAAGACCGGATAGGCCTAAAAAAGAGGGAAAAAAAAGGATTTCTTCCTGTTGAAGGCCTGAAAGGCAAATGAACCTCAGGGGTCCCACATGACCCCGGAACATTGAGGGAAATATGGAGACTCCCAGAGATGACATGAGGGAGGATCTATCTCTGCTCTCCAATTGAGTGAAGGAAATATAATATAGGTTTGTGAGCCGGAGTCATATGCGCACGAACTAAACGCCACTCTATGACATGTCAGTGGTATGTCAGAGATGTCAGCTGCAAGGGCTTTAAATAAGCCCAGAAGATAGGGGCAGATGTTGTTGTTAATCACTGATTCTTGAACACACGAATGCGCAAATATTGGTGTCTTTCCCTGTTTTCCAAATCTTCCTGTTGGAGTTGTGAAACAGTATATTGAGCATGGAGTTTTCTTCTTCTAAAGCTTGAACATATTGGGTCAGATTGTCAAACTTAGTCTCCAAGGTACGCTCACCCAGGTGATCTATCTTCACCCTCAATTCCTAGAAAATCTTGCCAACTTCCAGGGAGATATTACAGGTGAGCTGGTGTAATAAAGCTTGCAATTTCTCATCTAATAATTCAGCAGTTAAGGTGGTGTGAGGAGCCAGAGAATGACTGCAGGTTGGCATAGACTCAGCCATCAGGATGTTGATGTGTTCTGCCTGATTGTCCTGGGAAAGCAAGGCCAGGGATGCCGGCCTAGTGAGGAAGTGCTCCAGCATGGATCAGGTGGAGGGGAGGAGGCTTTCTGTCACTCTATTTTGCCCATGGAGCATTCGGGTAGTGAGGGGATTGAGGTTGCTTGCCCCCCTGAGCAATGGAAGCAGTCTGAAGCAGTACAGGGGCTGTGGAGAGCGGATGACGAATTGGAGCTGTAACTTGGCTTACCTTTTATTGTTAACAAACTGCTAAAGGGTTATAGTGTTTTAAATAAGTTGGGTACAGATTGCCCCATCCTCTCATTCACCTTTCCCATCCTTCACAGAGCCAGATCTAGGGGGGTGCTGAGGTGGGCTTTGGCCCCAGAATTCAATAGTGCCCCCCAGGACTAGTGACATTGTATCAGAGGAAATAGATGGGCTGGGGGGCAGTGCGGAGCCTCATCCATGTTGAGTATTCAGGGCTGCACAGTGCCCTGACCCTATCCACTGCGCCACGACATTTATTTCTGTGGTGCAGGGTACGGGCCAGAATGCATCATTCATTGCTATTTGTGAAGAGGGGGACTGTGTTGTCATGTGGTGGCCTGTGTTGTGATGGGGGAATTCTGTTATGGTGGGGAGACTCAGTTGTAATGGGGGAACACTAATAGGAAGGGGGTTGGAGGCAACTCTAATTTGAAGGGGACAATGTAATGGGGGAACTGACTATAAAGTGCTGCAACTCACACATGTGGCGCCAAGGTGTGGGTGACATCATCATCTAGTTACAATGTCAGTGTCCTTCAGCCCATTAAATAAAGTTGAGGACTGGGGTGTCTTGGGATGTTGGATACTTTTAGAGGTTGCCATGACTAAAGAAAGGTTGAGAAATGCTGGCCTAATACATGTGCTTTTCTTTTCTGCCACATAGAGATGTAGTTAACTAGAAGAGGAGATGAAAGGATAGGATAGGAAAGGAAAAAAAGATAGTGAGTTGACAATATGCCCTCCTGACTTTTTTTTACTGCACCCCCACCCCTTCACCTTCATCTTACCCAATAATATCTTCAAATCAGTTACAAAGGAGATGAGTGACTTATTTGAGGTCAGTATTGGGGGGTATTTATGAGATAGGGAGGGTAAGGTGGGAGGGTCTCAACCTTGTTATCCTTTAAAGAACCACATACAAACATAAAATAGCAGTCAGCATGGCTTTATAAAAAAATAAGATGGTAAACAAATCTGCTTTATTTTAGACATTTGTTAAGACAGGTGGCTGCAGAAGCATTATATTTGAACTTTGCAAAGAATTTGCCACAGCACCTCACAGATCTGTAAAGCTGAAAAAATATTTCATGGTTTAGAAAATACATCACTGAAATAGGTATGAAATTGACATGCATAAAGAGACCTGATCAATGAATGATACTGTGAAGGGTCTAAGGTTGTAAGTAGCAAGCTTGGTATACCCCAGGGGTTCCCTTTTGGAATCATTACTATTAATTTGTTTGTAAATGTTATAGAGTTTGGGAAATAGCTACAAGTTTATATGTTTTTAAACGGATATTTTATATCTTATTTGACTGTTTATATAAAATCTAGATTCCCCAAGCACTATATCCTTCCTAAGGTAAGAGCACAGCAAAATATATTTGTTTCCAGGCTCCCTGTTTCTGAGTAAACCCTAATACCAGAGCTATTTAAAGAGAGCAAGAGGGAAGGGGGTTAAGCAAGCCATAGATGATGAGATTTTCTTTCCTGCAACCACAGGCTGTAGGAAAGACAATTTCTTGATTCTTCCATCAACACAGTGTTAAAGGAAAAACCCCTTACATGGAGCTATTGTATTCTCACAGCAGGGTAGTGGGGAGAGCCATCCCCTGCCGGAGAACATAGCGATTACTTGCTAGCTGCTAAATTAGCCATTAGCAATAGTCGCATGAAAAATCCAACAGGCTGGTTGTACCTAAATCACACAATTTGGGTACAATCAGCCTTTGCATACATGGTTTGCATCTTGGCTGGTCCCTGCTGAACCGGCCAAGATTCAACCATCTATAGCCAACTTTAGACATTTCTCTGACTTATTTGCTTTTATGTACTGTATAAATTAGAGCTTGAGCTACTGTACACAGGCATTTCTCAGCAAAGCAGCTGAGAGTAGTTAGGCAAATGTGAAAAGGAGTTCCTGCTGCAAGCAAAAAAATTGTTACAGAATATTTATGCACAATATTTAGTCCTGAATATAACACATAAATACATGTTTGGAAAAAAAAATACTATACAAAATACATTTGATTTATGAGCTGGATTCATAAACCCTTCAAACCTATAAAGACTTCCACTGAATTCTCCCTATCCATCTTTTGGTTAAAATAATGTGATTATATCTTCTTTTATTAGATCTTTAAGAGTTTATGAATCCAGCTCATAATTCGAATGTATGTTGTATAGTATTTTTTTTTCCAAACATGTATTTATGTGTTATATTCAGGACGAAATATTGTGCATAAATATTTTGTAACACTTTTTTAGCTTGCAGCAGGAACTCCTTTTTACATTTGCCTAACTACTCTCAGCTGCTTTGCTGAAAAATGCCTGTGTTCGGTACATTACATTGTAGCAAAGTGTCATTTCTTCAGTGCTGTCACATGAAAAGATATAATAAAATATTTACAAAAATGTGAGGGGTGTACTCACTTCTGTGAGATACTGTATATGTACTTTAACTGTAAGAGCTATTAAAATGAGCAATAGGCTTCCACATGAACTGGGCCTAGCAAATGCAGTACAATGTATCAAAAAAAAGTTGAATTTATTCCTGCAAAATTAAAAAATACCGTTGGTTACCTTAATTTATTTAAAAACATATAATAATAAAATGGTGATCTAAAGATTTAGCTGATTGTCTTTAGAGGTCAGCAGATGATTATTTTCCTTACTTAAACATTGAATTTTGTAGGATATGTATCTGATTTTGGGATTGGTTTTGTATTTCTTTTAGCAAAAAAAAGATGAAGGTAAAGTGTAATTCTTCCATGTCCTTTGAATAAAAACAGAATAATTCTTGGCACAATAGACTAGTGCTCTATGGAGTGCAATTTCTGTGACTAGTGTTGTCCCAAAAAATTCCAATCTTCATTTTTGAAAGTATAAAGTAACTTTCAATGTTACGACGATTGTGTGGAAACTAGGAGGTTTTATAATATTTTTTAAATTACCGTCAATTAAATAACAAGGACAACACTTCATATTTATCTTGTCCATTTCAGCTAATGAGTAGGAAATTACTGTGTTGACTCAGTTATACTGTTATTACAGGACCATGACATTTCATATCACAAGCAGAGAAATGCAGTAAAGAAAAATATATTGCAGCAACATTTAATCAAGCACAGGTATAAAATAATTTTAGAATGAATAAAAAACATTTGCTACCAAATACAAAACAATTAGTGCTAATCATCAGAACTCCTGCTTTGGTTAAAACCAATATAAACCTAACAGTTGCCTAAAGCTTTCTTAAACTATTTTTTACATTGCTCCTTGGCAACTGCACGCCGAGCAAGACTTTTTTTTTGTAACAATTCTGTGTTAATAAGATCAATCTGGGTTCTAGTAACATTATAAGGTTTTAAAATGATGTCACCAATTTGGACTATGTTTTTCAGCAGAAAACTTTCTGTAATTTTATTGTCTGCCAGTTGAGAAGGGTTTTATGTTCTGTTGGCTATGTACAAAGGAGATAGCACTTGTAAAGTTTATTTCTTTTGTAACACCATGTCCATTTCTACAGTCAAAGACAGAGGTTTATTAAGTGTTCATTTGCATGAAAGGTCAATGCATCCCAGCAGTGCTGACAAGTCATGTTATGTCTGAGAACAGAACAGCTTTTATAGGCAATCAACACACACAACAAAGGTTTCTTGTTTTCGTGTTATTTTGCTATGTAAATATCAGGCATGGGACAGTAGACAGTACCGGCCTCTGTTTCTCCTAGATTATTATTCAATGCTTCCCAGCTATAAAATGATTCTTTTGTATTAAGAATTGCATATATTTATGACATAATACATAAAGAATCCTTATTTATGGAAGAATATAACCCATTCTATTAAGCAGATGGTTTATAGGTTTATGGTTAATAAGTACTTGAATTTAGTTTATAGCAGGTCCAAATTAGAATAAACTAACACCATATGTTATGGAATGATATTTCTGTTTAAGCATGTTATATTCAAAAAGATTGATATACTATATATATCACATATTTAATAACTAGATCCTTTTTATTTTGTACATAGATTAAAACAGGCTAGACATTTTTATTACACACAAAAACACATCTCTTGTCATACCTCATGTAGCATTTGGTATACTAACAAAGCTTATTACACTCCTGTCTGTTCTAAAGGGGTTTTTATACTAAGCAAACTCTCTTATCATAGTGTTTTTCCACTCTTGCAGCCAAATTGGGTCAACTATTTTATATTTATTACATGTTTCCATTTACACTGCATAACTTTAAAAACAATATTTAATAACCACGGCTTACCTTTTATACATGCTTTCTTCTAATATCCCGACATTGAAAAATCCTACCTAGTTCTCTTTTTTTATGGGGGAAGAGGCTAAGGAATGCTCTTTGCCATAATTAACCCTGGCTGTATTGTGCTGGCAGATCTCATTATCATTTCCAAACTAGATTTTAACACTGTCTGTCCTAAAAAGGAGTTACAACATAAACTCTGAGCTTCTCCATTGTGTGTTAAAGAGAGAAACCTACAGTTGCAAGAAAAAGTATGTGAACCCCTTGGGATTACGTGGAGTTTTGCATGAATTGGGCATAAAATGTGCTCTGAACGTCATCTAAGTCACAACAATAGAAGAACACAGTCTGCTGAACATAATACTACACAAACATTAGATGTTGCCATGGTTTAATTGCACATAACATGTAAACATTCATAGTGCAGGGAGGAAAAAGTATGTGAGGCCCTAGCTTAATGACTTCTCCCAGAGCTAATTGGAGCCAGGAGTGAGCCAACCTTGACTCCAATCAGTGTGATGATATTGGATGTGTTGCTGACAGCTGTCCTGCCCTTAAAAAACACACACCTGTTTTGAGTTTACTGGTTTCAAGAAGCACTGTCTGATGTGAACCATGCCTCGCAGAAAAGAGCTCTCAGAAGACCTACGATCAAGAATTGTTGACTTGCATGAAGCTGGAAAGGGTTACAAAAGTATCTCCAAAAGCCTTGATGTTCATGTGTCCACGGTAAGACAGACTGTCTACAAATGGAGAAAGTTTAGCACTGTTGTTACTCTCCCTAGGCATGGTCGTCCTGTAAAAATGACTGCAAGAGCACAGCGCAGAATGCTGCATGAGGTAAAGAAGAATCCCAGAGTGTCAGCTAAAGACCTACAGAAATCTCTGGCACATGCTAACATTTTTGTTGACACGTCTACAATAAGGGAAACATTAAACAAGAATGGAGTACATGGGAGGACACCACGGAGGAAGCCATTGCTGTCCAAAAAGAATATTGCAGCACGTTTGAAGTTTGCAAAAGAGCACCTGGATGTTCCACAGCACTACTGGCAAAATATACTGTGGACAGATGAAACCAAGATTGAGTTGTTTGGGAAGAACACACAACACTATGTGTGGAGAAAACAGGGCAACATCAAAACCTCATCCCCACTGTAAAACATGGCAGAGGGAGCATCATGGTTTGGGGCTGCTTTGCTGCCTCAGGGCCTGGACGGATTGTTGTCATTGATGGGAAAATGAATTCCAGAGTTTATCAAGACATTTTGCAGGAAAACATACGACCATCTGTCCGCCAACTGAAGCTCCGCAGAGGATGGGTGATGCAACAGGACAATGACCCAAAGCATACAAGTAATTCAACAAAACAATGGCTGCAACAGCACAGAATACGCCTTCTGGAGTGGCCCAGTCAGAGTCCTGACCTCAACCCGATTGAAATTCTGTGGCATGACCTTAAGAGAGCGATTCACACCAGACATCTCAAGAATATTGCTACACTGAAACAGTTTTGTGGAGAGGAGTGGTCCAAAATTACTCCAGATTGTTGTGCAGATCTGATCTGCAACTACAGGAAACGTTTGGTTGAGGTTATTGCTGCCAAAGGAGGGTCAACCAGTTATTAAGTCCAGTATTAGTAGTATTATGTTCAGCAGACTGTGTTCTTCTATTGTTGTGACTTAGATGATGTTCAGAGCACATTTTATGCCCAATTCATGCAAAACTCCACGTAATCCCAAGGGGTTCACATACTTTTTCTTGCAACTGTAAGCTTGTCCTAAAGCTGGCTATACATTATATAATTTTCTTGTTCGGTTTTCTTTAGATTTACCTTCAACTATGTAATGCAAATGCCTGCCTAATTGCAAACAAATTGAAAGTATTTAGGTTTGACCTCATAATATTTAATTTTGGTAAGTCTAAAGGAAAACTGTACAATAACATTGTATATTATATGGCCAGCCCTAGCCTTTCTATTGGTACAGAGCGATTTTTTTCAGAAAGGCTTGCCATAACACCTTCTCTTACAAAACATCTAAAAGGTAAGAAATAGTTTTAAAACATTTTTAGGCATGCTGTGTGAATGGGAACACATAACCGATATATACTGTAGGTGAAATACATTGTACTTCCTACAATGAAAAGTGCTCTATGAATGGAGGAAGCACACCTTTCATTCATCCACCTCTAGTCATAGAGTACTTTTCACTGCTGGAAACTATAGTACAACTTCTGTGAATGAAAGAGGGGAGACGAAAGGGGCAGGCAGAGACAGCACTCTGCGTATGACAGGTAATAAACCCTGCAGCACTAGAAGAATACTGCTGTGGGAGGATATGCAAGGGGCACAGCACTGAAAATGTAAATGAAGAAAGCAGCCACTAGCACAAAGGACACTTCTCATTCAATGTAAATACTGTCACTTGTGCTGATTAAAAAAAAAAAAACCTAAACATAATGTTTGGGATATGGTCATCTAACATATGTTCATTTACATACAAATATTGACTATGACTCAGGGGCGGACTGACAACTCATGGGGCCCCCGGGCAATAGGGGATCATGAGGCCCCTGTGTCCTTGCCCAAACTCAAAAAAGCCTATGAAAAAGGTACCAGGGGCATCTCATGGGGCCCCCTACTGACCCTGGGCCCTCGGGCAGTGCCCGAGTTTTCAAATGGTCAGTTCGCCCCTGCTATGACTGCATTACAGATATAGGACAACATGCTTTTTTTCAGAAGATTACAAAGTACATTTAACAATTCACTTTAGCCCCTAATCATTTCTAACAGAATTAACAAATGAATGCCCTAATGCAACACAGTATTTACACTATGAATTGTTTATGCAGAAGCCAACTATTCTGCTTGTATGCTACTGTATGTATGAGGCAGTATAACAACCGGAGGAAATCATCAAAACTTTGAGGGAATCTACATAAACCATGTCAGTACATGGTTTTCTAAAGCAGACTGTAATAGTGAAATAAAATTTTGTAATCTGCCACTTAAAAGCAATATTAGACATTCACAGGGTTTACTGGGCCTTTTATTTTACTTCTATCTGAGAGAACTAACTCAGAGAACTATAATAATCAAATACCAACTTCAACTTGTAAGTAATCGCTTGACCCCATCCCATTCCTGAACCTCCTGGTTCACTCATCAGTGTAATAAGTGGTCTCATCAACCAATGGAAAGGTGCTTGTATGTGGTTATTCTCTTGTTCTCTGTTACAATACTATAATACTGAGTAGTACAGTTCTAAGTTTCGAAGATGAACAATGAAATGGATTCAGGCACTAGCAATAAAGCTGTACAATTTATGGGGCAATCTGTTAAAACCAATGTACAGTATGGATGAGTGACACACTGAAATTTGGTCTGAATTTTTTCACTGCAACCTCCAGCTGCTGTGAGAAGTGATATACTTATCAGCCATTTTACTACCGCTGCTAAATATGACAGCTTCCCCCTTAGGCTTGTTTTAGGGAGCAGCTATCCCCCAGCTTCCCTGCAATTCATTTCCACCCAGGCCCATTCAGCTCTCAGCTGGGAAAACCAAGCGGGTAGAGAATTATCATTTACCACAATTTACATTGGCATTTTTTCTATGTAAATGTCACTTTGCTATAGTGGTGTGTAATACTTTCTTACCTATCTTGCAAACAAGCAGAACTTATTTTAAAGATTCTGCTCCCATTGATTTGAGCTTCAGATTAACGTTTAGAACTTCCGTGCCGTTTGACAAACCTCATTGAAACTGAACACAGATATATTCAGCTCATCTACAAAAAACAAATGTTCAAAAACATGTTCAAAAGGAGCTCAACAATGGACGCTTGCATGTTTCATTTGATACAGGTTTCCCTTCCCTTTTATTGCAGTAAACATGTGAAAAGAGAGCTCCACCTGCTGGCTGGAAATACTATATAGGAAATACTCTTTTGCAATATACAGTATATCAACTGTATGTGAAAGCTGTTATTAAAATATTGACATTAGTCCTGAACATAATAAATAAAATATATACAAATAAATATAAAAACTATATAAACTACCCCAATCCATCAGACTGTCACCTACCCTCCTCACCTTTAGGCGCACCCTGAAAACCCATCTCTTCAGGGAAGCCTACTCCACCCTCACCTAACAGCCGATATCTTCCACTCCTCCGACCACTCCATCCCCCACAGCCACTTCCTCCTTTTACCACTATCCCCTCCCTCCTAGATTGTAAACTCGAAAGAGCAGGGCCCTTGACCCCCTCGTGTTTTGTTTTGTTACTGTATTGTCTCATGTTCTGTCCCCCACTATAATGTACAGCGCTGAGCAAACCTTCTGGCGCTATATAAATACTGTATAATAATAATAATATATGTCCCATTTAAGGTGGCCATACTGTATGAGTAAGGATATACCTATAGAACCTAATAATTTGGGTAAAAGTGAAAATCTAAGCTAAGTAGATTATACAGATATTCACAAGCATTACAATTCCTTCTTGCATCACATTTCTTTATTGTAGGTTATTTTTATTAGCTAAAAGAAAATCTTCAAAGGCAGTTAGATATGCAGAGTCAAACGTCTATGGTCAACTTAAAACAGCCTACATTACATTACATTCAGGAAACAACTGTTAAAGGGTAAACATGATTTCAGTGCAGTAATCCTTTTCTAGCCCCATCTTTCACCCACCACTTTTGCAATAGATAATAGATACCTGCAACCCCATTACTTTCTGTCCTGAAACCTGAGTTATGCATTGAATTACCAATGCATGAATACTATTGACGCCATCCACTTCAATGGAAATACGCCATTAGGCTTACAGGCTTTGGACAGGCTTTCCAATGGCATAAATTGAGTATGTGGAGTTCATGCTTGGAAAATGCTATGCAAAATGTTTTAGAGGAAGAGAGACTATGCAGCATTAAGCAGGCTGTGCAGTGAAGAACTAGAGAAATGGAGTTACAGGTAAGTATGATCTACTGGAAATACAGAATAGCAAAGAGGAGACAAGTGGCTGTTGGTCCCAGTTTATCAAAGAGGAACAATAAGGATCCAACATATTTTGTCTGATAACTCATTTTCACTGGCAGTACCTGGCCGATGACATCTCCAGGCACCCACAGATCATTACCTAATATGCTGCATTCTTGTTTTGAGACATCATGGAAAATTGATTGGTTATATGACATACCCTGCCAAAAGAAGAACCTACCCTTCAGCAAAAAATGTTTGGATTCCCTTGGAGAACAAGTTTTAAATGTCAACAGCAAATAAATCATCCTTTGCATTAGTAAATTTATTAGTTCCTGAATAGTTCACGTAAAGTGTGTATGTAGGCAATGATGACACAGAACAGTTGTCACCATGTTTTTAAAGATCCACCATAAACGTAAAGCTTTTTTCTTGTGGCTTTTTATTAACCTGGATTTATATTGGTCACCCATAGGGTTGGGTGCCAAAAGACTGGGTGCTGCTGGAGATTTTTGCAGAAATGTCTTTTTCAGGTCACAACCAGAAGACCAGTTATTCTACCTTGTCATATCTGAATACCTGCAAAAATAGAACAAGACTGAGCTTCTGCTGTAAGAACTCAAAAGTTACATTGAATGTGCATCTCCAGTTTCAGATAGTTTGTTGGCCCCAAGCCACAGGTGAGCAAGGATAACTCAATACCACATTGGAGAACTTTTCAGTTATATTTTATAAAATCATCAGATGAACACTATTTCAATATGCAAGTATGTATATGATGCTATTCAGACAATAATAGGTCATAAAAAAAAATAAACTATGAATATAGCTAACACCACTGACATCAAAAGGATTGAGTATTACCAAAGTTATTTCAGACATTTTAGGAGCTGACACATAGAGCTATGGAGACTATTTTCAATTTAACAAATGGTCTGGTGACAAAAAAAAAGACTGACGTGTGCTGTCTTACTAAGTGGAATGATTGGCACTTCACTGTGTTCATGATCTCTTCACTTACAAAAAATTCTACATTTACATTACATCATTACAATCATACCTAGATGACTTAAGTATGTCAAACACCTAATTATAGCATGGACCACACGCATAACACGCACACATATACACAATCATTATGCGTAGTCTAAGTGGCACAAAGCTGTTATCGTCAGTAGTGCTGCTGGAATAATCAGTATATCATAAGACTTTTTTCTTTTTGTCTTACCATCTTAAAGCAGCACCAGTGTTATTGGTTAAGCACATCTACATAAAGTAATTATCTGCTTGTGATTAGTGGCAAATATTATAGACTTAGCATCAAAAACCTGAGTACCCAAAAGATGACATGATAAATGACATAAGACCACTCAATGCATCATTGTACATACTGTCATTGTCAACTTTATTTTTTATTTTTTTCTTACAATTCAGGTATATATAGGAGCTCCTTAGGCATATTTAATCTGGGCATCAGGTCTAAATCTGGTACACGCTTGTGTGACACTGGAGGATATTTTAAAGTCCAGTCAAAACGTTTGCTAAGTTTTGGAAATAGTGGGTAGGGGTTAAGCCGGCCATACATGGGTCAGCTGGGACTGGCCAAATTTCGATACATGCATGGGCAAGATGAATGTACAGAAGTCCATCTACTGATGGACTTCTGTACAACTGCCCTGTTATACTTTTGCTGGCCATACATGAATCAGCAGGGACTGGACACATTTTGATTCATGCTTGAGCAAGGTGGATGTACAGTAGTCAATATACTGGTTGACTTCTGTACAAATGCCCTGTCGGGTTTTTGCTACTTGTTCAGCACTGCCAGGTATAGCTGGCAGTGCTGATCAGTTTATTTGGAGAGCTGGGAAGTCTCACCACTGTTAGAATACAATATCTGGATTCCACCATTCACATTGAGTATGTGGATGGTGGAATCGAGTCAATTTTTTTCATTTCAACCAGCTGGTTGAGTGAAAAAACTGAGGCAACTATAGGCTGCTTTATGACCAGTGGTGTAGCAAAAACCATAACTGTCCACAAAGCTGATGTGAGGCCTAGGGGTAGAAGGGGGGCACATTAAGGGGGCTGTTAAAGCAATTTAAACATAGAAAATTTGTGTACATTTGGAGATAACACATACCCATCACTGTACTTTTAAGGATTGCAGAGGTTGCTCTTGAGACCCACAAGAAGAGACTTCAGAATTGTTGTTGCTAGTCACAGAAGCCCTTTGGCAGGCTATCCAGTAAGAAGAAATTGTTTATCTGTTTTATTAGTTTAGATTGTGCTTCGAGCTTCTGGTCATTTTGACTATCCCTGAAAGTAACCCTGTATGTATATAACCCTAATACAGTCTTCCTCAGACACTAAAAATCCTAAAGTGTCTCCTCAGCTAAAAGCTGACAACTGTTTGTAGTTTTGCACAAACAGTTTTAAAAAAAATTTGTAGTAGGGTTATAGAGTAATTGTATGAATACTAACAATGATGTCTTAATATAATAATGATATTGCTTTGGTAAATATTGTAGCTAACACAACTCTTAAAACTCTAATGGTGTTGTTTTTTTTTTTTACAACTTACTACACCTCCTCCCCAGCACTTGCTTGCTGTGGTGGTGAAAGATGTGAAAGGGCTTAAATTGTACAATGAGGCCCCGAGTAAGACTGAGATGTTGAAAAAGACTTATGAGCAACACAGCAATTTCTGTTTAAACTTACTTCCCTGAGTTGAAGCACCCCTATCTTTCCTGAGGTGATGGGATCCAGATGTAATAGTTGATGGGGAGAGAACAAAATTTTTGCTTACTCAGAATCCTAATAAGTTCTGTTCTGGTTCCTGGAGCCTGGAGGCTTTGTAGAACTTCAGGTGGAATAAAACACCCATTACTGGATCCACATCATACCTGGTAGTCAGACCTCATTATTAGTCTTAGATGTGCACAGACCTTTATATATGTGAGCTGACTGATGATCAGGGCTCTGTCTTTTAGAGTATTTATTCTAACAAATCCACCCAGTAGGGGGACACGCTGTTTGTGAGGAACTGACCTGTAATTAGTTGATGGTTTAGAATAACAGATATTTCTTTTTATATGCTGTGAGCTTTCTGTTCAAAGCTCTCCTGCGTTGTAATTGTGAATTGTGAATTTGTGAATGTTGTTACGTTTCTAATTCAAAGAGCAGAATAAAGCTGCTTGGACTGTCCCAAGGTGTTCCTGTCTTGTGCATGGTTTACCATTGCCAACAACTGTGAACAAATACATGGTATTTACTGCATGTATGTGTGTGTATATGTGTGTGTGTGTGTGTCTATATATATATATATATATATATATATATATATATATTTATCCAATGACTACCACACCCCTCAGTTCTTATATGGGTGTCACAGGGACAGGAAGTGAGGGAAAATCTCACTAATGGAATTACAGACAGAAATTTAAAAAAATTACAGAAGTGTAAACTTTTCCCAATTCTTTCCAAATCTACAAAAAGTAGCTGTAGTTAGACTGCTTATTAACCTCTTCACGCAAATGTGCGGCCTTCCGGTGTCTGGGCCTAGACGCCGAGTGGCCACACATTTGCATTCTATTAAAAAAGAACATATGTGCTGAAAGAGCGCGCCCTGCGGACTCCCAACACACATGTCCAGTACTCACGGAAAGGTCTCTTTCGATCGGGACCTTTCACGATCATGTGACTGCAGTGACGGTGTGTCACGGCGTTCACATGACCCTAAACCCTGCCCCGCCTCCCGGCTTCTGAAACCCTTAAAGGGCCGGGAGGCGCCGGCGTGAAGGGATTAAGCATGTTCAAACTTTTAATGACCTTAGTAAAACCATTAAAGTGATTGCAAAGGTCAAACTTAAAAAATAAATAAATAACAAACATGTCATACTTACCTGCTCTGTGCAATGGTTTTGCACAGAGCAGCCCCAATCCTCCTCTTCTGGGCTCTCACGTTGCCTCTTCCCTCTTGCTGAGTGCATTCATAGCATGAGTGCTGTGGTGGCACTCATACAGGCTCACTCTGGAGCTGCACTCTGTGTGTCCATTGACAAACACAGTGCCTCGGCCCCGCTCCCTACTTACTAGCTGTGATTGACAGCAGCAGGAGCCAATGGCTCCTGCATCTGTGTTTGAGCCAACAAGGAAAGAGACAGTAATGCATAGAATGCGTTAAGGTAAAAACCCTGCTGCCTTTAGAACCACTTTAAGAGATGGGGACATGCCTAAGTACAGCAGGAATGTGCAGAGGTTCCTTTAGCAAATGCACAATGGTGTTTTCCTACAAGCATGATGGCACTGTACATGATTTGTAATTATACAGAGGTCTGCAACACAAGATATGCTTCTGAGCATCTGCTAAAGAAGTGAAATCCTTCCAGCCTTTGCCTATAAATATGAAGGCATCAGAGGTTCTTATTTAACCCTCTCTAAACAAATAGCACATCATTCTCACATCATGAATTGTGCCTTGTGATTAAAACGCAAAAAAGACAGCATAGTAAAATGTTGAATGTAGGTTTAGTATGTAAAAGAACTGACTGAATGGTATACAAAGCCAACTAGTGTGAGTGTGCATGTGTATGCACGCACAGAGGGGGTTGTGTAATTTAATGGAACCACAAATGTAATCTGTCAGTACCAAGAACTCCACTAAACACAATACTCTAATGTCCTATAAGTGCTGCTCACTGTTTGCTGGGATTACAGGTTGGCAAGCTGGAAAAAATGCTAGCCATCTGTTGCAATGGCCTGTGATTATAAAGCATATCAACAAAACAAAAATTATGCACCACACACCAGAATGTTTGATAAATAGCCCTGCAAGAACGGCTGGTGTATTGAGAAATATCAGCAGTGGAGCATCATTTAAAGCAGAGGTTATGATCAGTAAGAATTCAGACACATAACTCTCAATATCTTGGCACAATATTCCTTTGATGAAACCTGCATAAAAGAGCTTTTTATGTGCAGCTGGTGTGATTGTACAGCACTGGGAGTTTGCATATACTTTGTTCTCTTAGAAGCTCTTTTTTCACTGACTGAAGATGGCTACAGAAATAAAATAAGCTTTTTGTTGCAGCTTCTTCCAGAGGCAGAACATGTGTGCCTCTCATGACATCTGATGATGACAAATATTTATTTAATTATACACTTACGTATGGCTGTAGCTTTTTCAGTAGACTTTTAATGGTCTTCATAATGTTCCCCTACAAACTTTGTTCTCTTTTCCAAAGTGTTGCTGAATGCAGATGTGAAATTTGGATGGTGTCTATTGGACTTATATTGTATACTCTAAATCCTCCATGGCTTCTCCAAAACGTAAAGGTCTCCCAGTATAACAAATTGGGATTTATTTAGTAGAGACCATTCTCACTTAGATCAGTGAAGAAGGTGACACCGTTCATTTTTAAAACCCAATTATGTTCAGGGGAAGAAAAATGAACCGAATTTTTGCTTGCACATATTTGGATTAATTAAGTAATACCACTTCACCTAATAACTTAGATACTCAATCATTTACTTCTCCTTTAGCCAATCTAGCCCATTCTCATCTGTTTTCTTTAAATTTGCTGCACCCCAACCTTTGTGATGCTATTTAGAATGCTTACACACAAATATCCCTCCAAAGCCCTACATGTCTTTAAACTCTAGCCATGATGAATTGGTTTTAAAACCAGGGGAAATGACAAATTGCTATTTTTTACTCTCCATACCAAAGGTTCACCCAATCTGCAAGAATCATACAATTTTTAAATCCTAATTACCCAGATTTCTGAATTGTGTGATTCCCGACAGATCTACATGGAACTATATTGAGAATAAAAATCTCATGGAGCAGTGCTTTTCCTAACTGAATCAATTTTAAATACAATATAAGCCAGCTTTAATCTGCCTTGAAATATTTAAACACACTTATCACTATTTGAATGTTATTTTCTCAAAATCTTCAAATCTCTGCTCCTTTTTTATATTTCATATTAAAGTACATCTATTATGAGAGAAACACATAGGTATCCATTTCTAAGTTCTTCTGAAAATGTGATTGCTTGGCCATCATTTTTGGCTTCTGACTTTAATATTTCTGATTAACTGTTCCAACATGAGAGCCTGGTTCCTAGCATTTTCAGAAGGCGGTCAGTAATCATAGTACACATTTTTGTGACATATTTTTAGTACTGTTCCACTTGAAACTAAATCCTTTTTTAAAGCCATATTTAACTCCTTCTGCACACCTTCTTGTTCCTTTTGTCATGATGCTGCAGACAATAGTATCTCAGTCCTGTTATCTTTCACTCTATAAAGTACCAGCTCAAGCCAAATATTTCTTCTCACCATGCTTGTCTCTGCACTGACAAAATGATTCACAGTTTCCCTTTCCAGAAGTATTCCCTACTTTGTCTTAAAATGCTACTTAAATATTGTTCACAATTAAAATACTCTATTTTTGTAACATGTAATTCAGCATTTACAATGCATCATGTTGCTCCTAAGGTACCTTTATGTCCTGCACAATTCCTCATATTCAATCTCCATGTCACATGGCTTTTATTTGGAAAAAAATATATATAAGGTATTTGAATTTATAAGGTATATATATAACATATAAGGTATTTTAGCTGTCTTTTCTCTGCAAGCTATTATGATTTCTACAGCCACATATACATTGGGAAAATCTACAAAAGATGGATTATAGTATTGCTTAGGGTGAGCAGGTAAGAATAAAGCTGTGTTTGGTTTCCAATCAACAAAAACATTTTGTATCACAGACAAATATTTTCCAACATGTTCCATTTGTACACATAATAGACAATAATATGATATTGTACACGACAGAAGAGGTGTAGCTCATTTGCATCATTACAGCACTGCTTTAACCTTTTTCAGATCTGCTCAACTATGACATGAGGAGGAGATGGGATAGCTTTACATGTCTCCCATGTGTATCTGACTGAAAAGCAGATATATCCTCAATAGCACTCATCTCCAAATTTTCTTTTTTTTTTTTTGCAGTTCACAGCTCATTCAATTTTCAAAGGCTCATTGGAGGGTCTTGCTAATCTTTCCTTTTTTTTTACTTTGGTACTATATGTTCCATTGGCAGTTTTGGCCATTTTCCATGTTTAAATTAATTTCACCACAGTTGTAAAACAATAAAATTGCTACTAAGGTAAAAATGTTCTCTAACTTATTACACCACTATAACAATGGTAAATAAAGTCTCTGCCATTACGTCTTCACATTTTGGACAGTTTACCTTTTTTTTTTTCATTCCATTTCTTGCCAGTTTTTTAAAGAATTAGTGACCTTTGTTCTGAGTTTTCAAAGGCCACTTCACCAACTCTTAACTTGCTCAGGCTGTAGATCACAGCTTTATATCTACTTGAGATAAAGTCAGACAGTATAGGCAGAAAAACAGAAGTATAAGAAGTTGCAATCCTGATTCACATCGCAGTTTATTTCGAAATAGGCACTTCAGTGTTTTTTTCCACAGAAAAGGATTGTTCTTTTTATGTATTTGCACTGAAGTTGATTTACATCTTTACATCACCACTTTGGATCCAGACAGGTTTTAGGAGAGCACCTCTCCAAGGATAACCAGGAGAACAAGACTTAAGAAAGGCATGCATGCTCTTATGATCTAAGGCAGGGGTGGGCAAACTTTTTGACTTGAGGGCCGCAATGGGTTCATATATTGGACCCGGGGGCCGGACCAAGAGTAGATGAATGATGTGTATGTGTGAATTAATATAAATTAAATTAAAATTTGTAACATTAAATGTTTAGATTAGTTTAAGGTAGAAAAGCATAAAAAGAGTTATTTTACAAAACTTTTATGCAATGTATTTCTTTCAAGTATAGTAATATTCCCCCATAGTAAGCATAGTAATTCATCCCCCATATAGTAATTCATCCCCCATAGTAATTCATCCCCCATAGTAATTCATCCCCCATATAGTAATTAATCCCCCCTATAGTAATTCATTCCCCATATTAATTCATCCCCCATATTAATTCATCCCTCATATAGTAATTCATCCCCCATATAGTAATTCATCCGCCATAGTAATTCATCCCACATATAGTAAATTCATCCCCCCTATAGTAATTCATTCCCCATATTAATTCATCCCCCATAGTACTATTCCCCCCCAAGTAGTAAGCCAAGTCCCCCCTGTGTCAATTTGCTTACCTTTGCTCCGCGCGTTCCTCTCGCCTTGTTCCTGCGCCGTTCCGGTCTTCAGGGCGGACTGTGAGAGGAGCCTAGCTCCCCTCACGTTCGTCACGCTGCCCCGCCTACACACATCCTGCCAGCCAATGTTTGCCTGCCCTGGCTGTTTTTTTTTATCACGCTCCGCGGGCCGGATTAAAAGGTCCACCGGGCCGTATACGGCCCGCGGGCCGTAGTTTGCCCATTGCTGATCTAAGGTGATGCCAATATACCAGTACTACCTAGTCATCAAAGAGTACATTTAAACCAGGCATATTGTTGCATAAGACAGGCTCTGCACTGGAGTATTCTGGTTGGCTTGGGAGAATGGGGATGTCAAATATGATCTCCACCAAATTTAATGCCAGATAGTTGCACATAGTTGTCTTTTTATATTAGCAGAGATATTAAAATCAGTGCTATAAGAGTGCAAGCTCCCTCTGTGAGTAGTGCCCAATGGTTTCATTACAATTTGCTTTACCAGTACAAAGAATGTTGCTAATCATTGTGATAATTGCACTAATGTTTTAATAGTTTGCAGGAGTAATGCTTTGCATCAAGGGATTCAAATTTTAATGACAACACTAGTTTAATTAAAAATGCAGTCTCATCTGAATAATAATCAGATAATCTCTAAATGCTTTGTGATAATACGTTACTGCATATTACTTGTTACCAGGAAGATCTTTATTTCCGGGTTTGTTTAAATTTATAGGTTAATTCAAGGTCATATACCTTAAAGAGGTTACATTTCAAATTATGCAATTAACCTCCACTGTGCTGGGCATTTTGTTGAACCTCAATGGCAAAGGGATGAAAGATTTACAAAAACCTTAATCCGCCATAAGGGATTATGAAATCTCACTTCTACAATAGCTGAAACTGGCAGGTCCTTGTCCTTGGAGGAAATGGAAGGTACAGACACAAATTTACACTTCATTGTACAATTCAGCAAGCAGTTCTTGGTTCATTTGTAGGAAATGAAGGCTTTGCACAGAGATCAAAATATCCTTTGAGCAATAGGCCAAAGTGCTTCAGTCTTAGTCAAACAGATTTAATGCAAATCCAGTACTTATACGTTGTATGAAGGTGACAACTATCGCTGTACGGTTCTGTCTTTACTCACTGATTCATATCTGTAAAAAGCCTCATTTATAGAGTTATACATGGTAATAAATCAGTTTGTTAATTGGTTCAGAATATGCTCACTATGATTCTAAGAATTTGGCACAGGAACGGCAAAATGACCAACTATTCACACTAAGTGGAGACATGTTGGTGAGAGTTAAACGTAGTGTCATGTCATTTCATCCACTGTGATGAAGAGAAGAATGTTTTATGTGACATTTTATAGGAAATGTATGTGTGACAACAGTATGCACTACATTCAAGTCAGCAATTAATTGAAGTGAACTTGTGATTTGCCCATGTTGAGTAACAGCTTCTTATATTAACCTTTCTTTCACTCCCCTCCTTTCTATTTGCTCTTGGAAGAGAAGTGGTATACTTTTGAATATAGGAGAGCATGTGACTTCCTTCCTTCCATGTGACATTGGTGATTGGCGACTGGCCACTTAAATATTTAGCACTGTCACATGTGAAGGAGGAAAGAGTCCCCAGCCCTGTCAAGTACCAAGGCCCAACTTGGAGACTAAACAGGACTTATACTTCTTGCTTTTGCAGGTGAATGGAGCAGCAGAGAAGTGAAGAGAAAGGGGCATATAAGCAGCAGATGCTGCCAGCATTAAAGTGATCCTAACAAGTTCACTTAACACCCAACTCTGGAGTCAATTTTTTTAAGCCCCTCCAAGGTAAAAAAAAAAAAAAACAAGGAAAACTCTGGCTGCAGTATTCACCTTCAACCTGAAACTGTCCATCACAATACCTCATCTCTGCCATGAGATGTTCTCACTCTAGTGGTGATGATGCTCATATAAACATCTAAAACCTGACACTTAGGAGTCTAATAATAAATACGATGAGTGAATGCCTCAGCATACATGCTGCCATTGCAAATATTGTATCTAATATGTGTATTTCCTACATGAATAATCTCTGCAACATGTCTAATATTGGTATTTCCTGTGATCAACAGCTCCATCTCGTAGTCATAATACAGAAAGTTCCTGTTTGCTGTATTTCAGGAAAATACTGCATTATGGCTGCAAGATGGAGCTGAAGATCATAGGAAATGCCCATGTTAGACACGTGACAGGGATTATTCATGACAACTGTGCGAATGAAGTCTTAAGGAAGGCTAAAATCAAAAGAGTTTTGAACAATAATGACATAAAAATAGCAATAAGGGCAGTTGATTACAAGACAAGAACAGGGGTACACAAATCAATAATAAAAACCTGCCAAACTCCATTCTCCACCCTTTCCAAATATTCAATTCAATTTGTGTTCATTTTAAAGTGTGATTTTTGTTTCCCAGCCCAGAGGTACTAAATAACCAGCATTTAATATATATGTTCTTTTATTCTAAGAAAAGGGACATATACAATTTATCATAATAAGTTTTGGCTTCTGTATTGTGAGATTTCAGTTTTAGGGTTAAACTCATATATGACTTCTCAGAAATATGAGCTTTTAAGCATTGATTTTATTTTTAGATTACCCCATCGGCTAAGAGCAAAACAATTTGTCATTGAATTTAGTAGTGGTCTTTAGGTCTTGAAAACACAATTTGTGGAATGTTTCAAGAAATCCTGTCATCTTTAGATGGGATCATCTGATTGAAAGAGATGACATCGTTAAGTCACAAGGGCTGACTTTCAATAAAAGAAAAATAAGTATTTCGTAACACGTCTTCTAGGAGCTGCGCTCTGTCCTTATATGTTGTATTCAAGTGTAATCATGCTTTAATGCTCTCATTCCTGCGGTGTGTGATTTGGAATACCCTGCGCACTATCTTCATTGAATATTATCAACAAAGCATCTTCTTTTTCATTTGGTGAGAATGAAAGCAGGGATCTGATCTTGTTGGTATTCTGAACTATGGTTCCAAGAGTTGCCAAGAATCTTCTGGGCATTTGATAGGTGTTGTGAAAGATATAATATGCTGACACAAATTTATTTGTTGTCACTGCAACATTTTCATGTTCAGTCAAGGCCGAAAACTGTAAAACACTTCAGAAATTAGCTCTGAAACTATGTGAACACCAGCAGGAGTTAACCCCTGTAAATCTATGTTATCTTATTTCTTGTGACATTTTATAGTAAAGAGAAGGGGAATTTGCATTTACATACATTGAGTGTATATTCTCTGTTCACATGTATTTATGCAGGTCATTAGATTACTTCTTGTTCTTGTCATGTTGCTTCATTGACTCTGTGTTATTTTGTCCCAGCAGATTAAACGAGAAGAAAGCAGTCTGTTGCCAGGAGTTAAAGAGAAGTGCCCAAAATGAATGCCAACGATGCAAATGCGCCAGAGGGGGGTCTTAATGTCACACTGACCATACGGTTATTAATGCATGGAAAGGTAATGTCACTTTTTTTTGACAGTTCCGTCAAACTCTACTTTTTTAATATGTTTGTGCTTGACTTGCTTCATAGCAGACTGTTACTACATCAATACTGTTGTTTGCCTACCTTTAAACTAACAGTATTTTTTACATTTTAAAAATTGTGGATTATGCCCATATGTAATTACCAGCCCTTTTATATTGTTGATAACAATATTGCTGTACTTTTAACTTTGAGAAGCCCTCTCATTTCTAATATCATTGACAAAGAAAATCTTTAAAGTGTATCTAAACCCCAAACCAAAACTGAAGTATATTGCTGGTTGGTTTGATGTCTGCATTCATTTTCTTTTTTTTAAGTATTTTTTTGCTTTATTTATACCTGGTAGTCCTCCAAATAACACACTTCCTGTTACTGGGTGGCTACGTCACTCCTGTAGCAAAATTAGAGGGCTCACAAAAAATAGATCAAGCACATCTACTGATGAGGTAACAGAGGCTTCAGGTTCAGTCCCTGCATCTTGGCCCTGCCAAGCCAACTAAGCCTAATCAGGGTGAATGCGGAAGTAATCACTGTTATTTTGCTATTGAAATTGCTTCACGGAGTGAGACATGCGCCTGGAGGGTACCCACTGTGGGAGGAGAACCTATGGAAGGATGAACGGGAGACATTTTTTACATGTAGTTACTCTAATCCTCTACTGTATCTATGGAAGAACCAATGGCTGTCACCCCAAGCCTGATATGGACTACAAATATGTCCACACAGTATCTTTTCAACTCCATTATATGGGAGGCAGGGAACTTGATAGCGTACAGAACATAGCTAGAAAGTAGATTATGTTTCAGTGCAGCTCACAAAGAGTGACAAGGACACTGCATTTCTGGCAAGATCAACAGGTATTTTCTGTATTTGCTTAAAATGTTCTTTGCTTGAAAGAAATGAACCCAATGCAGCCACCACATCCAAGGACTGTAAGCTGCAATATATTATACTTTTGTGCAAATTATGCCTTTGCAGACTCACGGAATGGCAAACGTCCAAAACTGCAAATTTTCTGTGGTGATTTTACTGTCGGTACACCAAAGCAAGCATCATAGTCAGCAAGGAGAAGAGTTCACAAGAGTCAGAACTTTCTTCAATAGATCAGAATTCAAGTGTAATGCTTGCAGTATTTGTGCTTTGAATTTCAGGGTTATGCTTGTATTCTGTAGTCCTTACACAGTTGTTACTGTGTAACAGGCTAACACCAATATCATATCCTCCAATTTGTTGGACATTTGTCAATGTTTGGTGCATTAAAGATGCATACAATCAAGATAAAAAGGTACACTTCCTCATTTAGTAAATTTTGCAAACCACACAACGTAGTTGTCGTTGAAGATGTCAGTTTGACCTACTTATCCAAAATATTAGGTGAGGTTTTGAATTATTGATTCTTTCAGCAGTATAAGTAGAGTTTGTCTTCCATATAAGTCCAATTATCATTTAAAAAAAATAAAAATGGCTTTCTTTTGAGAGAATGGTTGTTCTTGAAAACCTGTATCAATGAGGCTCCAAGGTTGTGGAGCTTATTTCTAATCTACATGCATTGCCATTTCTAGGTTCACAGCCAGTCCTGAGAGCATAGATACTCAGTAATTGGTAAAACATTTAGTCTTTATTCATTAACATCAGTACTCTTTGCAGGAAACGGTGAGTAAGACCTACCTGTCTCTAAACAAAAGAGAAAATGTACTACATAACATCCAAGTGGTGTTAGTACTGCTCTCCAAGTAAGCAGCTTTTACACAGTTCTCCCATCCCCTGCGGGAGGATTCTTTCATGGCAGGTTCTGTCAATGACATTTTTGTTTATGCAGGATGATGTTACTGGCAAGCATTGTCACTTCATATACATTCCCTTCATGAGATACCTGTCCCTTTTAATCTCCTAGTTAAAATTCTATCTAGACCATTCTGTATGCAAAATCTTATACAGCACGTGGCAAACCATGTTTTCCCAAAGGCCTATTACTTAATATGGCTTTTCTAACAAAGTCATAATTATGACAGGATATTTTTCAAGAAACATTTGCATTTTGGGGTGCAGAGAGTAGATGATTTTGATGGAATATTTTGTAACATATGGATGCAATGAGATATTCTAGATTATTATGAAATGTGTTTATTTGGGCCAGGTAAATATTCATATTAGTTTGAGCATTGAAATTACTGTAAATAGAACTTTTCAGGCTTTAAAGTTACCAGACCGCATTTTTTTATGTAACTAAGTTTTGTGTTAACATTTCTACACATTTTCTTGTTTTCTTTAAAATGTGGCACATAGAAAATGAAGTATACTGTATATCTAATATGAAAAACTTCCTAGATTTATTCTACATGTTAGTGTAATGCCTTAGCTGGAGCTGTACATTTTGAAATAGTTTTTAAGATGTGAGCTGGGCCTCACCTTGGCTTTGAAACAGGTGAGGCTAACTGGTAGCCTTTTGCACTTTGCTCCTTTTATTGTGCACTTGAAACTAGGTGGCTTTGTCTTCTTTAAAAGGTAAAGGTTGACTATTATTTATAGCCACACTAAGTGAAGGCGATTAATGTAGCAGTGTGAGCAGGGCTATCTGAATGCATGGGCACCCCTGGGCAATGCCCAGGGGCCCCATGATAATGTTGCATTACATTATCCCGACTGTCCTGGATTGGTTGGGGTAGTCACACAGGTTTTTGCCCTCCTGACAAACCTACCCCCCATCCACCCACCATCCCATACTGTGCCTTTTGTGTTGGCCCCAGGGACCTATGATGCTACTAAAACGGCCCTGAGTGTAAGGTGTCAATCACAGTGACAGCTTTCCTTCTGTACAGACCAGGAGTGGTGGTACACATTGAAAGGAGTCTTTCTGCAGGCTGAAGGAGGGAATTCCTCATACAATGTAATGAGTCAGATATACTAATTACTTCTATAGATCAGTGCATACAAAAAATACTTTTATGTCATGCTCTTCGTCGTTTTTTTTTTAACTACAAATTCTTAAGCATTGATTAGTTACAGTAAATTACAGTGCAAAGCTAGACAGAGCAGTTGCATTTAAAGGCATCTCTCATATCTGTTGTAGATTTTGTGATGATATAGGGTGTTATCAATTATTTTAGACCTTGATGAAAAAGGTTTGGGAAACTCTATATTAGGAAAGGCCAAAGTACAGAAAGAGGTAAAGATTTAATCCGTTCCCTGGAAGCTAGGTTCCTTAATAAGTAAATCTATTCAATAGATTTGAGCAGAGACAAGGGATATATTTGTAAGATTATGTCTATGTTCAGTTCTGGATGCAGCTGGGTTGGAGCTACCTTTGCTCCAAGTGTTATGCTCATGGGAAACCTCTGACAATCGTACAAGGAAATGAAGTATGGTAGAACTTGACAGTGCACTAAAAGTTAGATCTAAATAAGGCATGAAAGTAAGAACTTTCTAAATCCTCCACTTAAACTCATTGGCCTATTCTTTTCCCAATATTTTTAGGCTAGAACTGAATGGGCAGTTTTGATCATGAGTGTTTTCTAGTAACATGATTATTCAAGCATAGCACAATGCTCCAGGTCAGTTGTATGACTGATGAAGGCCCCTTTTACATGGCTGGACCAATCTAGAGCACCTGTCTGTTTTTGCCCTTTATGAAGAGGCAGATGTAAACAAACATGTGTCCGTTTATACCCACCTGTATCTGATCTAATCAGATTCGCTGAAATCAGATGGATGGGGATCCATTCACCATGCGTCTAATGGACCGAATGACAGTCAGATGTAAATGGACAGGCATTCTGTTTACATCTGACCACCGATAGAGGAAAACAGGATGTGTCCATGTTCACTCTGCATAAGCCGAGTGGACAAGGACCTGTCATCCTCCTGCTTAGTGGAGAACAGCAGACAGATCCCCTAATGAGCAGACAGATCCACTGGCAGACTGAAAGGGGCCTTAAGGTAGTACAAGCCTTTTCCTCTATCTATCCTCCCTTTCAGTGCAGGAAATGATATAGTGGAGCTACTGTAAGCCATTAATTCCAAAAATCCCATTGGAAGGGTTGCTTGATTTTTTTATTTTCATTTGATCAAAAATTGGCCATTGTAGCCGTAGCCTAATAGCAAACAAAAATGTTCTGGTTAGATGTATGGATGTTTGTAATAAAGCTAAATGTCTGTGTTATAGTACATTTTATAAAAAAGCACCTCCATCAGGCTCCATGTATGGTAAGTAAATTTGTGGAAATGTTCCCCTACTTCTGACTCCTCCCTCCCAACAATGAATTTGCAAAACCCTAACTTAACAGTGAATCCCACTGGTTTATTGGGGGAAATCTTGCTATTGAATTGTGTCAGTTTTAGGGGGCTAATAGGCAAAAATTGGTCTAAAGAGCACGGGGAGGGGGGGCTGGGGTACATTTACCAATGCAAATTAAAAAGATATATACCATACATCAGGTAGGTCATTTTAAAGGTTGGCATAAAAAATAGACAAACCTTTAAATTGTATGTTGAGGAGATGCTTTCAAGCTGTATGTGGTGTTATGGAACAGTACAATTTTCTGGACAGCTGATAATTTTTTTTTCTATCAAGAAGTAATAAGCCTGAATTGATCAGTGATATTAGCAGCTACAACAGAAATAAAAGCATTAGGAATGTTTACTCTTACAAAAAAAAAAAAAGCTAAAGCCCACAACTTTGTGCAAATGGGCCAGTGACAAAACAGTGTAATAGTATTATTTGTGAAGTTCTTTTTTTCATAGTACAATAAATGCATTGTCTTAAAAATGTAACATCTCTGTAACCCCAATTATCCTCAAAATATTCCAAATATACACTTATAGGTGTGTGTTTGTTATGACTAGCATCAGGACAGTACATGAGCATACTTGAACAGGTATCAAATAGAAAGGGACAATGCAGATTTTATCTTGCAATAAAATTTAGAGTATATTTTATGAGAGACAAAGGCAACAAAAATTGTACAGTGACTGGGCAATATGTAGACAGCTTGGTAAGGTCCCAATGTGAGAGGGAGAGATAAGGCAGGTTTTAGCTTCACATAAACATTAGAGTGTTTAATTTGAGAGACAACAGACATACATATTGTACAGTGTATGGGCACTGTGTACCAATATTGTACAGGTATTCTTTAATGGCACACTGCAACCTTTGTGGCAGGGCATAGTTGTGTTCCAGCGCACAGGGGTTTCACAGATGAGGCAGTTGGAAGGCAGCTGACACTGACGTACAATGATACTGTCCACAGCAGATACATTAAAATAGACCCTCTCTGCAGAGGTCTGTAGATCAGCACTGAGGATAGTGCAATGACATTTACCTGTAAGGCAGAGTTTTCAGATATATTAGAACAACTTCTCCTTCTGGTTCTCTGCATGCTACCCTTCCCCATAGACAAAATCATCTTCCTCAGAACTTTCCCCCTCTCAAATCAGTGGCGCCCATGGATTGTCTGCCACCTCATCATCCACCACCTCATTGCTGGAGCCCACTTTGCAATAAGCTCCTTGCCTGATGTCCTCTCCCCCTCTGGTCAATATATGAAAGGAAGAATGCTTACACATGATCAACATTATCCACCTGCTGCAAGTCAGTGATCATGTGATCAAATGATAAAATAATTCTGCTGGCTCCTCACTGCTAGTTTGCCAGGCTATGAGAGGATTATAGGAAAGGAGGAAGTAGAGGGTACATGAACAGAAGTTGCAGACAAGTGACTGCTCTGTACCTGGGAGGAGGAAGAAGTGGAAGACTTGTCAGTTTTTACCTCCTGCAGCTGTTGTGGCTGTATAGCACAGCCACATCTGAGATAGAAAAGGCAGATGTGCCCTGACTCTAGATGATGCAGCCTGAGCCACACATTGTCCTGTAGAATGTGCTTGCCCCCTACTACATCTATATGCAGAACTTCTGCCATTGCCTGCCTGTTATTTTTATTGCTAACAGGGATTGCCTAAATGTAATGGTAGCTATGGCAACAGGGGGGAAATATGTGGTTCTTTGGTGCACAATACTTTACTGCACATATATGCAGTGACATGTTGCAAACAAGAATCAGCTCACATGACAGATAATCAAATAGGATATACCTCTGCCCAAGACATAAACCCTGAAACACTAACCCATAACCTATTTTTTTCCTAGCTGAAAAAAGTAAAAAAAAAAGAATAAATGTGACATAAAAGAAAATAAAAAAAAACCTCAACAAAACAAAAAAAAGAAGAAGGGGGCAGCAGCTAAACAGCAGCTACAGTTTTTGCTGACACACATCCAAAGGTAGTCCTAAAAATGACTGTTGGGTTTCAGAACTGTGAACATTGTGGGGTAGGGAGGGTACACAAAAATATGTACCCCACCACACTGCAATTCACAGTAATGTATCACAATATAGCATTGTATAGCAACTAACTTTCCCTACAGCTCTTCCTAAACTACTCCAACATACAATGACAAATGGCTTCTGAGCATTATCCTTTTATAGTGAGGAGGCTGGCACATTAAAAACAATTTGGTCTGGTGAATTTCACTACAAATTTGCTGGAACCACAGACCTTGAACACACAGTGTTATTATTATTCAGAACAGATATAGCGCCAACAGTTTGCGCAGCAAACATGAGGGCAGACAGTACAGTTACAATAAAGTTCAATACAGGAGGAATCAGACAGCCCTGCTCCTTAGGACTTACAATTTAAAAGGTCCACCTCAAACCTATGGTAGCAGCAAACATGAGCCCTATCCCTAAACATACAGAGTCCTCTCTCAAGTATGGTATGATTACCTAAAGCTGGCTTCTAATTGACTGCCAGTGTTGATGGGGTTGTAGAGACAAGGACACTTCAGTAACGGGGAAAGGCTTAGTGTCCAATCTCAATAAGCAGACCTAAAGCAGTGCAGCAGACCTTGCTACAGTACATAACACATTCCAGTGAATACAACTGTTTATATTACACAGAACTACATTACTGTCTAGACTCTTCTGCTCTGCGCTCACAAACAAATGCGCCTATATTCAAAGTCCATTTACCAAATGAGATTAGACAGATAATTGCAGCTTGATGGAAATTGTCATGTTTGAGAGAGCAGGTTAATTTTGCTGTCTTCATTTACCATTATAATTTCAGGTAATCAGAGAGATTATTGCTTTCAAATGAATCCTTATGACCCATACCTTGTGCAGATAATAATATGCTTCCTTAGCCACTGAAAGGTAGTGAGGTATTTACTGAGCTAACAATATGCAAGTATTCCTAGATTGTAAGCTCCAAGGAACAGGGCCCTCAAATCCCTCTTGTATTGAACTGTATTGTTGCTGTATTGTCTCCCGTTATATTGTAAAGCGCTGAGCAAACTGTTGGTGCTATATAAATCCTGTATAATAATAATAATAATAATTTATAGCCAATTTAAAAGAGGCAATTTGTGTTATACAGCGCTGAGCAAATCCTTTGGTGCTATATAAATACTGTATAATAATAATACAGTAACAATATGTTTTAAAACAAGTATTAATATTGTTTATAGAAAGGGCAGTTTATTATTCTGCTAACAAATGATGTGACTATTATATCTATGTATCTTACAAGTGTAGCCTGTTTTTTGTGTGTTGGGTGAACACGGTTACGTAAGTGAACATAGTGTGGGGTTTTCAGTGTCATAGGATGTAATGGCAAATTATCTAAAATTGCCTTTGTTGCCTTGAGAAAGCCAGGCATTTATTTGCTTATTTCTTTTGTATTTGATTGATTTTTGTTTACATGCGCATTGGGAAACTTAGCAGATTCATGTAAACATTCTACAACAATGTCCAAAAATAAGTGAGTACTGTTAGAGGATGTAACGTTTCATTTATCTAGTGAAAATGTGACAGTTTAGTTTGGGACTCAGTAAAAAAAGTCTTAATATATTTGTTACCTTTCCACAAATTCAAGAAACTTGTTATTATAGTCAAATCAACTGCACGTTGATAATGCATCACACTGAGCTTGTTCTGAGACTCAGCTAATGCTCAGTAAGAATGGTTTTAAATTATTGCTAGGTACTTTATACTGTATATACCACTATTTGCATTTCACATATATACTGTCTGGTAATCTCTGCTCAGCTATTATGACTGCACCAATTAGTACATAATCAGACCAGTTCCCAAATTTCTTATGTTTCTTCTGAAAATAGTGTTATTACAGTGTTAGTTTCAGGACCCCACCGTCACCTCCTTTACATACTGTATAATGCTCAGTAATTTTCAAACCTGACATGATTCAGTTATTAATTGATGATCAATGCATATATATGTTATCTTTTTTCAAATTTCATATGCTGTTTGCATTATGAGAAGTGTAACATTAGTTGATGTTAAAGTGAAATTAAACCCTCTTATCCTTTACACCCAAAGACCCCACCGCCACCTCCTTTACATACTGTATAATGCTCACTAATTTTCAAACCTGACATGATTCAGTTATTAATTGATGATCAATGCATATATATGTTATCTTTTTTCAAATTTCATATGCTGTTTGCATTATGAGAAGTGTAACATTAGTTGTTGTTAAAGTGGAATTAAACCCTCCTATCCTTTACACCCAAAGACAGCATCATTTTAACCAATTTCAGGGCATAATGTTTGTTTTAGAGCTTACATAAACACACTGCCAACTGTGATAATTATGACCAGTTATTTTTGGCTGAATCCAATTAAATCTGAAAATTACAGCCACATGCCTGTTAAAAGTTTGTGAATTTAGTCTATTGTTTCAGTCTGCCTTATCAGGCCAAAAATTGTTTAAAGCTATGAACAAGATTTTCCCTGTCATCCACACAAATGTGCAATATATTAGACTTTTTAGTCTTACTATTCATTCCCCAAAAATAATCCTCTACTGGTAAAAATAAACTATGCTAGAAGTCATATTATTTATATACAGTATTTTAAGATATTGAGAAATGAAAAACAGTAGAAAAGTGAAGTAGAGACTGGAAAAATGTTAAACTAAGGTTACAATACTCTCTATTTTCCTTTAGGGCTCATAAAACACCATCTTATTTATGTATGTAAAGATTTTTTTTAGACCCATTTCTTTGACATGTACCCACTTCTTTGGCATCAATACAATTTTAAAAATAAGTATCAGCACGCACAAAATGCATGTGAAAAGAAATCCCAACACCACTAAGGCTAATAAATATTACGCTAAGCCTTCTATGAAGAGTAAGCAATATGATATAGCTCAGGCCTCTTGCACAATAACAGTTTGGTGGATTTGCAGTTATATTGATGTGTCTGTTGTGATTGATGAAACTGTCACATTTTGTTTGCTTCAATAAAGAAGAGTGGTAGAGGAAGTCATGATGTGATTATTCACTACCCTCCTAGTTTCCATGCTAATCCATCAATCAGTTCAGACTTAAACATAATGAGCATCTGCCAGTAAGTGTTAATTGACACTGGCTTACATCTTTCAATTACTTTTCATGGGCACCAATAATCCAAGATGACATTTTAGTGAACGAAACATCTGCAGCCAAGAAAAACTTTTTTTCCCAATTTAACAGCAGATTGAAAATAGGCAAACATGAAAGATAAATTAAACCTAACAAAGGTTGTGTTTCTTATATGAAACCATCCTTTCTGGAAAACTGATCATGTCTACAAACAAAACTGATGTGTGAGTTGCCTGTTTCAGGGGCTAGCTTCCCTCCCTCTTGTAGTTGTTCTGTAAATTACCATCATACTGTGTGGCTCTATGTAGCTAATGAATGTTTTTCTTTTTCACACAAGTACAGTATAGTATAGTAAATCAAATTTTAAAATTCCCTGCACTGGTCTCTAATTGATCATTGCAAGTTTTCTACATAAGTTGATGGTGAGCTCATACCAAGGCCTACGCTTACTGCAGTGGGTGTGGGAACCTTAGCTACATTGTAGCAGTCTTGAAAAAAAAATGAAATGAGAGAAGTATTCTTGTTTTGGATATAAGGCACTTTTAGAGGTAAATGTATTTCAAGAAATATGCTCCTGTCTTTAGGGAAATAATAACTCTCCTATGAGCTATGCAGAATCATCTGACCCGTCTGACATTATATTTTATTGCTTGATTGTGCATTCAAAAAATCTTTACATAATTCTTTACTGATTCTCATAGCTATGGTGACATGGCACTCTAGATGGTGTGACCAGGTAATGGGTGTAAATTAAGGTATTGGAGAATTTATGATCTGTTTGCACTGATTGTGGGAATCTTTGTCAACAGTTCATTATTTTGATTATTTTCTCTAATAGTTGAAGGGAGATGAATGCAATATGTATATTTGTTTTATAGTCTTGCTTCTAAACATCTGCATAACAACATAGTCGTGTTAGTAAAACTGTACATATTTAGCACAGTGGCTAAATGGTTAGCACTTCCGCCTGGCAGTGCTAGGGTCGTTGGTTCGAATCCCAACCATGGCACCACCTGCCTGGAGTTTGCATGTTCTCCCTGTGCCTGTGTGGGTTTCCTCCCACACTCCAAAGACATGCTGGTAGGTGAATTGGATCCTGTCTAAATTGGCCCTAGTATGTGTATGTATGAATGTGAGTTAGGGACCTTAGATTGTACTCCCCTTGAGCGTTAGGGACTGATGTGAATGTATAATATATATATAAAGCGCTGCGGAAATTGACAGCGCTGTATAAGTACCATAAATAAATAGTAAAACTGTTTATATGGTGGTAAATAGTAATGGATATGTCCTGAATTTTTTTTTATTATGAAAGGAAAACTGGCACAAAAAAATCATCTTTAGCTATATGATCTTTTGCTATTAACATGACCTAGCACCAATGAACAATCCAAAACAAATTCCCCTGCTCCTGACAACAGCAGCAATACAATATATGTGTATTATGGACAGGATATGTTATTTGTTGTTTGTACCCATAGTAGGTTCCAGTAACAATAGTGCACATTTTTCTTTTTTATCTTACCTAAAACATACTGCAATTAACTGACATGGATACTAAATAGATACTGTCACGATCGCACGGTCGCCGCCACCAACATCCGACAATCGCACGACCGCGACTAACAGTAATACGTCACGCCCGCGGCGCCAGACCCCAGACCTTCTCACCAAACTCGTGACCGAAGGACCGGCCGATCTAAAACCGCGGTGTGACGCACATAACAAGGCCCCACCCAGCTGCACCCTTCACAGCGATTGTCCAGCTAATGGGCTACAATCGGTGCCTGCAGCCTGAATGCGCTTGTTACTGGGTCGGGTTAATTACGCAACTAACCCTCTACTGCCACCATCGTCTTTTTTGTCAGAGAAGAAGGAAACTCTCGTTATCAGATATACACTATAATGATTGAAAAGTCGCCTGTCCAATGCAGACCCCGCAGGCCAATTGGGCAGAGAATTAAACAAACACAGTAGCGTCTCTTCGAATGGCAGGAATTCGTGAATTGCAAGTAAGCGCTTAAAAACAGTTTAACACTTTCAGAAAGGAAGATTTATTTCTAAAAGAGTCAAACAGGTGCAATAAAATATTTACAAAGAGATGTCACAAAAAAAAAATATACATATATGCATATAAAGGTACAGCAAAGAGATAACAGGAAGGAAGTTAAAGGGTTAAGTTACTTGCCAATATGCCTTGGTTTGTAAGCAGATCGAAGTGCAGAGCTGGAAGGGTCTTTGATCTCCTCTGTTACGATGTTAAACTCAGGAGATGTGCTTTTCTTCTCTCCCAGGCTTGCCAGCCTGTCTCTTTTTAAAAATCCCTCTGCAAGGGGGGGGGTGGCTCTGAATACTGGCCATTACGCTGTTTTGGGAGGGGTCAGGAGAACTCTGAATTAGAACCAACATCTGTCATAATGCATGACATGAAACATAGGGGGAAAAAAACCTGACTTGAGGAATGTTCATTTCATTCTGACATCTTTACTGTTAGATTCTGTGAGGTTTCAACTTCTTTCAAGTCCGGGGAGAAGCTGCCTTATCTGTTTTATGATGGGTGAGCCTACACAAGGTCTGGCATCAGTGCTTCCCAATGCTCTGATGAGCTGGCATTATCATGATTTTAGGTGAGAAAGGTTACACTTTCGCTGACTGCCTGGCATCGGACTGAGGATGCCTTAACTTGGGTTGACCCCCCCCCCATCTGTCAGGATATAATGTTTGCCTCTCAGGAAGGGAGGGGGTAGGGACTGTAGGACTGAGGAATACTTCCAATAAAAAGAAAAGGAAAAGGGGAACTCCGCGTCCAACTCTGATGAGCTAGTTTGCTACAGATACTATTTCATTTTTTTTTAAATCCTGCCTAAAATACACGGACCCTGATTTTTGACCCTGACTTTGACTCTGATCATGACCTGTGGCCCTAACTTTTACCCTAACCCCAACCCTCACAGTGACCTAGATCAAATCCTGTTCTAGCTATCTTTGATTGATTTATTATTATTATTATTATTATTATACACACACTTTTTGAGCACACTGTGCAGCACACTGTATGCACGAACACAGTAGCACATAAATGTGGTCCCACGGATAAAGACCGACTTTCGTGAGGCCTCATATATGTTTTCGCTGAGCAAAAAGGGGTTAATACAATAAGCATCCCTTACTAAGTCTCTGAATACCTAAATGTCAGCTCCACTAGTTGTATTGAGTTTTGTATTTTTTTTTTTGTGACAAAAAGTAATGAGATCCACTAGAATTCACAGGTCTGCCAAAACTACAACTAACACTACAAAAGCAAATAATGCTGTCATGATTTCTCCAAAATCTAGAAAAAACAATAAGGAATACAACTGTAGTATTTTGGTTGCTTCAACATGGGCCTGTAGGAGGAGGCAATGAAAAAAACCACTGCAAGAAAATATCAATGCTTGCTTTTTATATAAAACAGTTAAATGGTGCTTCGTTTAGCTAGACCTTACTCAAAACTGCCATATCCACATTGCCTTGGATTTAGGGAGGTTGAATGTTAAAGACCAAATTTAACCAACCTGTTTTTTAGTTTTCATAACTTTGAGGGGATTTCCCATTACTTCCTGGATAGGTAGAAGAGGAAAGGAGAGGAAATGTCCTCAATGGGCCGGGTTGACTATGACTGTTTATAAACCAGTGCTGATGTACTGTATTTTTTAAGATCTAACCGGACATCTTGTAGAAATGTCTACAATAAATCTAACCTTGATTATTCAAACTGACATACATTACAGTTTAAAGTAGAACTATAGTAATTTATTTTCCATTTTTTATAGAGTAAGGGATGGTTATAACCCGTCAGTTTATTTTTTGCCATCTTTGTTCCATTGGGGAGATTTACCTTTACTTCCTGCCATAAAAAAGGAAGTGAGAGGGAATTCCTTGGGAACCTCCTGGTTACCAGAACTAGCGTCCCCATTGGAAAATTTTCCTTTATTACTTTTATGGGGACAAGCCAAAATTTAGGATTTTCTTTTACTTTCCCTTTTAATGATAATGGTAAATAGAGAGGGCGAATCTCCCTGACAAGGGGCACAGACTGCAATAAAAAAACGAATAGATGTTCTAATCCCTCTCCACTGTGCCCAAAACTAAAAAAAAGTTTTGCCTTTAGTTACACTTTTCGTATTACTGTTTTTTTAATAATAATACTAATCTATAATCTAATTAGCAGGAACCTGTTGCTATAGAAAATGAAACACATGTAAAGTATGTGATAGCAGGAACTATGAGTTGACAGTTCATTCTATCTCCTTATTAAACTCTGGCTGTAGTCTTATCCACGAGACTCCAAAAAAATGCATTATGATTTCTCTCTTCATTGCAAGAACTGGGGTTTCCCCTGAACCAAATCCCATAATGCAGTCATGTCACCTTAGGGATCCATGTTTTAAAGCTTAAGTTTAGTTTTAAAATATCCCTACAGCTTTAATCACATCACTTACTTTAATGAAGTAAGTCCTATGTTGTGCAGGCAGCTGGATCCTGAAGAAATCTTCACTGCAGGGGATGCCCCATCCTCTTGCGCTCTCTGAACTTCCGGAACTGCAGTGGTTATCATCTTTGGGTCCTCAGGCAGAACAGCAGTACAGATGATCCAATTAGGACACGTCTCCACCCAACTCCTCCTCCATCAAGAAACGTTCTTTCACTGAAAACACTGCTTGTAACACAACCTGTAAGTTGAGGCAATAATCCTGTGACTGATCAGAAACTTCCCCATTCACAGATCATGTTACAAGCAGTAATTGGTGAAAGAACGATTCTCACTGGTGGAGGAACAAGTGGGCATGTCCTTGAAGCATCTGTACCGCTGTTCTACCTGAAGCTGTTAACCATTACAGCACCAGAAGTTCAGAAGGAGGACAGATATCCCTGCTCAAATTTTTTTCAGGATCTACTGTATCTGCCTGAACAAATGGGACATTACAGGTAAGTGATGCAAATAAAACTGCAGGGAATTTTTTTCAGCTAAAATTCAGCTTTAAGAAGTGTTCCAAGCTGCGAAAAATATATTTCAATTAAACATGAAGGGGCATTGTATGTTTCATTATTTTCATCCAGAATGACTCCTTTCTTTGTTTCTTACAGGAGGTTGGAAGCATCATTGGGAAGGTCAGTACAGTATAAATTATTTTTGTGATTGTTCTGTAGAATTCCAAGCTTTCCCGGCCCTAACCATTGCTTCTTTTTTATTCTGATTTTGTTTCCAAAACAGAAAGGTGAGACGGTTAAGAAGATGAGAGAGGAGGTAAGAATAAGAAATGTCAGTGCATCCTTCTCAATTTCTGTCAGAAGACAATGTTTACGTTTCCTCCGAATATTTTATACTGTATTGGAAAGGTGTAACAGTGTCACTCAGTGGCTGCAAATATTATTTCAGCTCTTATCTGTCAAAGGGGTTTTATTTGTGCAGCTGGCAGAAAAGTATCTTTTATCCCATCGCTCACTTACAGGTTAATAATGATATTGTACAATTAGTAATGGTCGTGTTTTCGTTTTAATTGGTATACTATATTTTGGTGAAGACTTTGCTTTTTAAGTACAGGTAAATAAAAAGTTGAAAGAATTACTCTACTAAACACTAAATATATCTAAATGGAACACCTAAAACCCCAGAGCAAAAGCAAAAGAATAATAAACCTTCATGTGAAAAAATACACTATTTATGTAATCCCCATAGCTCTGGGAAGATTATTCATGAGAAAGTGTATAAAGGCTACATTCAGCTTTCATAACTTTTTACGTTTTTCACCCATGTTCAGCAGCCCTTGAACCGGTTGTGACAGTGAGCAGGGAATCTTCTACCTGCACCCATTGTCATCATTTAAAAAGAGCACAGCTGAGTGGGGCTCCACCCATCCAGACGTGTCATTCATTCACAGAGTTCTGTGAATGAATGAACTACAGCTATCATGAACCATTGTGGCTGATGGCTTGTAGTTCGCAATGAACTGCAAGGGCGTCGGTGAGTACTTAATTGATTTTTCCTGCAATTCAGTAACTGCCTGTCCATACAAAAAAATATACCTCTTCTTCTATGAACCAACAGAATTACTGTTGGTTACTTTTCTTACTTTGCTTCATGTGCCAGTCCTGATGATGCATTAGTGGATGCCTGTTCAAGGGGATGAGTTGATTAGAATATTAATAGACTTGTGAGCTTCAGAAACTCAGACAAAATTGATTTAGAGAACTAAACTACTTTTTTATGTGTTTTTTTAGCTTTTCTTCTACATGGGGCAAAGCAAACTAATTCACCTTTTTTAGCCTTCCCTAACAGCGTATACTTACTTTCTTTTTACTCTTCACTGCTTCTCATTAAGCTATTGGAAAGTCCTGTGTAAGCTATGACTATGGACTTCTGCATGGCAGCACTGATTGGTCCAGCACTGTCACACAGAATGAGTCACATGCTGCTCCATACCTGAAAGTATTAGATATTTCATTTAGCTTCACAAAGGAGCTGAACTGAGTTGAAAGAGGGAGAAGGCTAAAGTTAAGAATATGTGAGGACAATGGACACAAGGTGATTGTTAACTTGAAAATCTGTACTGAAAAAACAAGTAAGAATCCATCGCAAAGCTTTTCTTTTGAAAATGCTGTTTATTTATAGAGACTTTAATACTTTCCAAGTCTCTTTCCCAGTAGAGGTATGCAGTATTTTTAGGGGGTCAGCAATGGAATCCTCTGAATTTTTTTTAGTACAGGTTTCCTTTTACAGAACTATAGTCAAATCTGTGTTGTGTTCTGGAGTATACAAGTATAATTTTCCCAGCACATGATTTTCTTTGGTGTGCCACAATCCAAACCTGTAGAGCGTTAAATGGCTACTGCTCTGTAATTCACATGAAATCTGTTTCCCATGGAGGCAATAATGGCCTGTGTCTAATAATGGAATAATCAAAAAGTGTCTTCACAAAGTAAATTGCAATTTGAACAAGTTCGTTTATATTTAATCAAATTCGCTGTAATCAGAGTAAGGGGAAAAAAAAACAGTGGCCGCAAGGAAAACTCCACTAGTTTCAATTATAAAACCTACAGAAAGTACATCAAGTGTAATGACTTAAAAAGCTCCACGAGGGTAATTACATTTTTTGGGAAACAGCATTGTAAAACAGAATAACTCAGAACAAGACCTCCAATAGTTCTATTGGTTTGTTTTAATGTGGATAGAAACAAGATGGGCTATTAAATACCTTTTTAATTATTTAAGCATAGAATAGAAAATCAATGGAAGACACAAACCTTGCATAGCTCTGTAGGACAGAAATGTGTCGTCTTTCTTTACACAGATATGACACATTTTATCCATATACACAGTTTTCTTGTGCTAACTTTAATTTCTAATTTAGGGTTAGGGAGCCTCGATTATCAAGTCAGCAATCATCATGCTTTCCTCTTATTTGTACTGAGATTTCAGATTTTATACTCAAAGGTGTGAGTTAATAAAAAGATTAGATTTGCTGGACGGCTGACTTGGCCTGAAATGTAGGCAGAAGTGGTAGTCTATATAGGGCACAGCACCCATCCCTCCCTTGCCCCTCTCCATACCCAAACCTACAATGGTCTACAATGTAAATTCAGCTCCACTGCTTTATCACTCATCTCATAAAATAGGACACCCAGGTATTAGTTTATGTCCCATCTACTTATCTTTGCATACCTCCAACCTACTTTCCTTTCAGTAGTGGGGAGTGTTACCTGAACTCCTGCTTCTGGATTGACTTAAACTGGCCAATAAAGAATGGAGAGTTCAATGAACTTCTCCAATTACTAGAGCATACCAGGAGAAATGAACCCTTCAGAGCTGCCCTTATCCCACCAACTTGGCAATATCAGTCTTTTTATGATGGGGTAGAATTTATATTTTTAGAAAGCCACTTGAGGCCTGGGGTGGTGGGGAAGTGACAGAGTCACTTCAACAAGTCACCTAAAAACAAAGGCATTGTGGACAATTGCCAACATTGGCATTCTCATAGTCTTGCAGCCATCCTGAAAGAAATTTGTAACAAATTAATTTGCCTAGAAACATGACCCCTGTAGAAGCTAGGGAACATCGATGACATGGTACATAAAGGAGCCTAGAATTGCAGGCAAAATGGCTTCCATATCAACATGGTATAAACAATGAGTGGTTAAATGACATCACACTTTTCTAGTTCTTAGAATATGTCACCAAATTATTATTTTAAGTATGACACTGACATGTGGCTCTAATTTCAATTGCTATGATATAATGTTGGTAGTGTGTGTAGAATCATGCTGTCTTGGCAGTGCCAACCTAATAGCATCATGGGCTCCTGGGCAAAGTAAAGCACTGGGGCCCCTACCAGCCTACATTAGATGTTCCCCTCACAGTGCCCCCTTACATAAGGTGTCCCCATCACAGTGTCCTCTTACATCAGGTTCCCCCATCACAGTGCCCCCATACATCAGGTGTCCCCATCAGTGTCCCCTTACATCAGGTTCCCAATCACAATGCCCATATACAGTATATCAGGTGTCCCCAGCCTGTACTAGGTGTTCCCATACATCAGGTGACCCCTTAACAGTGTCCCCATATATCAGGGGTCTCCAGTCACAGTGTCCCCATACATCAGGTGTCTCCAGTCACAGTGTCCCCATACATCAGGTGTCTCCAGTCACAGTGTCCCCATACATCAGGTGTCTCCAGTCACAGTGTCCCCATACAACAGGTGTCTCCAGTCACAGTGTCCCCATACAACAGGTGCTCCTATAAAAGTGTCCTTATACATCAGATATCCCCAATAACGGTGTCCCTGTACATCAGGTGTCCCTATAACAGTGTCCCCATACATCAGGTGTCCCTATAACAGTGTTCCCATACATCAGGTGTCCCCATAACAGTGTCCCCACACATCAGGAGTTCCTATAACAGTGTCCCCATACATCAGGTACTCCCATACATCAGGTATCCCCTTAAAAGTGTCCCCATACCGCACGTGTTCCTAGAACAGTGTCCCCATATATCAGGTGCACCTATACATTAGGTGTTCCTGTAACAGTGTCCCCATACATCAGGTGTTCCCATAACAATGCCCCTATTAATCAGGTGCTCTTATACACTGTACCCCCATACATCAGGTGTCTCCAGAATAGTGTCCCCATACACCAGGTGTCCCCATTACAGTGCCCCCATACATCAGGTGTTCCTATAACAGTGTCCCCGTATACCAGGTGTCCCCATACATCAGGCTTTCTTATAACAGTGTCCCCTTACATCAGGTGTCCCCATAACAGTTTCCCCCTACATCAGGTGTCTCCATACATCAGGCGTCCAACAGGTGTCCCTATACATCAGGTGTTGTGCCCCCCCCCCTTGCACTCACAGATCACATGCTGTTTCCACCTTCCATAAAGGCAGCTCCTCATTCCTTTCCTGTGCTGAGACTGAGGTGAGTTCTCAGTGCTGGCTTTCTTCTGCCCCCTGCATAGAATGAATTAAGGTAAAAAAAAAAAAAAGCCTTGAAGCTTTAGAACCACTTTAAATCTGAACTCTGTAATTGAAGGAGAGGCTAGTCACATGACTTTGACAAGTCATGCAATCAGCCAGTAAATTGGAGATATGATGAGCACATTGTATGCACCTTACTTACTCCTCCTTTCTTATTCATCACACAAAAGCAATGTTTCAGAGCCAATACACTAGTTTCTTTACCAGACAAAAGTGATGCTGATGGAAAAGCGTATATATTCTTCAGAATGCTGCTTGTGTTCAGCATACAATGTGCTGCTTATAATCTACAATTTACTGTTACTTGGATAATGGCACCAACCAGTATAAATAATTTCAATACTTGCCATTATGAGGCCAAATTTGTCTGGAGTGCACCACACTCCCTTCTACATTATACATTTGCAGAGCTCTTTATAAAGCAGTGCTATCATTGCATTAAGGCTATACCACTGCATTATGAAAGGATTCCATAGTGTGTTTTATAGTCTCCTCAGTGTGCTCCTTATGCGATTTGCTTTGAAATATTTCCTATTTATTATGATTAAAATCATATGTTTAAAGGTTAAGTTCACCTTTAAAAAAAAAATAATAAATGCACGTTTTTTTCAGGTTAAAAAATGTGCATTTTCGAATTTTTTCTTAGTAGCCTGTAAAGCATTGCACCCGCAATCAGCAGATCACGGGTGCAATCTCTGACTCCTGCAGACTGTCAGTGTAGCTGTCTGCCTTTAGCTCCGATATGGGCAGGCAGTTACTGAATGATAGGAAGCTCAATGGACTACCAGAGTACTCACCAGTGCCCTCACACCTCATTGAGAACTAAAAGGCTGACAGAACTTGTAGGAATTATTTCAATGAACTGTGAATTCATGATGTGGCCATGTGTGCGGAACCCCTCACATCCACACTCTTTTCAAATTCTGACAGCGGATGTGGGGAGAAGTTCTCCAGCCCTGGGGAGGGGGGGGATTGTAGGAGCAGGAACACGTTACATGTTACACCCTAAAAATTTAACATTTTTCCAAAGGTGAACTTATCCTTTAACAATTATTTCTTGAAACATTGCCACTAATAAATACAGAAAATAGATACCAGACCACTATAGATTACCAATAAAATAGATTACATGGATATTTCAAAGCTGGCAACAGGTGGGACAAAAGGGAGAATGCGTGTTTTTTTTTACAAATAGAGATTTCTTTTGGTGGTATCTAATCACCACTGTTTTTTTTTTATTTTTTGCGCTATAACGAAAAAAGACTGAAAATTTTGAAAAAAGCGCATATATTTCTTCGTTTCTGTTGTAACATTTTGCAAATAAATAATCTTTGTACACAAATTTAGGCCAAAATGTATTCTGCTACTTGTCTTTGGTGAAAATAATCCAAATCAGTGTTTATTATTTAGTTGGTATGAAACTATAGTATATATCTAAAAATTGATAAATCGTGATGTATTGACGGCTGATCTAATTTCTTGTGGCCCAAAAACACCAGGACAGTACAAATACTTGCAAAATGACCACATTTTGGAAAGTAGACAGTTTGAGGTATTTAGTAAGAGGCATAGCGAGTTTTCTGAAGTTGTAATTTTTGATCATAATTTTTTTTTTGCATACTGTCACCAAAGCAGTACAGCGACATCATATACCTGGTGTGGAGGTGATCAACATATATATACTATACTTTTTTTTTTAACATACTGGCAACAGTATGTTAAAAAAAAATACAAACTTTTTTAAAACTTTTACATTTTTTTTCTTTTTCTTATTTATTACTTTTTTTCTGTTTTTGCTATTTTTTTTTCTACTTCTGTGACCAGAGTAATACGATGGTACCATAGCAACATTGTATTACTCTGGGCAAGTGATCAGTATTATTTTTTTTACACATTATGATTGCTTATACCAACAAATTACATGTTATAAGCAAGCATTTTTACTGAATTAAACTGATTAATTCAGTAGTTTTTATTGTGATCAGCTATGATTGGCCATAGCTGATCACATGCTACAGATGGGCTGTGATTAGCCCAGTCTGTTCATGTGATCATTGTGACCAATCACAGCTCGTGGCACAGTTGTAAAATGGCATGAAATGAAGCCATTCATTATTTACAACTGTCATGTGATCTGCTGTGATTAGTCACAGTGATCACGTGACACTGGCAGCGGGCCAGTGTAGTGACATGTTATCGGCCATATCCATTGGACACAGCTGGTGACAGATCAAGCCTGTGTGCATGCGAGGCACGATCCTGGGAGGATGTCGTGTGATGTCCTCCCAGGATAACAGGGTTCCCACTTGGCCATCATTGTACAATAGGCAGAAAAACATTAAAAGGCACAATCCTATTTCAGGAATCAATTGCATGTGACTCTAATCAAGAACATACCATTCATTACAGCAAAACAAAATACCAAGGACACAAAATCCAGCAAAAAGTAATAATAATTGCTAGACCAATGTGTTACTACCTTTTTGACCATGGAAAATCATGCGGGATGTGGAGGTTGTTGGAGTGGTTAATTCAGTGTGGATTAAGCTGGCCAAATATGTAACAGAGTAACTGTGAGACATCCATAGATTAACACATGCATGCTAAACATCTTGAATGAATGAATTTCCTGCTGCCAGCTGTCAAAATACGTGTGGCTGTAATAATACCCGAACAATGACTGTAGCCGGTGGTCTGCTTTTTCATCAAACAGCAATAGACCTGATTTAACTGGCAGACAGAAATTGATCAGTATTTTGCAGAGGCTGTGCATGTTCTTACTGATCAAAACTGTCCTTCCCCTGGACAATTTTTTATCAAACTCTTATTAAGAATTAAGAGACTGCAGAAAGTCAAGCAGTGTAAAAATGAGCAGTGGCAGGGCATTTTTTAATCAGGGAGAATTGGCCATAATGTAACAAAAAAGTGAGTATAGGCCGGTGTTTTACTACTAACATTAAGATGGCTCCAAATTGCTAGAGACAGTAAAAACAGGCTTTACTACTAGAATTAAAATACTGCAGAGATTAAAGCAGTATAAAATTTACTAGCAAAAGGAAAAGCATGAGCAACCTTGCCGGTGCAAAGTGAATGTAAGTAATCAGGGGCGGACTGACCATTTGGAAACTCGGGCACTGCCCGAGGGCCTGGGGGTCAGTAAGGGGCCCCATGAGATGCCCCTGGTACCTTTTTCATAGGCTTTTTGAGTTTGGGAAAGGACACAGGGGCCCCATGATCCCCTATTGCCCGGGGCCCCATGAGTTGTCAGTCCGCACCTGTAAGTAATATAAGGTGAGGTGGTTTAGGTGAGCCCCAGCCCCAAGAACAGATGTGAATGGCCAACCCAAGTTTAAAAAAGCCCCATCAACATAAAATAAAAATACCACCCCTGAAACAACAAGAGCCCACTTTATTTTTAAGAGAAGACTTGCCGCACAAAGAAAAAGCAATATACCCTAGGTAAAAGTGGCCATAGACTTCAAATCAATCACAACAGAAAATTAAATACAAAAAAAAAAATAAAAAAGAGCAAAAGAAAAAGGCAGCAAAGGGGTTGATTACCCAAATAACTAGCGGTCAGAATTAAAGCACAACTTCCTAAGTGACCCTAGAACTCTCAATACATAGTTTTTCTGCATTCCCTATGTTTTTGATACATTGGCATATCAAAATACCCGCTTATTGGCCTTTCTAAGCCTGCTGTCCATAGTTTAAAGACCGTACAGTACATTATGGTTTAAAAACATTCTCCCAGGTGAACCGACACATATTCTTCCTGGGACTGCACATTTTGAATCCACAGGATTCAGCTCAAACCCATGGCAGTGATGAACCTGAACCTCATTCCTAGTCAACAACCCTAGCCTCCACTGCAAGCCTCTGTTCTTCCTTTGCATTGTCCTGAGCCTGAATACCAACATATAAAGTGTAACAATATACTGTATATAGAGAGACAAATCAAACAATATTTGGAAACGTCAAGTAATATATCTTAAATTATTTGAACATCCTTACAGGATGCCCAAAGTACCCCTTACTTTAGTGTATCAAATTGTTTTTCCTGCATTCCTGCTGTTTTCTTTGGGCTTTAGCACTGATTTATAGTTTCCAATAACATGTCAGTGTTGTTTGTTATTGCAGCATCCCTGACATTAATGCTTATATACCTTCTTCCACTACAGCATTGTTAATGTCTATCTTCCATCGGTGACAGACATTCACTTTACGCTTCCACCTTGTTTGGGAGTGGCATTGAAGCTTGTAACTTTCTATGTCACCCGTGACTCAGTGATTGCCAGGGGCGGACTGACCATTTGGAAACTTGGGCGCTGCCCGAGGGCCCAGGGTCAGTAGGGGGCCCCATGAGATGCCCCTGGTACCTTTTTCAAAGGCTTTTTTGAGTTTGGGCAAGGACACAGGGGCCCCATGATCCCCTATTGCCCGGGGGCCCCATGAGTTGTCAGTCCGCCCCTGGTGACAGCTGTTGCATAAGAGTGCATTAGTCATATTCAATGGTGTGACTACTGTGCAAAAATACAAGAGGACACTTATTCATGAAAAGAGCCATGTCCTTTGTGGAGAATTTCCTTTTTGATTGAACTGATATTTAACATTCAGATGGACTAAGTATGAATAATGTATACTTAGTAATTGTTTTTTATTTTACTTTGGATTACAGAGTGGTGCGCGAATCAACATATCAGAAGGGTCCTGCCCTGAACGAATTGTAACAATAACAGGACCAACAGATGCCATTTTTAAAGCATTTTCAATGATTGCACTAAAATTTGAAGAGGTAAGTAATAGTTACATGACTTACTTCATTTTTTTTCCATATTAAAAAGGATATACCACTGAAAATATAAGAAGTTTAAAATATTCTCACCATAATTACCTACTGTATATATTATTACGTCTAAGCATTGAGGATCCTATAAATTGTTTCATTAATGGTCATTTTATTTTTATCTCTGTATTTATCTAAAGTGTTACTAAATCCAGAACCATACATTCACAGTATCTGGTCTCCCACAGTACACAGAGCATGGAAATGTAATTATCCTAGTAAAATAAACTGCTAAATACCTTTTCTCATCAGCAGTTAGAGCAGTCTTGTGGCTTCCATCACTGTTCAGCAGAGCACATGTTAAAGCTTGTGAAAGGAGTTTTATTTCTGCTCTAGGAGGATACATCATCCCTAACCTCTGTCTGGACAGTGCTGATTGGCCCTGTGCTGATCACATGCACTCTCCCAAGAAAAAAAAACCTCTCTAGCATTACACACCAAACTGAGCATATGCATAGTGTCTTCACACATATGTCTTTTCAGGCGATAAAAGGGAGATAAAGGGGAGGATCAGAAAAGTCAGGATCAAACAGCATTTTTATACAATGCAGAGGATTAACCCCTTAGGTTTCACAGTGAGTAAAACAAGCATGCTCTACTACATATACAGCCTGATTTTGCTGTTGTGGGTTTAGTAACACTTTAAATTAAAAAAAATAATAAATTGAAGCTTAGCAATCCTTAAATGTCCTGAGACTATCAGACAGAGGCAGCAGTCTTAGATATCACACTGTAGGTATGCAAATATGAGGCTCCAGGCAAAGGTTTGCCTAGGCACCTTCATCTACCAGGAAGTGTATTGCTATTTTTCATGATGAATTCTAGACAAAAAGTGCATTTCTCAGGGTACTGCTTAGGCACAGCACAATTAACATTTTAAATGTTCCTTATAACAGCCAATCTTCACTTTTTGGGTACAGGTCCACTTTAAAAGTGTACCCCCTGAGCATAGGAGTTTACAGTAGAATGACCATTTGCACAAAGTCACTATATTATGTCCTAAAGGCTCTTTTTCAGTGTATGTAGCCATGATTTTCTCAGAATTATTGTAACCTATATTTAATTAATTCTAGGATTCTAAGATTGTGCATAACACCTGTTTTTCATGTTAAAGTGCAAATGCTAAAATTGTATATTTTTATATTTTTTTTAAACTTTGTTTACAAAAGAAGTAAAAAAAATACAAAACTGAGAAAGAGTCACATATGTAAAGTAAAATAAGTGTGTGGTGGTGGTGGTGTTGTGGGGGGGGGGGGGGGGGGGGGGCTTTGATAAGGGCTAAAGTTAACCAAGGAGTTAATAAGGAAACATGTTGGTTATAAAACATAAAAATACATTTTGCTGGAATTGACATTATGAGCAGATGAAAGGACACCTCTTTGAAGCAGACTCAGGCAACCTTGTGAGACAAACCAGTTGTGTATTAATCGTCACTTATAGATGGCACCAGGGGTGGACTGACCATTTGGAAACTCGGGCACCGCCCGAGGGCCCGGGGTCAGTAGGGGGCCCCATGAGATGCCCCTGGTACCTTTTTCATAGGCTTTTTTGAGTTTGGGCAAGGACACAGGGGCCCCATTAACCCCTATTGCCCGGGGGCCCCATGAGTTGTCAGTCCACCCCTGGATGGCACTCTGCAGTCCAGGCACATTTTGCTCATTCATTGTACAGTTTCTTTGTGGAATAGCCCCTCCTCTTTCAGAACCCTGTACCCTGATGATGCCACCAATGCAATCCAGAAATCAGAGTGAGCGGGGTGTGTCTATCGAACTCCTGGAAGGCTAAAAGAACAATGTGTGTGGGCACTGTCATATTTTTTTCACTGATTTGCTTTGTCACATTAACCTGTGGAATCCTAGATATGCAAACTTTAGATATGAAATATACGTACATTTTAATCTGCATGGAAACACTGAACACAATACTTTGCAACAATATTGCAATACGTTTATGTGTGAAGACAGTAAATACTGCTTGCAGACTTCTTTCAGACAGGAGCTCTTGTCAATGCATCTAAGACACAGATTTGGACCCAGTACAGCCAAGCCAAACAAATTATACCAAGCAAAGCAGATGTTCCAGCAGGGGCACATTTATATTGTCATCTGTATATGTATCGACAGCTTTACAAGTTTCTCAGTGTTTAAAAATACAACCAAATTAAGTCTCACTCCCAGTGCAACCAACTAATGCCAATATTTAAAGAAAAGGAATTTACACTGCTCTACCCTGATAAAAGAGAAGCTCACCACACATCTCACCACATGTTGGTCATATATCAACAGATCAATGTTTTAAGTGCTCTATTTCTTCCTATCAACTCTCAGGTCATCACAATAATTCATTAAACAATTAATAATTCATTAAACAATTACCTCATTCCAAACCCATGCGATTACACCACTGAAAAACCAGGAAATATAGAGGTTAATCCCTAGGAAATGAGTGTAAATCACTCAACAGCAACAAAAAGTATAGTTTAATCAGATAAACGTAGCTTTCTTTTTTAGACAATGTATAAAACAGGAATATGGAGATCAAATGATTATTAAAAAGACACAGTCCAGTTCTTAAATAACCAATTTTATGTCCATGTCCTGATTATAAAACATTTTTAGTCTACTTGCATCACCTATCAATTCCTTGAGTTTCTTGTCAGCCACTAGGAGATGCACTACTACATCCAGCAAGTCTTCAACAGCACTGAGACAGTTATTTGCAGGCAGTGTACTTACCTTGGAATACTTCAGTTTATCAACCAGATACTCCTCACTCCATATCCACTGGTTGGTGTACCATAACAACTAGCAAGCCTTACACTATGTTAGACAATAGAGAGCCTCGGAGATACTGCAAAGGCTCAGTGATACTTACAAATCTACCTCCTGCCTAACAGTGTTAGGGGGCTATGCAGATGAATCCACATTGTACTGTCCAAGTGCCTGTGGCTGCCACACCTACTGCAGAGCTTAAAGTAGAACTAAAAGCAACACATTTTGTTTTAGTTTTGGCCAGAATGGAGTGGAATTAGAACACCTGTCAGATTGTTATTGCTGTCTGTGCCTGAATTAGGGATATTCACCCTCTCTATTTTTCTTCTTTACCATTATCATGCCAAATTATCAACCCAAATTTTGGGTTTTCACTAAAACAGGAACTGAGGGGATATCTTCCAATTGGGATACTAATTATGGTGACCCTAGTGGCACCCAGGGATTCACTTACCTTGGAGGGATTTCCTCTTGATTCTTGTTTTGCCTATGGGACTGTAAGTAAAGGAAAATCCCCCAATGGTACAGTGATGGCAAACATAAATTACTCACAGGGGTTATAACCCTCCCTTACTCTATCCAAACTGAAAAAAAAATTTGCTTTTAGTTCTACTTTTTCCACAAATTCTTCTCTCCAAAACACACAGACTGTGCAGTAGGAGGCACTCTACTGCCACCACCACTGGTGTCTCATCCAAACAATTCTGGGATTAGTGCAGTTATCTAATAAAAGAGAAATAGTATTTCTCATTGAATAGTATAAATAACTGACCTTTACTAAAAAAAAAGAAATATTAAAACGCTAAAAATCATCCAGACATATCCCTGGATTTCCCACAAGAGGCAGCACTTTATTAACGGCTATCATGGGTTACCATTGGTTACTGGTTCAAAACATTTTTGGTAATTTCTCGCTCTTTTCCTATACATTACGAAGGTCTTCTTCTTATAACTAATTCTTAGATTAACCCTCTCCTGTCTAACAGTGTGTTAGACCTTTGCAGTACAGATCAGATTAAAATTGCAGATTAAAGATAAATACAAAAAATAGCAATATGGTCTAATAAATAACCAGAATAAAATTATATCAACAGAGGTATTAAATTATAAATTTAAATACATATATATATATATATATATATATATGTATGACTATATAATGAACATTTCAATATGTTAAGATGCACTACGCTAATTTGCCACCTCAAATTTGCTGGTACATATAGCTTAATCCAACTCAGTCCCAATTCTGTAGATCAAACTAAAATTGCATCCAACAAATGAACCCCAAATAGATACATATAGATATGGTAAAGATAGTTAACCACTTGCCTACCGGGCACTTTTACCCCCTTCCTGCCCAGACCAATTTTCAGCGCTCTCATACTTTGAATGACAATTGCGCGGTCATGCAATACTGTACCCAAACTAAATTTTTATCCTTTTTTTAGACAAATAGAGCTTTCTTTTGGTGGTATTTGATCACCACTGGGGTTTTTATTTTTTGCTAAACAAACTAAAAAAAGACCAAAAATGTAGAAAAAAAAAGTTTTTCTTAGTTTCTGTTACAAAGATTTGTAAATAAGTAATTTTTCTCCTTCACTGATGGGCACTGATAGACTGCACCGATGAGGAGTCAGTGATGGGCACTGATAGGCTGCACTGATGGGCACTGATGAGGCGGCACTGTTAAGTGGCACTAATGGGCACTGTTAGATGGAACTGATGGGCGGTACTGATGGGCACAGTTAGGCAGCACTGATGGGCACTGATAGGTGGGACTAATGAGCACTGTTAGGTGGCACTGATGGGCATTGATAGGCGGCACTGTTAGGCAGCAATGATGGGCAGCACTGATAGGCAGCACTGATTAACTGATGGGCACTGATTGCCAGCACTGATGGGCACTATTGGCCACACTGATGGGGCTACACTGATCACCAGGATACTGATGATCAGTGCCATGATGAAAAGTTTAGATGTCCCCTTGCAAAAATGCATCTTACCGGCTCTCCTCTCCTCACGTGCTGTCAGCGTGAGGAGAAGACTACTGTTAACCGGCATTTCCTATTTACCAGGTGATCAGCTATGATTAGATGCAGCTGGTCACATGGTAAAAATGTCCGTGATTGGCCCATTCCATAGCCATGTGATCAGCTGTGTCCGAAGGACACAGCAATCACAGATCACATGCAGTGCATGCCCCAGGGGGCGCACAGGATACGCAGTTCTGGGAGGACGTCCATGGACGCCCTCCCAGAACTAGCCGACTGTGCTGTAGCTGTGGTCAGGAACTGGTTAAATATAAACACATTCAGTGAATTAAATGCTTACAAATTAAGGAACTACACTGAAATCATATATAATCAATCACAATGTTATTACTCACAACTTTGGGTGTAATGTCCCCAAACCTGATCATCCACTGGCCCTCTCTGTGATCCAACAGGTCACTGAGGTCCCCACCCTTCCAGATGACCTGTACCTGTTGTATTCAGGGACGGACTGACAACTCATGGGCCCCCCGGGCAATAGGGGATCATGGGGCCCCCACACCCAAAAAAGCCTATGAAAAAGCCAATAAAAGGTACCAGGGGCATCTCATGGGGCCCCTACTGACTCCGGGCCCTCGGGCTGTGCCCGAGTGCTCAAATGGTCAGTTTACCCCTGGTTGTATCACCAAACATTTCAATCATTTTGGGTCAGTATTATGACATTTCATGCCGATAATTAACTTTATGTTGCCTTAGTTTTTCCAAAACCCATACCTGCTTCACTAGACCACCATCTTTTTGATAACAAAACCAGATTCATGTACTATGAGCTGCATTGAAGTAATGATAACGTGCAGACATGTTCAAGAGCTCCAGGCACAATAGGTACAGCCATGATCTAAAGCAGGGGTCTCCAAACTCAAATCAACTCCAAATCAAAACAAAGGGCCAGTTTACTTCGAATATTAGGGGGGCTGGACTGTGGCCAGTGGGAGTAGAAAATGCCCTGGTATCAGTAGGGGTAAACAGTGCCATAGGCTTAGTGGTCAATGGGGGTAAAAAAATTACATTATTTTTGTTGTTGGGATGAATAGTACCCCATTGTTGGTGTCATTAGGAGGACTAGTGCCCCATAATTTGTGCCAGTGGCAGGAATTGTGCCCCCATCATTGGTTTCAGTTGGAGGAATGGTGCCCCAAAATTGGTGTCATTGGGAGAATTAGTTCCCTGTCTCTGCTGTCAATGGGAGGAATAGGACCCCATTGTTGGTGTCAGTGGGAAGAACAGTGCCCCATTATTGGTGTCAATGGGAAGAATAGTGCACCATCATTGGTGTCAGTGAGAGGAATAGTGCCCCATAATTGGTGCCAGTGGGAGGAATAGTGTACCAATGTTTGTGCCAGTGGAAGGTATAATGCCCTGTCTTTGGTTAGTGCCCCAAGGGCCAAAAAAAAGGAAAGCAAAGGGCCATATCTGGATTGTGGGCTGCACTTCGAAGAGGTACAGAGGGACAGCCAATCTCAGGAAGAACAGTTGTAATGAGGTTTTAAAAGAGGTGCAGCCATAAGCCAAATATTGTGCTAATGTTTTTTCATGGATGCATGAATATGTATTAATGTAGTTGCATTTTTTTAAATCTTCTATTTAATTTAATAAACTGCATGTTGGCATTAAATAGCCAAAGACACTGATATTGCTATTTGAAAATTAAATTTTTTTAATCTTCTTTCTTTTTTTACTGTATTTTTATTAATGTTTTGGGTCTTTCATGTTTTACCGGTTCTACTGCATTGTAAAATATTTGTGAACTTTAAAAATCCTCCATTGCACTTATATACTGAACTTGTCAAAGCGTACATTATTTTTGGTAATATTTCTAGTATGTTTGTTTTAAAACCCTACACAAATTACCTAATGCACTGTTTAATGGCAAAAGGCGGCTTCATTCACTTAAAACGCTTTTAGCTGTAACAGTGCTGGAACAGGAATAATGGGTCAATTTGCAAGCTGTTTGATCCTTTTCTTTTGCCTTTCCATAGACTTTAGGGAGAAGCTATTGCTTCCAGTAATGCACATTAATGGCAAGGAAAAAAGAAAAGCCCTTACAGTCTGGTCCCAAAGCGGATTGAGATTGAAAGAATAATTGCACACTTTCAACTCCGTAACTGTATGATTCAATTATGTATTGATGTCAATGTTTTACATTTCAGAGGGTATACATTTCATTCACCTAAGGTTTTTCTTTTCTCTTTTTGCTTCATCTAAGTGGTTTTATATTATGAATTGAATTAATTAGAAAATTAAATATTTGCAAAGTGTAATGAAGCAAAAGGGTGTAATATTTCTTATTAAGTATTGACATTATGTAGTTGTTTTATTATTTATTATGCCAGTGACCAGCTGTTTACCCCTCATAAATTTTAATGTGATGCAAATGCAAGGCTTCAGCCTAAATCTAATCACACAGCTAGGCATGCTTGTTCTATGTCAGTTTAAAAGTTAAAAGTCAATTTTTTTTTTCTTGTTTCACTTAGAAATTAAAATGAACAATTAAAGTAAAAGCTGCTTAACATATTATAATAGAATCGTCAATCTATTACAATCTGATAAACTGCTTTTATACTATTTGCTTTTCTTAAGCAGCTGATGTTTGTTTAGGTTTTTGTTTTTTTCTGCTTGATTTCTCTAGCAGGTTTGAGAATAATGTACATTAGACATAAAATACAATAAAACATGCAGCGTCTAGCATCAGCCCAAAGCCTTAAATTTGTTATAGTGAAAGTATAGTTTACCTTAACTCTAAACTCCAGGCAAACAATTAAATGCACAGATGAAATACATTTATGAGAGCTGTTTTACATGCCAAAGAATTAGTATTTCTGTTGATCCAGTCCTGAGATCTAAACAGCCCTGCACAGCCCTATTTGGCAGGGGACTTGCAGTTCCAGTAAAATTTAAGTTTAAGTAAAATTTAAAGGGTTTGTCCTTCTGCCAGTGAAAGGAGAAGCAATAACCTGATGAGCTCATCTCTTTTCTCCCATAACCTTTTGTAATCCCTGTATAACAGAGTTTAGGCTAGGATAGAAAGAGGCAGAACAAGGAGACAATCAGTTGGGCTACAACGCTCATATCAAACGGATACACTATGGTGTCCGTTTATGAACCAGTGGTAATAGATCGCTGCTCAGTTCTCCGGCATTCTCGGAGAACACAGTTCTCCTGTGAATGCAGTTTATGAAGCAGTTCTCCGAACGAAGGGAGAATGATCTCCAAACGCTGGAGAAAGGTCTACAAACTCTGGAAAATGGCTGATTTTACTATAATCTCGCGAGATTACAGTAAAAGATCAGTTTACTAAGCAGAGGTAAATTATCTCTGCTTAGTTTTCGGTCCCTACGATTCTCCAGCTCTGGGCTGGAGAATCTGGAGGGAGACACAGATCTCCAGAGAGGGGCTGAACATATTCTCCTGGGTGTTATAAACTGTGAATGACCAGAGAATAGCTGTGATCCTCTGAATCTCAGCTATTCTGTGTGTCATAAACGGATACCTATATTGCCAAAAGTATTGGGACACCCCTCCAAATCATTGGATTCAGGTGTTCCAATCACCTCCATGGACAAAGGTGTATAAAATCAAGCACCTAGGCATGCATTGTGAAAGAATGGGTCGCTCTCAGGAGCTCAATGAATTTAAGCACGGTACCGTGATAGGTTGCCACCTGTGCAATAAGACCATCCATTGCATTTCCTTGCTACTAAATATTCCACGGTCAACTGTTAGTGGTATTATAACAAACTGGAAGCAACTGGGAACAACAACAACTCATAAACACATAAAATGACAGAGCGGGGTCAGTGCATGCTGAAGCGCACAGTGCACAGAAGTCACCGACTGTCTGCAGAGTCAATAGCTAAAGATCTCCAAACTTCATGTGGCCTTCAGATTAGCACAGCAACAGTGCATAGAGAGCTTCATGGAATGGATTTCCATGGCCAAACAGCTGCTTCCAAGCCTTTCATCACCAAGTGCAATGCAAAGCATCAGATGCAGTGGTGTAAAGCATACCGCCACTGGACTCTAGAGCAGTGGAGATGTGTTCGCTGGAGTAATGAACCATGCTTCTCTGTCTGGCAATCTTATGGATGTGTCTGGTTTTGGCGGTTTCCAGGAGAACAGCACTTGCCTGGCTGTATTGTGCCAAGTGTAAAGTTTGGTGGAGGGATTATGGTGTGGGGTTGTTTTTTAGGAGTTGGACATGGCCCCTTAGTTCCAGTGAAGGAACCTCTTAAAGTGTCAGTATACCAAGACATTTTGGACAATTTCATGTTTCCAACAGTTTGGGAATGGCCCCTTCCTATTCCAACATGACTGTGCACCAGTGCACAAAGCAAGTTCCATGAAGACATGGATGAGCAAGTTTGAGGTGGAGGAAATTGACTGGCCTACACCTCAACCCAATAGAACATCTTTGGGATGAATTATAGTGGAGACTGAGAGCCAGGCCGCCTCGTCTGACATCAGTGCCTGACCTCAAAAATGTGTTTCTGGAAGAACGGTCAAACATTCCCATAGACACACTCCTAAACCTTGTGGACAGCCTTCCAAGAAGAGTTGAAGCTGTTATAGCTGCAAAGGGCGGGGCCAACTCAATATTAAACCCTACAGACTAAGACTGGGATACCATTAAAGTTCATGCGTGTGTAAAGACAGGAATTCCATTACTTTTGGCAATATAGTATAGTTTGTTAGTACATGAGCACTGCAGCACAACTGATTGGCTGCTTGTTTTGTTTTTCTCTCTCTCCCAGCCTGAGTTCTGCTTTAGGCCCCATTCATGCTTGTAAACTGGGTCATTAGCAGTTAGATTCAGGGTACCCAGCAGGGGTTCATGGCAATTAGCTGTGGGCATTAGCCCATTGAAAGCAATGGTAAGTTTGACAGCTGCCACAGATTGTGGCTGCATAGTCTGTGTCCAGGGCTGATCATTCAGCCTCCCATTGCTTTCAATGGGGCTTCCACCCAAAGCTAATTGCTGGGAACCCTTCCTGGGTCTCCCAAAACTAATCTCTAACAGCCCCATTCACAAGTGTGAATGGGGTCTTACAGGGATGGCAAGAGTCTGATATTCATTGTTTTCAGCAAGCTGGCCAACTCTTAGACTTATTTTGTGATAAGGAGCAGCATTTCGTTGCACTAAAGAGCAGGAAGCAGAGTCTTCATATTTAATGAGTAAAAAAGGCTGTCCACATTTACTTACATAGTCACAGATAACACATATAGTATAGCCACATTTTCTAAAAACCTTAACACATAATAATCGGATTATTTGCATCAAATCAATTTCTTACATGTACGTTTAGAAAGAAAATAAAAAAATTATACATTTCTTTTAAACCTATCAGGGTAGAATATAAAGATAGTGTACAAACATTTTTCTGGTGAATCCAAAGACACATCAGTAATCCAGTGCTGCCATATTTTATCACATTTAGTTGGACAGTATCTATTAATATTAATCTAAATAAAAACACAGTATAATTTACATGTTTTGCCCCTGTGCCCATATTACAACCTAGGGTGTGAGAGGTTTATAGTAGTTGGGAAAACTGAAGTGTTCTAGGAGACCAGCAGAATTAGTTTGGGTTTAGGTTCCAATTAGCTTACAGATCCACTTGCATCCATTAGACATGAATCATATCATGCTGCCTTATCAACAATCAATGAGTTAATTTTGTTTAGGGTCTCTGGGGTGTAATGTTCATTCATTTATCATGCACACGTATTGATGGAATCCTCAAGGGGTTACAGACTGACTGCAATAATCATTTTGTTGTTTATCAAAACATTTCAAAAGAATGGTACAGAAAAAAAAATCAAATTCTAGTTGTATTTTTGTAATATTGTTTCTAAACTGAAAGCAAAATGCTTAGTTGTTGCTATGGGAAGCAGCTGTTCAAATATGCTGTCTTGCTTGTAGCCATATATCTTGGAAATGTCATTTTTATTCTTTGCAACAGTTTTTCATATATCAATATAACTTCAGCTGGAAAATTAGCATAGGATTTATTTTAGCTCTGTTTGTATCAGAATAAATGCACCCTTTACACTTCAGATCTTCAAAGAATTACAAGACAAAAGTATGGCTGGCTTCCTTTTCACAATGTAAACTATGTGGTATTATCTTAGCAGAGATTTGAACCTGTGAAGCTAATGTTACATAGACACTGCCTAGAAGAATTCCAGGCATCAGTGCAATTTATGCTGGACTTAACTTAACAAGACTAGTATTCATTCAGAGTGGCAAAGCACAGTATTGGTCTGTATGCGGTATACATATGTGGTATACAGTACCTTCAGCAACCAATCAGAATCCATCTTGCTCTTACCTTATCTTAGTTGTTATTATATAACCCTGTTTGCCATTAAACCCTGTTTTCCATTTAACAGTCTAGAGACTGTTCTCTTAGCAAAGTGAATTTTAATAAATTAGGTGAATTTGTGTTAATTTTAGATATACAATTATGTGCAATTCTTTTCTAGCATGTGATGATTGAAGTGAACACAGCTTTATCCTATTTACTTTACCTAGTGAACATTCAATTTGCTAAATTTATTTTTTTTTTGCTTTGGTAAATAAACCTCCACATGCCTCTTGTGTTCATGTGAAAATGTTTCCTGTCCTGGCCCTTTGCTTTTTATATACATTTAACATATTGACTAAGAATTTACCCCTTGGAGTGTATGCAAATATGTGGCCCCACTGGACTGGGCTTTTTTCCATGGGGCTGTATATATTTGTGTTTCTGTCTCTGTGCAGGTAGCGTGCCACATGGTTCACTTCCAGCACAGAGACTGGGGTCTCACATAGAGAGAGTACTAATGATCAGGAACTGCCAATTCCGAGTCACCTGATCACTTTGATAGCCTCCGATCAGTCACTGTGAAGCCTGCCCCCATGTTTTCTCTCTCTGAATAGAGGAGAGAGATACATTGTATCTCTCTCTCCTCACAGAAGGAAAAAAAACAACTGTGTAAAATAATACAAATAATAATAAAATAAAAAATACCTAGATCAAGCTTTGATCTAGGTCAGTGCCAGGGTTAGTGTTTGAGTCAAGGTCAGGGTCGAAGGTTAGGGTCAGTATTTTTTGTGGCAGGTTAACCTCCTTGGCGGTATTCCCGAGTGAAGCTCGGGGTAAAATGTCAGTACCAAAAGTGGTAACCCCGAGCTACACTCGGGCTTACCATGCAGCGTTGCACAGGGATTTCCTACAGCGCTTACCTTGTACTTCTCTCCCGCGATGCGTCCCCTGCAGCGTCCCCGGCCATCTCCTCCGGCCAATGCCGGCATCTGGCTTCCGTGTTCCGGTCCCTGTGACGGCGGCAAATTTGAAAATTTTAAAAAATGACTTTTTTTAAAAAACGATTATTTCATAGTAAAACATTGCTGTTTCAAAGCATTTCACATACATTTTGTCCCTACTGCTTTGTCCTGTGCCCTGCCTGTGTTTTGACTGTTCTTTCTGCCTGGAAACTTAGAAAAGTCCACGGTGTCCAAAAAGCATCCCTTTAGGTCAAAATCGGTTTTAGACCGGCTAGAGAACAGCGATAATAAATCAGAACCACTTGCAGAATTGAGTGATAATGATTCGTGGGGGAAATTCGTCATCAGACACTGAAAACAATTTTGCGACTTTGCTCAGTGATGTGCGAACTTGGCGCTATATTTCAAATTTCAGTGTTTTTGGTTTGATTGAATTTGATTATTGAATTAAATTTATTATTATTATATTATTTTTTTATGAGTATTTATTAAGTAAGTAATTGCTAAGAATTGCAGGCCTACAATACATAACACCAAATTTCCATGCAAAAAAATGGTACCGCTTTTGGTACAAAATTCCTGACATAATCATACCGCCAGGGAGGTTAAAAAAAATGTAAATTAGTATCAGTGTCAGTTAGTTTGTGTGTTTTAGGTAGGTTAAAAAAAAAAGCAAAATGCATACTATTGCTTCTGGGCTTTACTATGGGTACAAACAAGAACGAACATACACATATGCGGTATTGCTGTGATCGTCAGGAGTAGGAGAGTTTATTTTGGGTTTTTCTATGATGGTAGGTTATGGTAATAGTAAGAAATATACAGCTAAATTTAAAAAATATATTTTTGTTACTATTTTGGGCCAGTTTCCTTTGATAATAAAAAATAAAAATCAAGAGATATCCATTACCATTTACCATTAAATTAAAGCCCAATTTGTCCTAAACAAGGTATAATCCACCTGGATACACAAAGTAGTTGTTATGATATGTACAGTTTTACTAACACACGTCAAAGTTGCAAAATTGTGCTTAGGCATTTGTTTTACTCTTATGAGCAAAGGGGTTAACATAGTATGAAATTAACACAGTCTTCTAATTAGATAAGGGTTATGATGCCCCAGGACAACCAAAATTGTGGATGGTTCACTGCACCATTTGTTAATTACCAGACAATTCATCAGAGTCATGACATCAAACCTTCACTATGAGTGGCAAGCATTAACCCTTAGAATTTGTGAACAGCAATTTGTGAGGGATATACACATTCTAGCAATGACTGTTAGTGGCAAACACTAGAGAACAAATACTGTTTTAACGTTTTTGCTTTTATGAACTCCACTTCCCACTTTGGAGAATATAAAGTTCAGAAGGTGGAAAGTTAGTTATAATACGATAATGAACCAGTAGCAGATGGCTAAATGAATATTAGTTTAACAGATTTGTAGATCAGACTATAACAACAGAATGCACACCTAAATTTGTATTTTAATTCCAAAGACCTTTGATGTTCAATAAAGCAGTTTCTTCAGTTCTAATGTGTATCAGGAACATAACTCAGTACTTATAGTCACATGGGTAACTCAGTTACTTAAACCCAATCACCATTGGATGCCTAATGGGTAGATGCTGGTTGTCCAAAAACATGATTGAAGGTGTAAATGTTTATTAAAATCACCCTCTTTTATTTGCTTAATCACCATAGTCACCATGAAATCTTGAGTATGGGTTAATATTTCAAGTTACATTGCTGAAAGTGAGAATTATTCTCAAATCACAAGGGTAGAGATCATAAAACAGCATTATATTTGGGTGTCCTAGGCTCCCATCACTGTTCAGAGGTTATTCTTTTGTATATTCTTTTTTATGTCCCATGGAAACCAGTTTTCTTTTCAGTTCAAAATGTGTACCTCACTGTAAAAGAAAGTCCCTTTCTGTAAAGTGTGGGAAGAGTTCTGACCTGCAAAGATTACCCTCCTATATTGGGCCATCCATTTGTTGAGAGATTGTTGTCTCCCCAATGTTCAGTTCTTTGCTTTCCACACTACACTGTATTGAATATACTAAGTTACCTTGCTTTTGATTGGTGTTGTCTTTTGGGTGTACATGCTTCTGTCATTGTGTGTTTTTGGCCTTGAAAAACACAGGGATTCAATGTTTGTTAAATATCCTTCTGAATTTTATGACACTCCATCCCCATACTGGATGACTATGTGGAAGTATTTAAGTCACCTTGTATGTGGTTGGAGCTTTATATAGACATTATAGTTACATTTGTATTACATTTTTACTTTAGGATGGAATGAATGAGTGGAAGTATTCAGACCTAAAATATTATGGTCTGATAATTATGGAGGCTTGCTAGCTTTTTTCATTAATATATAGTACATACAGCTATTTTTTTACTTTATGGAGAATATTTAAAGGGGACATCCAATTAAAGCCATTATTAATTTCAAATAGAAATAATTAATGTCACGTGTTAAGAACCAGGATTGTAAAGTTCCTTGTTTCATTTCTTCTGCTCCTATTGTTAACATATGTGATAATCAAGCTACTGGCTAAATAATCATGGAGTGAAGATGTCCATAGGAATTTTATGTAGTTCAATATAGATAGTAAAGCTATAAAGAAAAACATTTTTATAGTAAACCTGATCTCATTACTACCCTTCTCCCTAGGAATATTTATCAGCATCACATCTGCAAACTAAAATTTAATGTCAAAAATATCAAAAATTATTTTTGATAAAGATAGTAAAAAATACTCCATCTTGATTCATTAATAATTATACCTTAAGGTCTGTCAAGTTTTCTTTATATCTTACCTCAAGGAGCATGTTGCCTTCACAAATCCTTAACATGAAAACCAAATGAATGGTCACAGCTGGAAGATGACCATGGATATTTTTCTAAAGATAGAGTAACCACAAAAAATGCTTCCAACCAATCTATTATCCCCCATGCACCTTTTTTGGGGAGGACAAAATTACCTCTTTTCACTGTTTCAGTGGATACTTAGCTATTACTGTATTCTTCCAAATAATTTGGAGAGGAGCACAAATTTACATTTTCTACTCACTGTGATTGACTTTCTTGCACATGCTTTTACTTAATCCAGTATCCTCTATTCAGAGATCTGTTCTTCCAGGGAAGACTACATATTCTTAATGATTGGACATGTATTATTTTAAAATCAGAGACTAGTCTTGGTAATACAAATTTACCAATAAATAAACACATGTATCATACCAGAAGCTGACAAACCATTAGACATTCCTACATAAACTAAAATATATGATGTTTTGTATCTTTAGTTTTCAGACTAAAAACTATCCCGTGGAAATCAAAAAATGATACAGCATTGTTACTAGACATGTGTGTTTGGTTTCGTTAGATTCATTTTTCGGAAGAGAATTTCATTTTCAGAGATTCTAATGTATGCAAATCTTTGAATGGACAATGTAATGAATCTCAACAAATCTGAAATAAAGTTATAACGAAATTAACAAATGCATTTGTTTCAATCAGATTATGTCACATGATGCGGTAGTAGTTCAGACCCATGAGGAAATTAATTACATTTTTGAATTTGTTCGATAATTCAGATTCAGATAATGAATGGATCCAAATTTTGTTCCATTTGGTAATTCGGATTCACATGATGCCAGTTGATATTGTCCAATCAGCTCATGCCATTTCTTTTGGTGGGTTGGACTAGCGTCAGAAAATATTGAATCCTTACAATCTGAATCTGTTTGATTTGATAATATATCAAATATTATTATTATTTATTATTATTATACAGTATTTATATAGCGCCAAAGGGTATGCTCAGCGCTGTACAATAGCAAGGGGGACAGAACATGAGACAAGACAGTAACAATACAATACACAAGGGGTTCGAAGGCCCTGCTCTTTTGAGCTTACAATCTAGGAGGGAGGGGAAGGTGGCACAGGAGGAGATGGCTGTAGGAGATGGAGTGGCGGGAGGAGTGGAGGAGGTTAGTTGTTAAGTGAGGTCGGGTGTTAGGTGAGGTTGGGGTCGGCATCCCTGAAGAGGAGGGTTTTCAGGGTGCGCCTGAAGATGAGGAGGGTAGGCGACAGTCTTATGGTTTGGGGTAGGGAGTTCCAGAGGATGGGGGAAGTCCTAGAGAAGTCCTGCAATCGGGCATGGGAGGAGGAGACCAGGGAGCTAGAGAGTAGGAGGTCCTGTGAGGAGCGGAGGGCACAGGTAGGGTAGTATTTGGGTATCAGGTCAGTTATGTCGTTTAGGGCAGCATTGTCAGAGTTAGCAGTTTGAATTTGATGCGTTGGGCAATCAGGAGCCAATGAAGGGATTGGCAGAGGGGGGAGGCAGATGTGGAGCGGTTGGTGAGGTGGATGAGTCTAGCTGCTGAGTTTAGGATCGACTGGAGTGGGGATAGCGTTCGTTTGCGTAGGCAGTGAAAAGGGAATTGCAATAGTCCAGGCGTGAGATGATGAGGGAGTGAACGAGTTGTTTGGTGGTGTCTGGGGTGAGGAATGTGCGTATCTTGGAGATGTTGCGGAGGTGGAGCAATCTTCCAAGAAAATCTACTACATTTTTTTAATCCACCCAGCCCAACAAATATATGAAATGAATGCCGACGATACAAAACAAAAATTAATCAGGTAAACATACCCCATATGACCAAACAAAATTCTTCAATGAACTAATGCATCCAAAATGATGAAATAAAAATGTCCGGAGTGTGGATGTCTAATTGTTACTAAATTAAATGGTATTCTTTGAACATTTGCATACAAAACAACAATAAACATATTTGCATAAAGGAACTTAACCGGGAATCCCACACCATGGTCCCTTGCAAATTTTCATGTTTTTAAGTAATGTCAAGAGCTGACCTTCTTCACTTTGCTATTGGCCCGTTATGATGGGCAACATTCCTGGCTAACAGGAGTGTTGAAATCTGCAGATAAACGTATGTGAAACCATTGTAATAAGTTGGTCAACAGGTTTTAACAGGCAATAGATATAATTCAGATTATCAGTCTCTTTCATGGTAATAACAGACATAGAAAAAAGTGTTCTGTGCCCTCCTATGTCATACTGTCCATAGTGCTTACTGTCCCATAGTGCAGCATATTATTATGTCTACATTTGGGGATATGTTTTCACAGATGCATGTCATAGCTTCAGCTGCAAAGCCGGGTGTCTTTACCTTCCCCTCACACTTATGAATTGCTATTATCTTCCTGCTATAATTAGAAGCCCACATCTGAACATTATACTCCCTTTGCTGTCGGGAAGAAGTTTGTTTCTAGGCTTTGACCTCATGTCACTCTTTTCTTAGTACCAAATGAAATGACATTCCACACTTCACGCCATACATCAGCATTGAAGCATATTTACACATTCCATCCTGCTTTTACAAAAACAACTTGAGGTCAGAAAGCTTATATGTGTTTGTAACTAATTAACCTGTTTATATTTTTGGATACATTTAAGCTCCACGTTCCACCAAGCTCATATGCCAAGAGTCAGCTCCCTTGTGTACCTCCAAGCTTTTGTAGTGCCAGCTACTGAAACCCCTGTAGTGGCACAGTACTGTGAAGATCATATCTTCATCTTCACAACAATTCTAGAAACAGATGCTTAATATTATTTATTGAAAGATAACATTTTCAAAGCATTGGGAATTGACCTTACTTGTGGCTATACTCACTTGTACTGCTGCCCCTTGCTCCAATTTGCCCTCTATTTAAGAGCTGTGGCCTCCGTCAGAATCTTCAGATACATTCTTGGAAAAATGTTGAATGTCAATTTTCTGCTGGAGGTCAAAGCTCTTGGAACAAAATAAAGTTTAGAGGAATGGGTAGTAGAACGTGTGAATATTAACACTCATCCTTTGCTGTTTTTTCTTTCCCTTCTCAAATGGTGTTTAAAGTGGACTTTGCCGTAAATTCTTCTAACTCTTATCTTTAGCCCCTCCACCATTTAACCACATCCTGACCGACCTATAGCAGATATACTGCTACAGGGCGGCAGGGGTGTGCAAAATCACGTATATATACATGTGATTTTGTGTTTCCGGATAGGGCGCACGCTCCCTACCTGCGCCTCCATTCTTGGCCGCGGCTGTCAATCACCGGGTCCCGGCCGGTGATTACACACCTACACCCAGTGATTACCGAGGATCTCCAATGGGGAGGAGGGCTACTTTGTTTACTAACAGTCCTCCTCCTTGTCGGCTCAGGCACAGCACAGCCATCAAGAGCAGTGTGCTTACAGTGAAGCACCAACACACTGCCCCCTCAGTAAAACATTCCCAGCACACAGTTAACCCTTTGATCACCCCTCATGTTAACTCCTTCCTGCCCAGTGCCATTAGTACAGTGTCAGTGCTTTTTTTTAGCACTGATCACTGTATTGGTGTCACTGTGGATGTCAGTTTCCCCCAGTGTCAGAATGCCTACCGCAGTCCTGCAGTCAAGCTATAAGGCACTTATCGCCACCATTACTAGTAAAAAAAATTTAAAATTCCAGTATATATACTGCCATTTGTAAATGCTATAGCTTTCACATAAACCAATTAATTTACACGTATTGAGAATTTGTTTTAGAAAAGGCATGAAAAAAGGATGTAAATTTCATTTGGGTGCAGCGGTGCGTGACTGTGCAATTGTCAGTTAAAGTAATGCAGCTCTATAATGCAAAAAATGGTCTGCTTGGGAAGGTGGGTAAATCCTCAGGAGGGCAAGTGGTTAAAATGGTTGCCTAACAATAAATAGCAGCAGTAAAAAATTAACTGCAGAACAACAGCTTCTGCACCATCCACATAAATGGCCATGACATCATTCAGCCATCCCTGAGATCCTGACAAATCTGAGGATCCCAGATCTCTTTGTGCATTTAGCAAGCCATTGGTAGTGCACTTTACATTATTTAGTTACTAAATCAGTGGCTTGACCACAGGGCTAAATCACACAGACCCATGGCATCACTCATCGCATCCATTGCTCCCGATCATGTGACCACTGTAAAGATGATTAAAACCTGATATTTTTTACAAATAGTATGCAGAATGCAAAAAAACAAGGAGCAACATTTTAATTATAGCTGTTTTATTTTAGCCTTTCCTTCTATTTTAAGCGACAGTCACTTTATTTTTTGCTGTCTATGTCCAACTAAGATGTAACAGGGTGTGAGAGTCTCTCAAATGTCAAAGGAATTCCATGGTTCTAAAGGCTGAAGGTTTGTTACCTTAATGCTTTAAGGTAAAAAAAAACCTTCATGCAGCTCCTCTCACAGCCCTCTCTTTCCCCTGAGCTCAATCTCGATCCAGCGGTGTGCAAAAGAGCAGCGGCTCTCTCTCCGCCTCATTGATTCCCATTGCTTTCAATCACAGCCAGTGAGGAGGGAGTAGGGGACAGGGCCGAACCATGCTCGAGGTGTCAGGGAGCATGCATGAGTGCCCCCATAGCAAGCAGTTTGCTATGGGGACACTGGTGGGGGGGTAGGAGCAACTAGTTCCAGCGGGGGACCCAAGAAGAGGAGGATCGGGGCTTCTCTGTGCAAAACCATTGCACAAAGAAAGTAAGTATAAGGGCTCGTTTACACTTTGCTGTTTTACCAACGCTTGCCAAACACCCCTATAGCATTTGGCAAGCGTTGGTCCGGCGTTTGCGGAGCGTTTTTTAACGCTCCGCAAACGCCGCATGCGCGGTTTAGCGGCGGTTGCTAGGCGTTTGCCGAGTGTTAATAACGCCCCACAAACGCCTATAATGCAGTTTGATTGGTGTTACCGTTCCGCAAACGCCCCGCAACCGCGTCGCAACTGCACCGCAAACACCTGTCCGGCGTTTGCGGAGCGGCACCATAGACGAGAATAGGAGGCTTCAACGCCTCCTGACTCGACCAGAGGTGTCCGTTTTGCCGCGACGCAACACGATGCAAACGCTCCCGTTAGAACAGCACCATGTGCTGTAATGTGCAGAATTGGCAGAGGCGTTTGGGAAGCGGTAAAAACGCTTCCCAAACGCCTCTCTGCCGCCTGCACACAACACTAGTGTGAACGTAGCCTAACATGCTTGTTATCTAAGCATAAAATAAAGCCTTTAGAATCACTTTAAGCTGGCCTCACACCTGTAGAACTTTGTTAGAAAATTGCCATGCTCAGAACATTCGTTATCTTAGAGTTAAAGGGGACAATTCCACAATTAGTTTTGACCAGAGAGATTTAAAAAATTGAAGGGCAACAATGGAGAATTTTTGTTGAATCTAAAGGGAGAGAACAAATTACTAATAGTTGAATTTTCTTCCTACCAAACATATAACATTACATTATTTCTGCACACACCAAAATCTTTCTATGAAAATCAAGACATTGACATGGTACTCAAATGAAAAGTCATTCAAAATTAGTGGCGTTCATGAAGCCCATTAAATGCTCTGGTCAGTTTTTATACTTTCTTATTTTATCAACATTCTACAGATGTAAGGCCAGCATTAGACAGGTGTTACCTCAACAGGTGTCTTCAGAGAATTTTCCCTCTATTCCTATTTGAGTGACAACTAGTGGGTTAAGTATGGATACTGGTAGCAATAAAAACCTGACAGGTGTTTTGACCCTTCCCAAAAGGTTTGGACTATACATACACTTTAGGCCCCAGGCTTTCATAGTGCTAAGTTCCACACTGTGTATTCTTTAGTTGGCAATAGTTCCGACCTTTGACCTTCAAATACCAGGGGCAAGTTGAGGCCTCAAGTACAGTCTGGATCAATTATTCAGTGCTTACATCAAAAAATGTTATCAACCATAGTGATTTCCAGTTTTGTATGTAACTAATAAGTGTTTTAGCTGAAGTTCCTGTTTAAGACACGGCATCACCTGCCTGGAGTTTGCATGTTCTCCCTGTGCCTGCGTGGGTTTCCTCTGGATATTCCTCCCATACTCCAAAGACTAGCTGGTAGGTTAACTGGATCCTGTCTAGATTGGCCCTAGTATGTGTATGTATGAAATGAATGTAAGTTATGGACTTTCGATTGTACGCCCCTTGATGTGAATAGTATATATATATATATATTTATATATATATAATTATTATTATTATTATACAGTATTTATATAGCACCAAAGGGTATGCTCAGCGCTGTACAGTAGCAAGGGGGACAGAACATGAGACAAGACAGTAACAATACAATACACGAGGGGTTCGAGGGCCCTGCTCTTTATATATATATATATATATATATATATTTATATAATGTGTGTGTGTGTGTGTAAAGCGCTGCGTAAATTGACGGCGCTATATAAATACTTGTAATAAATAAAATCAAAAATAAATAAGACATTATTCTACTATAGCACCACTGTCTTTAAGTGAATGCCAGCCAAATACAGCACAGGACTGAAAAAAGAGAAAATATATATTGCTGAAATACTGTATTTATAAGGTTAAGGAAAGGACAACTGCCAATTGTGGAGTGTCTGGGTTTTCTAAATTATTGATGGATTTATGCTAATCCCTAAACTCATTTCTCAACAGGTGTCATTTTTATTATTTAAACAAGTGAAATAATACAGTTCAGTCTTGTTTTTCCCGTGGTGTTTTAATCTAGTCAAAACAAGGCATTTTATGGAACACTGCGAAAAGATGCTATTGTCTCCATGCATATATTACAGAAGGATAAAATGGGAAAGCAGTGGTGTCAATTATATTGTTAGTACTTTTTATTTGTAAATATGAATTTGTGAAATTACACTACTTTTAGACCTCTAAAATTTTCGTTAGCTGTAGTGGCTTTTGTAATGGCAGGCTTTAATCAAACCAATGTTACGTTGTCCATGCAAGGCAAAGCAACTGCTTTAACCACTTCCCAACCGGGCTATAGTCAAAATATGTCCTCAGTTGGGAGTGCAATTCAGGGGTTATGGCTGCAGCAATGTGCCATAACCCCAGTATTTTTTTTTTTTCAGCTGCGATTCCTTTTTTGCTAAAAGTGATCCTAGCAGCTAATTGGCCTCCTATGGTTCTCGGGCTTACCTGGATGATCATGAGCCCAAGAACCAATCTAATGATTGCAGCAGCTGGATATAGATTTAAGAAAAGGAAAGAATGGCCTCCACTCATCTCTATGGCCTAGGAGGACCGGAGCAATGTCAGTTCCAGCCTAATGTAAACAAGGCCATTTTTTTAAAACATTATATCAATGTTTTTTTTTTAATCTAATGCTTTACATTGTGAAGGAGAGATGTGGGGTATTATTGACCCCAGATCTCTCCATATCTCTCCATAAGCAGGGACCTGTGCCTGCTTATCTCTGTCACAAGGGATGTTTACAATCCTTGTGATAGGAATAAAAGTGATCAAAAAATTTGTTTAAAGGGACAGTGGAAATATTAAAAAAGTAATATAATAAATTTTAAAAAATGTAAATCACCCCTGCCCCCCCTGTGCCCCGAAGTGGTCAATGCATAGGTAGGTCACACCCATATATGGAAACGGTGTTCCAACTACACATGTGAGGTATCGCCGTGACCAGCAATAATTCTAGAGCTAGATCTTCTCTGTAACTCTAAACTGGTACCCTGTAGAAATTTTTGAAGATTTTGAAGTACCATAGTTTGGTGCCATTCCATGAGCATGCGCAATTTTAAAGCATGCATGACATGTTGGATATCTATTTACTCGACGTAACATCACCTTTAATATTTTACAAAAAAATTAGTTATATATTATGTTTTGGGTTTTTTTTTAATTATTATAGGTACTTATTATTATAGGTACTTATATAGCGCCGTCAATTTACGCAGCACTTTACATATATATATTGTACATTTACATCAGTCCCTAACCCTCAAGGGGCATACAATCTAAGGTGCCTAACTCACATTCATACATACACATACTAGGGCCAATTTAGACAGGATTCGGTTAACCTACCAGCATGTCTCTTGAGTGTGGGAGGAAGCTGGAGTACCCGGAGGAATCCCACACAGGCACAGGGAGAACATGCAAACTCCAGGCAGGTGGTGCCTTGGCTGGGATTCAAACCAATAACACTAGTACTGCCAGGAGGAAGTGCTAACCACTTAGCCACTGTGCTAAAAAAAATCACTGTTGCAAATACCATGCAGTGACTGCTATTTTATTCTATAGGGCCTCTGCTACAAAAAAATATAATGTTTGGGGGTTCTAAGTATTTTTCTAGCAAAAAAACACTGATTTTTTTACAAATTTGAGAGAACTGACAGAATTGGCCTGATACGGAAGTGGTTCTTTTATTGCCCCATCTACAACAGCACACTTGCTTTTCCTGCTCTCCCATGGTATTCTGTTTAGCTGTTAGTGGTGAAAATATACTTTTCACATTGAAACAATTATTAAACATTAGATTAAAACATATTTGAGCTATAAAATTGACCCCAGTTTTCCTTTGAGCATACTTTAAAAATTAGAGAGAAATGTTTTATCAGCCCAGCAAACCTGTTCTCACTTCATTGTAATATAAAGGAATAAGACCTTAGTGTGCCACCCAAGGCTCTCACAAGCTGTCATAAAGCATTACCCTATTCAGTTGGGATGTTGTAAGACTGCAACATTTTATTGACACTTCCTCTTTGGATGAGCTAGTGTAAACCTTGCATTCTTTATTAAATCACCCCATTAAAATGTATCTTGAAGAAGAGGGATATTATATTTCACTGTCAAACTGCTGTATAAAATATAAATAATATATTTATAATATGTTTTCAATGTTTTACAGGATATCAATGCTTCCATGACAAACAGCACAGTAACAAGCAAACCACCTGTAACTCTACGGCTAGTTGTGCCTGCAAGCCAGTGCGGATCTCTTATAGGAAAAGGGGGGTCTAAAATTAAAGAAATCAGAGAGGTAAGACACTGTGTATTTTATAAACAGTATGAAAATGGTTTCTGCATTTTGGTTGGCACGTGTTCAAAAAGCTGTTTGTAAATCGACTGCATCACATAAAATAATATTGTATTCATGAACATTATTAATTCTCTGTAAACCAACTGACTTGGTAAATTGTGTGTATAGGATTTAGTGAGGCCATATCCCTAGTGCTAATGAAGATAATATGGTGTGTATTCATGAACATTTGGTTGGTACACATGATGGCAGCCATCACTGTGTGTACCTAACAAATTCAGTGTTATTCTTTGCTCAACAGCACTTATCATTCACTGAATTGTATGTCATGTCCTGTCATAAGTTGACCATACATAGTAAGACACTGGCTGAAGATTTTTTATAAATTCTTTATTTAGTTGCAGCTTTTGATATCAGAACAAGCGTAACCGTATCCGCCACCCCCCTCTGCCAATCCCTCCACTGGCTTCCGATTGCGCAACGGATCAAATTCAAAATCCTAACGCTGACCTACAAAGCTGTCCACCATACTGCCCCGAACTACATCACTGACCTAATATCCAATACCGCCCAGCACACACACTCCGCTCCTCACAAGACCTCCTTCTCTCTAGTTCCCTGGTCTCCTCCTCCCATGCCCGCCTCCAGGACTTCTCCAGGGTGTCACCCATCCTCTGGAACTCCCTGCCCCAACCCATCAGATTATCACCTACTCTCCTCTCCTTTAGGCGCACCCTGAAAACCCATCTCTTCAGGGAAGCCTACCCCACCCCCTGCTAACTTGCCGACCTCCTCCACTCTTCCTACCACTCCATCCCCCACAGCTATCTCCTCCTGTGCCACCATCCCCTCCCTCCTAGATTGTAAGCTCGAAAGAGCAGGGCCCTCAATCCCCTCATGTTTTGCATTGTATTGGTATTGTTCTGTCATATGTTTTGTCCCCTTTGTAATGTACAGCGCTGAGCGAACTATTGGCGCTTTATAAATACTGTATAATAATAATAATATACAGCACACAGAAACATATTACAACAAATATCAGCAGTAAGTCATCATAGATCAAAGACAAATAAGACGTAGATCAGATTCTAAATGACCATTGTACTCTCAAGCGTAATCACTCAAGGCATAAGAAAACACATAAAAGATGAACAAAATATTTAAGGACACTTAACTCTAGATCAGAAGGGTACCTGTGCCTCCAGCTGCACCGCACATTTTTCCATTTTAGAAGAGAGGCCACAAAAGGGGCAAAAGTCTACAATCAGAAAATCCACAAAGGGAAAGAAGAACAAAGGAAAAAATAGATAGATAAGGAGAAAGACAAGAAGAGACAAGGACAGGGCACAGAAGGGGGAATATATACAACACCATCCCCTCCTGGGCCAGACCCATAGCTTCTCAGGACCAAGTGCAGAACCCCAAATAATCAAACAACTAGGGAAACATATTCCTCAGAGTATACGAACTCGTGCCAATTATACCATTACTTAAGGAAGCGTTGACAATCGCCCCTGTCCGTTGCCACCATATCCTCCACGGCATTAATTTCTGCCACTTTCCGCAGCTATACCGAAATAGTCGGGGATTGCGTCTGTTTCCAAAACATAGGGATGCAGCTCTTCAGTCTGCAGTCAACAACAGAGGTAGAATAGAGCGCCTGTAGGACCTTTCCAGAAAACTGTGATGATGCAAAAGATAAAAAGCTGGATCCCTGACAAGTACATGATCAGTAAACTTTTGAGCGATATGGTGTACGCCATCCCAAAATCCCTGTAAATGAGGACAGGACCAATGTCGAGCAAGGAACCAGAATCTTCCCCACACCGCCAGCATCGATCACTACAATGAGCAAACAGCCAGAGTGTAATACCAGCGCGTCAGCAGCTTAAAGTCCAACTCCTGAAACTTAGAGCAGATCAACGATTTAAAAGACTGGCTGAAGATTTAACCGTAAAGTTGGGCCATACAACCCGTTTTACATAACGGAAGCTGCCAAGACTGAAATATGAAAGCTACTATTGCTGACTTATTTGTAAGTGTGTAGTATAGGAGCACCAAACTTAAATATGTTATATGAGCCATGGGCAAAGATTGGGTCCCTAGAGGATGCTCTCCAACAGTGGGATTATCACCAGAGATCTCCAAATGTATGTGTTTTAGGAGCTCAACAATCCCATTTCATCTGTATATTTTATGCTCTCAGCTCTGTTGAAGGGGGATTGCTGAGCCCCCCAAAATGCATTGGCTTTTCTGTATTGAACAAAAACATCTAGTGAACTATTCAAACAGTTGTGGTACTCTCATCCTTCCTACACTCTGGTGCTCACTACCATATATCACTAATCTGGAACAAGTATGAAGCAAGTAAATTTGATCTGCACACTAAGTAGCAAAACAGTGAAAAAGAACATAGCCTTTAGATATTAATAGATGGTGGCTAATAAAATTTAGAAAATGCTTATGACCAACAAAGAAGAAAATCCCTAGGATCGTTGTCTACATTCCCCAGATCAATATGTTCTCTTACTATCCTTTGGTAATTATAAATTTAGATAATATTTGATAGGAAAATCATACAGTCCATTTTAATCTCCATTGCCAATTTTGATTATACTATTTAATGTGGGAAACTGTTCCTGCTTAATTATTCTTAGTATTAAGACCATGCTTCCTAAAATCATTGTATTTTCCCTAGCTTTCTGCATGAAAAGGGAAAACTGACACCCAGTCTGCTCTCCTGTAGACTTTCTGTTTTGCAAAAGCTACACTATTGAGCATTTCCTTATTGTTGTGTTGTTACATATGATGCCTAAATCTGCTGCATTGATCGCAAAGGTCAGGTTGTGTCCATGATGACAACAAGTAGTTATGACTAGTTATAATTCCTACCTGTTCAGATACTTCCTGGGATGATGCTAGACTGTTTTGTGCCCTAGGCAGTAGAAAATATTAATCAACAAAATATGAAACAGCTGAAAAAAATTTTATTTGCAAAAATAAGTACCATAAGATGCCACCAGCACCAATATTAAAGACAAAATATATATTAAGCAAATAGAAATGAAATGTATTAACCAATCAGACAGAGAGTTACAAAACTCCACAGTGATCAGCAGCCACTAGTCAACTTACAGTAAGGGACTGAGTCTGAGAGGAACACTGGAAGGAGCGGCAGCTCATTTGCTACTCCGGCCCCAGACACATGGCATCTTCCTCTGTCCTATCTTCCTCCCCCTCTGCTGCCCATACCCTCAGCTGAAGGATCATTCATGATGTGGCGGCGTCCAACGTGATCAATCAGCATTTGCTCCCCTCACCCCGATCATTGTCCGCCCCCCTCCTCCTCTCATCACCTCTATGACACACCCTCCTCCTAGGTTCGGCTCTCTTCTGATGGCTCCTGGGTGCAGAGTCCAGGCTGCGGCTGTCAGTAAGCACAGGGGGCCTCCCAGCACTACACCGCTTCCCTCTCATACACATCAGGCCCCAATCATCCTGCTCACATAGGGTTAACCCTGCAACCAGAGCACATCCCAGCCTATTGAATGGCTTTAGCTGTGTAGAAGAAGGTACTAAATGGTCATGTGTGTGGACAGGCTGTGAGACTATTGTGCAGAGTAAAGAGACCATCATTCTCTCATTATTCCATGTGTATGAGGAGAGGGGGACTCTGCAGAGAAATGAAGAATTCATACAAGAGGTTCATAGGCCACACAGAGAGAGTGCCGGCCTGTGCTGCGCCCAGGTGCCCCTAGGTGGCAGTATGACCTAGGCGGCTGCCTAGTTTGCCTAGTAGTTGAAGCACCAGCACTGAATACTCCTCCTATTGACACAAGCAAAGCTAAACTTTGTCATATCAGTTTTATGGGCACCCCTGTATTACATGGTTATGGGTGTTGGTGAAATTGGTTTAAGCAACCATTCAAAATCTTTCTATGTATTGCATGGCATTTTACAGAGATATTTCTGCAGTAATACCTACCATGACCCTAGTTATAATTGCTCATCTACTCTGTTTTCGCTCTGTACAGTCACTCTTCACCAAAGTAAAATTAGGGTTAAAAAGTATATAGACACTGACTTACAATGGCCCCTCTTGGATTTGGGCTGTAACTTGCCACTTCCTGTCATACAATGTATGGTGGAAGAGTAGGCAGTGCTAAGTTACCCTACAGGCAGATTATGATATACCCAGACAAGGGATATATATAATCATTAATATTAATTATATATATATATTTTTTATACATATACACTATTGTATATATTTTATATATGTTATTATACTTGTTTGCATCTAGACCCGCTGTAAATCTCAGTGATAATACTATATGGAATGCAGTTGCACTTACAAGCAAGGTCATATGATAGGGATGAATAGCTAACCCAATTGCTTACTATAGAGGGCAGAATGGGAGGAATCTCCATGTCTTATGTAGTTCTGGGAACATTTCTGACCCAAATAAACTGGACCTATGGGTTTTTAGGATTATGCATGGGAATCCTACTAATATATGTATATATGCAGCAGCTCTTCATTGTTTTTTTCTGCAGGGCAAATACAAAGCTCTTTATTTTAATTCTGTTGCTGATTTCTGAGGTGCAGTCTTTTATTTTTAAATAGTTTCTGAGAAATAATTATTACAATAAGCTTTGGATGGATATGTGTGACTATAAGGGTTACTTTGAAGAATTCTTTTTTGAAAACTTGAAAGCTGCTTTAGAAAGAAGTCTTTCAGTGGGAAAGAAGGAAATAGTTCCATTAGAAACATGAACAAAAAACAAATGTCTTAGACAGTAAAAGACCAGAGACCTTTTTTAAAGAGTAGACGTATGGGAAAACCATGCACAAATTGTTGATTCAATGCTTGAATTTTAGCTTTGGAGGTAAGAAAAACAGTTATACAGTACTTTAGGTTTGTGGGTTGTACTGTGTTTTTGTTTCTTTCCATAGACTAATTTGCCCTTAAATTTTGTATGCTGCCTTTATTCTGCATAACTTTCCAAACATTAGAGAGATGTGTGATAATATGTCTTGGCTCAAAGAAATTGCCTAAACTTCCCCTACATAGCCCACATAGAATGTTTCCACAGATGCAGTTAACTGTGGGTAAAACTATATTATAACTTAGCATGAAAACAGATTTATTTTAGTCTGCTTTTTAGTTTTGGATGCGTGCTTTCAAGTAAATGGAGAACTCCAAAACAAATGCTAAATGAAGTAATAAAATTGTAAAGTTAAATGTTATTTATGCTTGTCTTCGTTATGGTCAAAATGCACTTTAAAAAATAAGGTTCCACAAAATTCTGGAGCAATTCTATAAAGCAATTAGACCCCTGAAAATCATTCCTCCCCTTCATTGCTATGCTACGACTGATATTTTAAATCCAAAAATGAAGTACTAAGTCTATAGTTATATTGCTGGTTTTTGTCTTGGCTAGATGCTTAGGCATTAAAGTGATCCCAAAAAGTAAAGTTAAAGTTTACCAGTGGCACATACAAAGCAGAAGAAACATTTTTAGGGCACAACCAATATTAAAGTGTTACTAAACCCACAACAGTAAAATCAGTCTGTATATGCAGTAAAGCATGCTTGTTATACTCACTGTGGAACCTAAGGGGTTAATCCTGCTCATTGTGTAAAAGGCTGTTTGGTCCTGTCTTCTCTGATCCTCCCTTTCTTTGACTGTCCCCAATATATCTCCTGATAGAACAGAGGCTTGGGGGCAAGCTGCACATGCTCGGTGTGGTGTGTATTGCTAGAGAGTTTTTATTTTTTTAGGGGGGGAGGTGCATGTGATCAGCACAGGGCCAATCAGCACTATCCAGACAGAGGATCAGGGGTTAAGCAGCCTCATAGGACAGTCAGAGCAGAATGAAAACTCCTCCTACAAGATTAACCAGTGCTCGGCCAAACACTGATAGAAGTCACAAGACTATACTGTTGATGAAAAAAGGTATTTAGCAGTTTATAGTTACTAAAATAATTGCATTTCCATGTTCTGTGTACTGTGGGAGACCAAATATAGTAAATACAGGGTCATTTTTTTAATTGTATTTGTAAATATGAACTGGAGGAACCTGTACCATACCATGCCTAAAAAAAACAATCATTGAGCTGTGAATCTAAATATAATCTAAAGAAATATGTGTCATACTATGCCCTACAAGAACCCTTGATTGTTTTACTAGCTGGTAATTTTAATCCTTTTTCTCATTGCTTCAACCATTTCAGGTTAAAAAAAGTTTTTCTTAATTTGTATAATTAATGGCAAAATATATGCCTTGTAGTAGGGGAATTTTAGACTGCGCACTGTTGTGATCAAACAATACATACTTGTCACACTGTATAATATATACTATATATATAGTATGTATTTGTAATACATTAAAACAAGAAAACAATAAAATGGATTACAAACTGGGACCCCACTATTATTATGTGTAAACCCTGTCAATGGGACGCAGTTGTACAGATCTGTTGACCATAACCTCTGTCCTTTGGCAGCATTAGAGCTTAGTTGCTTATGCTGAGAATATTGATTGATCAGACAGCTGCACAAGGTCAAAGGAAGAGGCTAGAATTAAAAAAGACAATGCTACATGATCCACCCAATTCAATCCACCCACCATCAAATATTTTATATATATATATATATATATATATATATATATATATATATACACACAAAGAAATAATAGGCAGATACAAAGAAAGGTCACACTAAAAAGTATATAGCATAGAAGTAGTTGGTACATAAAAGATTACTACGGTACAAAGTTAAATACGTCAATGTCTTTGGAGGTTATACACATAGAATAGCTTTTGTTTGACAATCCAGCTAAATAGGACAAACTCACGGATTTCTAAGGTGAACTATTTCTATGAAAATAACAACTAGCACAATTAAAAAAAAGTTTATACTGTGTGACTCAACCTAACAACATGGAATTCAGGATTAAAAACATCAATGATGTGAAAACACATATCTACAAATGAACAGAAGCCCTTATGGTGATAATTCAACCACAGACCTTTGTGTGTATATAAATCACATTTAAATGCCTAATACAGACCAAAGATTCATTTGCTCAAATATAAAGTTCTCATATCACAACATCTATAATGTCAAAATAAAATGGATGTAAAAAGCTGTTGAAGAGTGCCAATAACTTAATACATTTCATAGATGTGCTTCCTCAGGACAGGGCATACTGAAAACTCGAGAAAAACAAAAAACAAAAGAATAACATAGTACATAGATGTTATTATAATGCACACTTAATATGGTCTGGGGTGGTCACTTCAAATTGGCCATCCAATTCTGCTATATGGGCAGTTGTAAATAACTTGTTTACATTAACATATTTAAATAAAATGTATAGGTATGGATATTTTTAAATAGTAACATTGGTCCAGCTTGGACCGTTGTAACTATGCATATACCATACCTGACGCCAATTCTACAGTGATCTCCACTAGCTGCATTATAAACACAAGAAGTCACTCACTTGGAACAGGCGCCATTCAGAGATCACTTTTCCCAGTGAATGCAAAGTGTTCTCTGATTGGATGAGGTTGCAAGACTGGGCAGTGATGTCATGCTTTCCACCTCATCCAATCAGAGAATGATTTGCAGCTTTCAGAGGGATCCCACAGGGGGGATCAATATGGGAGTAAGGGCTACACTAACTTGGCCCCCTAAGGGTTTCAATAAAGATAAAATATGTGGCTATATTGCTTCTTTAATGTGAGTCCAGCTATGATATTAAAAGAAACATATATCTAACCAATGGACTTGTAAGTGTCCCTTAAATACATACCCTATTTCAGTGATGGCGAACCTTTTTGAGCCAACTGCCCAAAACTGCAACACAAAACCAACTTTTTTATTTCAAAGTGCCAACACTGCAATTAACCATTTGCCTACCAGGCACTTCTACCACCTTCTTGCCCAGGACAATTTTCAGCTTTCAGTGCTGTTGCACTTGACAATGACAATTGTGCGGTCATGCAACACTGTCACCATATGCAATTTTTATCATTTTTTCACACAAATAGAGCTTTTTTTGGTGGTATTTAATTGCCACTGGGTGTTTTATTTTTTGCACTATAAATTAAAAAAGAGCATTCTGGGACGCCCTCCCAGAACTAGACAACCACGCTGTAGCCATCTTTTGGCTATAGCATGGTTGGCAAGCAGTTAATCTCACCTCTGGCAGTGTCGGTGTGGCTTCCAACCCAGAAGCTCATTCCCATCCATGCTGAACACGTTGCCCCTGGCCCTGGAGCAGTGTGGGAGCCTCTTCCTCTCTTCCACGCCCATCCCCGGCTACATCACCCCTGGTGCCAGATCCGCATAGGAGCCGTTTCCTCTCGTCCACACCCACCCTGGCCCCAGAGACATGTGGGAGATGTAGTTTGATGGGGGTCCAGTGTGGACGAGATCTGGATGGCCGGTCAGTGTGCGTGGTCCGTGTGCGCTCATCTTCCTCTTCTTCCTGGCGTGCCCACTGAGATGGCTCTGCGTGCCATAGGTTCGCCATCACTGCCCTATTTGCCATCTAAAGATCGGTGATACTATAATTGGGTATAATTGGGCATTAATAAATACTACTTTGTCATTTCTTTTGTATTTGTGTATGATGTATTCAACAAGCTTTTTATTTCTGGTTATTTCAGTCTACAGGTGCTCAAGTTCAAGTAGCAGGGGACATGCTGCCCAATTCAACAGAACGTGCGGTTACTATATCAGGCACTCCTGATGCAATCATCCAGTGTGTTAAACAAATTTGTGTTGTTATGTTAGAGGTGAGCCTAAACTACCCAACTGATTTTATTGATTTTGTTTATTGAATTAGACTACAATGATTGATTGATTAAATGAATGAATGAACAAATGAATGATTTTCATAGAGATTGGTATGTTATCCTTGCTGCTGATACTGTTTTTCATGCCTCAGGGACTGGACTACTCATCAAAATGTCTCAAAAAAAAAATGAATGAGATAGTCTGGGTTGCCCGTGTTGGCTCTATTATTGTGGCAGTAGTGGGATTAGAAGAAACGTGTTGCTATGGGCAACAAAGGCTATCTTATTGTTCTTTCCTCAGATATATTGATAAGTAAGCCTCATTTTTGTTAGAAAACAAATATAATAGTAGAAATGTTTTGATGATTAGCATATGCAGCAGTTACAGAAACTATAGAATAATTGCAGTTTTACAAAATTTAAATAATTTATCACACTTTTTTTTTCCCTCAACAGTCCCCGCCAAAAGGTGCCACCATTCCTTATCGCCCAAAGCCTGCCTCTGGACCTATTATTTTTGCTGGAGGCCAGGTAAGAGCGGACACCATTTTGGCCTCAGCTGGAAATCACGCCGTCCTGGCCCAACCTCAACCAGCACCTGTTAGTTTACTCTGTTTTTCCTGGTATAGTATAAGAATACATGTTGTTGTGAGACATTGCTTGCACATAGTCAACCAGTTCACCCCAACTGCTTTGTCATTTCAGAATCGCTGCAGTCCCAATTATCACTATATCGGTTCCTCCTGTTTACCATGCATTATATGGTTCAGAAAGCATTGTGCATGCTGTCTTCCCATTTTAATTAATTTGCAACTTAATTTACACTTTGGGTGTCTGTCTCTTATTCTTCATTTACTACAGATCTGATTTAAAAGGGTACTGAATTGATAGGTTTACCAAACCACTATACAAGTCAAGTCTAGTTTTTGAACAGTCAAGGAATAATTATAGAAGATAATTGAGCAGGCATGCCAGACTAAGTTCTTGTTCTGTTCTTTTTAGAACATATTTTCATTTATATTTATGCTTTTGTTTTGTGCAAAAGTCCACAAAAATAAATAGGTTTGCTTATTTTGTGTAAATAAGATTTCAGCACAATGCAGCCTCACTTATTCACTAAAGCAAGTCGTTATTCACTTTGTAAAGTGGCTGTAAAAGCAGAAGGATTTTTACCTTAATGCATTCTTTGCATTAAGGCAAATAATCTTCTGTGATAATCTCCACTCCCCCCCCCATCCCGAATATGGTCTTTATCCAGTGCTCTCTGCTCTCTCTCTTCTCACTGAACATGGAGGTAGCAGTGGGAGCCATTGGCTCCTGCTACTGTCAATCAAATCATGTGAGAAGAGAGCAGGAGAAGGACCAAGCTGCTCTGTGTGTGTCAACAGATGCACACATCCCAAGTTGGGATTGAGCCCACATGAGTTTCTCCATAGCAAGTGGCTTGCTATGGGCAGACTTGGAAGGGAGGAGGAGCCAGGAGCACTTGAGGGGGAGCCCAGAAGGATTGGGGCTGCTCTGTACAAAACCATTGCACAGAGCAGGTATGTGTTGCATGTTTATTTCATTTTTTAAACGTACCTTTATAATCACTTTAAAGCTGCCGTCCAGACAAAGCGCTCAATAAACAGTTGAAAAAAAAAAATTTGGGAGCTGTTTTACCTGTCAAAGGATTTTTATTTCTGTACATCCAGTTCTGAGATTTACAAAGCCTTGCCACACAGAACAAACCTGTTGGGCTGGGCGAGAGTCCTGGTTTTTCCTGGTTTTTTTACAGTTATGTATTTTCTCGCAGTCAATGACTGAGCAGTGAAGGAGAAGCAGTAGACTGATGAGCTCTTCTGCTATCATGCTGCTTTCTTCTCATATGTTTCTTGAAGGCAGATAAGCACTGCAGGACAACTGCCTCTCCCTCTTCTAGTCTGAGCTCTGCTGTACAGGGACTGCAAGAGTCTAATACCAAGCCTAATTCTAGTTCTTGCACTTCTTCTACCTACAACTTTAATCTCAAATGATGTGTGATAAATAAGTCCACCTTTCATAAAAATACAGGTCACCACTGTTATGCTGGAGGGTTAATGTGTCAAGAGGTAGCTGAACTGGAAGGATCCAAACCTCTTTTTATTCTAGCATTATAAGCAAATAAAAAAAATAAGAGGCACCGAGGCATTTAAGCAGAAATTATAATAACTGTCCAAGCAGAAATACACTTATAATATTGGATTACACCCACTCTGGAGTTGTGAAAAAAGCTATTCTGAAGATGAGGACAGGTGAATAGCACTGTTGAAAATACTCAAAGTGGATTTTGGCATGATAACAATCCAATGATGAAAGAACATTTGGGAAAATTGTATGTTTGGCTATGTATAAGTAGGTTAAAAGGATAAAAGTGAAAAAGAAGAAACTAAAAAGAAAAAATGTTTCACTCATTTATAAATAGGTTTCTATATGTTTTGACATAACCTGTCTCTCTATAAATGTCAAACATAGAGAGATGGCAAACATCCAAAGAACATATACATTTATAAGATGCAATAAGCAACCCAGTTAAGGATTAGTATAGCAAGAAAAAAATAATATAAATACACACTGCTCAACAAAATTAAAGGAACACTTTGAAAACACAACAGATCTCAATGGGGAAAAATATCATGCTGGATATTTATACTGATAGGGACTGGGTAATGTGTTAGGAACATAAGGATGCCCCATTGTTTGATGGAAATGAAAATTATCAGAGGACTACCTACAGAGGACTGAATTCAAAGACACCCCGAAAATCAAAGTGAAAAAATTATGCAGCAGTCAGTCCATTTTGCTGAAATTTATTTGCAGCAACTCAAAATGGTACTCAGTAGTTTGTATGGCCCCCACGTGCTTGTATGCATGCCTGACAATGTCGGGACATGCTCCTAATGAGACAACAGATGGTGTCCTGGGGTATTTCCTACCAGATCTGGACCAGGGCATCACTGAGCTCCTGGAGAGTCTGAGGTGCAACCTGGTGGCGTTGAATGGACTGAAACATGATATTCCAGAGGTGTTCTATTGGATTTAGATCAGGCGAGCGTGGGAGCCATTCAATGTTATCGATTCCTTCATTCTTCACGAACTACCTGCATATTCTCACCACATGAGGCCAGGCATTGTCGTGCACCAGGAGCAACCCAGGCCTCACTGCACCAACATAGGGTCTGACAACGGGTAGAGGACTTCATCCTAATACCTAATGGCAGTCAGGGTGCCATTGTCTAGCCCAGGGGTGGGCAAACTGCGGCTCTCCAGCTGTTGTGGAACTACATTTCCCATGAGGCATTGCAACATTACAAAACGTATAGTTACAGCTATGACTTGCAGAGGCATGATGGAACTTGTAGTCCTGCAACAGCTGGAGAGCCACAGTTTGCCCATCCCTGGTCTAGCCTGTAGAGGTCTGTGCGTCCCTCCATGGCTATGCCTCCCCAGACCATCACTGACCCACCACCAAAGCGGTCATGTTGAACGATGTTACAGCCAGCATAACGTTTTCCACAGCTTCTCCAGACCCTTTCACGTCTGTCACATGTGCTCCGGGTGAACCTGCTCTCATCTGTGAAATGCACAGGGTGCCAGTGGTAGACCTGAAAATTCTGGTGTTAAATTGCAAATACCAGTTGAGCTCTATTTTGCTGGGCAGTGAGCACAGGGTCCACTAGAGATCGTCGGGCCCTCAGGCCACCCTGATGAAGTCTGTTTCTGATTGTTTGGTCAGAGACATTCACACCAGTGGCCTGCTGGAGGTAATTTTGTAGGGCTCTGGCAGTGCTCATCCTGGTCCTCCTTGCACAAAGGAGCAGATACCAGTCCTGCTGATGGGTTAAGGACCTTCTTCAGCCCTGTCCAGCTCTCCTAGAGTAACTGCCTGTCTCCTGAAATCTTCTCCATGTTCTTGAGACTGTGCTGGGAGACACCACAAAACTTCTGGCAATGGCACGTGTTGATGTGCCATCCTGGAGGAGTTGGACTGCCTGTGCAACCTCTGTAGGGTCGTTATCACCTTATGCTACCAGTAGTGACACTGACCCTAGCCAAATGTAAAACTAGTGAAAAACAGTCAGAAAAGATGAGTAGGGAAAAATGTCAGTAGCCTCCACCTGTAAAACAATTCCTGTTTTAGGGGTTGACTCATTGTTGCCCATCTAGTGCACCTCAAGTTAATTTCATTAACACCAAAGCAGCTGAAACTGATTAACAACCCCCTCTGCTACCTAACTGACCAGCTCATTATCCCAGGAGTTTAATTTACTTGATGTTATGCTCTGATTAAAAAGTCTTCCTTTCATTTTTTTGAGCAGTGTACATACATAAAGGAAGAAAGGGCAGATACAAAGAAAGGTCACATAAAAAGTATATATCATAGAAGTAGTTGGTACCAGGGGTGGACTGACCATTTGGAAACTCGGGCACTGCCCGAGGGCCCGGGTCAGTAGGGGGCCCCATGAGATGCCCCTGGTACCTTTTTCATAGGCTTTTTTTAGTTTGGGCAAGGACACAGGGGCCCCATGATCCCCTATTGCCCGGGGGCCCCATGAGTTGTCAGTCCACCCCTGGTTGGTACATAAAAAATGACTAAGGTACAAAGTTAAATTTATCAATGTCTTTGGAGGTTATACACATAGAATGCATTAAGGTAAAAAAAAACGTCTCCCTTTACAACCACTTTAAATACTACTGAGCTCTCAACTCTGCCTTACTTACTACTACTTGTTAGATTACCTCAAAAAAAAAAAAAAAACTTGACCTCTTCCATGATGTTCAAATAGATATCCACCTCTCCAGGGTTGTCTACTGTCAAACTAAAGTAAAAGTAACACTTTGTATCAGAAACCGTGATGTGCCCTCTGAAAATCCTATGTAAATATAGACTTTCCCTAAAATAATGGTAACTGCATATACAGTAGATGTACATAAGATGTAGTGTAGAGGTCAGTAGCGTGTATCACACAACTGCCTGTTTGTTTCTACAGCCCTGACCATTTACTATTTCCTCTCTTTAGGCAGCTGCCACTATAATGCAAAAGAATGCTGATGTTGCTGGCAAGTACTCACATGCATCTGCATTGTAGGCAGCAGCCTTATATAACACTGCCAGCCCAGCACCGAGGACTTATCATTACATCAAGAAACCTTGTACATCCTGTTGGACCCTGGCACCGTACCCCTGCCATCCTTTCACCCAGTTCCATCCTGCAGTTACCTATTCTACAGCACATTTGCCCTCGTTCTGCCAGAACCTCCTGAGGCTGCTTTAACACAGACAAATCTTGTGATTTGGCAGTGCTGGCTTCTAGGCAGGGCCTTGCTTACTAACTGACGTTGGCTCTCTCATTCCTGTCTGGCCCAATTCCTTGCTAGTACATTCCTCAGCTCTGCTTCTCATATTATAGATTGCCGCTCTAATGTGAGAGGTGACAGGCGGGGTTGCAGTCTCTGTGCCAGATAGCCATCATTGATGGGTAGATCACAGTCAACCAGCCACCATTTTAGTTAGTTTAAGTTCAGTACAAAGTAGGGGCGGACTGACAACTCATGGGGGCCCCGGGCAATAGGGGATCATGGGGCCCCTGTGTCCTTGCCCAAACTCAAAAAAGCCTATGAAAAAGGTACCAGGGGCATCTCATGGGGCCCCCTACTAAACCCGGGTCCTCGGGCAGTGCCTGAGTTTCCAAATGGTCAATCCACCCCTGGTACAGAGCCAGTTCAGTTTTAAAATGTTTTAACTAGATGTATGTTTGCAAAAAATATCATAATCTGGTTATGTTAACCTCCCTGGCAGAATTCCCGAGTGTAGTTCGGGGTAAAGTTTCAGTACCACAAGTGGTAACCCCGAGCTACACTCGGGAATACCATGCGGCGCTGCTCCGGGATCCCTCGATCACTTACCTTGTCCTGCGCTCCCGAGATGTCCCTCCTGCAGTGTCCCCGGCAATGTAATCCGTCTGTCTTCTGGGTTCCGTCCCCTGCAAGCGTCAGGACATACGGGGGACGGAACGGCGGGAGATTTGAAAATGACAAAAAGTGACATTCACTAAAATCACTAAAATCACATAGTATAAGATTCCTGTATCAAACCATTTCACATACATTTTGTCCCGAGTGCTTTGTCCTGTGCCCTGCCTGCATTTTTATTGTTCTTATTGCCTGGAAACTGAGAAACGTCCATGGCGTCCAAAAAGCATCCCTTTATGTCAAAAGCTGTTTTAGACCAGCTAGAGAACAGCGATAGTAAATCAGAACCACTTGCAGAATTGAGTGATAATGATTTGTGGGGAAATTCGTCATCAGACACTGAAAACAATTTTGCGACTTTGCTCAGTGATGTGCGAACTTGGCGCTATATTTCAAATTTCAGTGTTTTTGGTTTGATTATATTATTGAATTAAAATTTTTATTATTATTATATTATTATTTTTTATGATTATTTATTAAATTATAATTTATGATTTCGTGTTTCAAGTTTTACCTACCCGGGATGTTTACTAGACTCTTGTTCGGACAGATTTCAATGAGTTATTCCTAAGAATTACAGGCCTACAATATAAAATGCCAAATTTCCATGCAAAATAATGGTTCCGCTTTCAGTACCAAAAATCTGAAATAATCATACCGCCAGGGAGGTTAAGTATATGAGCAATCCTAATGTATGGGTTTTCTTATGTTTTAATAGCACAGAAATGTACCTGATTAAAAAAACACCAATAAACTTGATTTTAAGTTTTAAATAAATTAAATTGCCTTTTTAAACTAAATGCCTTTTAAATAAACTTAATTTTAGCAAACAGAAATGCCACTTAAAACCATGCAAGCAAATTTTGTCTGAAATAATGTTACCTATGCTGAATAAATCATGCCAATATAGTTTAATAGAACATTTAACAATAATAATATAGCTATTCAGGTTTGGTTACAGTATCACAGGCAATATTTAGAGGTCATATTATCAAGGAGCTATTACCCTGGAGAAGACATTCACAATTATTTTCCAAGTACTTTTTATTATAATTTCCTTTTAAACAACACCGAAAATTCACATAAAAGCAACATAGAAAACATTAGCTTTTACCTACATTTGCATATTGTATGCACAGAAACAAACTAAACTTCTGAATGGCCATCTGGCAATGCAAACTTGCCAGTGTATAAACTCCCAAAGTAAGCCCTTTATGTAGATATTTTAGCAAATACATACATATTTCATCTTCAAACTCAAATGCATTCTACTATTATCTTAGTGCGCAAAGCAATATTAAAGGAAATTATAAAAAATCAATATACGATGAGGATTAACAGTTTATACAAATGGGGTGGAAATGCAGTCCTCTGCTTAAATGATAAATTTGAAATTGATGAAAAAAGTATATAATAATCAAAAGCTAGCCTTTTTCCTCATAGTAGCCTATAAGACTTGTATTGTTTAGCAAAGCACACAGGGGTTGATTTACTAAAGGCAAATAGACCGTTCATATTGAAAGGGAAGTTGTACATTGCAAAAGGTATTTTCTCCAGAGCTTAGTGAATGAGATGAAGCTCTGCTGCTCTACTTCCATCATCTAATCATATACAAGCAAGAATGCTGGTCAGCTACTTTTTTTAATCTTGGGGCAAATTCTCTTCCAAAAAATTGCAACATCCTTTGCAAAGTGAGCAGTAAACCAACCCCATCTTCTCCAGACTAAAAGATCTCATGCATGGGCTAATTATTTATCAATACCTACTCTGTCAATATTGATTCTTGTATGGGAAACCCCAATATTCGAGATCAGATAATATCATATTGGCTATCAAATGGCCATGATAGTAGGTGCAGTCATATGAAGATATGTCAGTGCATGTGTACAGTTCCTGAACAAATATTATTTTTCCCTGTACAGTATGGACATTTAGCAGTTGTGGAGTAGTCAAATTAATAGAATTTGTTATATGACTGCACTTAAGGTATAAGAAAACCCCAAATCTTTTTGCTGCCCGTTATTTTTCTGTATGTTTAACATCATGCCTCTCTGTATACAGTTTTGTTAGCCATATCATTTTTTGTGACTCCCACTGAGATCCTCTTGTCTCCTGCCACCACTCGGTCCCGTGCCGCCATGTTGCTTGTGATGTCATCGAGCGGCCCATTGGCTTTTCCAGATTCAGCCAGTGTACCTCCCGATGATGCGAAGCTAGGCATGCCCCTTCCTCCTTTCTGAATGAAGGGCTATGCCTCCTGGGATATGAGATGTGCATGTCCTAGGAGGCCCTGCAAGCACTGTATACATCATTCGCCTAGGTGAGTGATGTGCCTAGGTCCCCCCAGGGGCTGGGGCCCCACATTTTTCATAAAAATTTTAAATAAACAATACAAAAATGAAAAAAGACAGCACAATTGTATCAGAGGGCAGGAGGGGTGGATTGGAGGGAAGTTTACTCAGAGGGTGAAGATCTGTTTTAAAAAAAAACTGTAAACAATTTGGCATTATGTCAAATGTACTAAAAAATTTATCTACTATAGAATATATTTTAAAGTGAACCTGTCACCACGGGATCACTTTTAACCAATGGGTCACCTGTAAAAAAGGCATGAATATACTTATCTTTACAATGGCCTATGTATTAAAAAGCCATTTCCTACTTTCTTACCAGTCTCTGCAGGTATCTGACCATTGGATAAGTCGAATACTTGCTCCCCTGATGGTCAATATGGTTCCTCCCATCTGCTCCTGTAGTGATGTATAAGCACGGAACTTCAGTAACCAATGAGGAAGCAAGGATTCTACATGCCTAGAAGTGTAGAAGTGTTCAGTAGCTGGGCACCAAAGAAGTGGCAGCTACTGTTCCAGCAGGTGGACCAATAAGTATATTCTCAACTGTTTAACAGGTGACCTATTGGTGACTAGGTCATGGTACCTCCAAATACTGGCTTTGATGACTGGATTTTCTATCTCCAAATGGCAATGAAGTCAGTCATTTTCCACCCTAATAATTTGCATAACTTCTTCAAATATTCAGCGTCAGAACTGAGCATGTCATTCCTGATCAATTACAATACTATACAGTATCCTTAACTAAATCATTTTTGTAGAATTTTCATCTGTAGTCATATAAGAAAAAAAACAAATAAATAAGTAAAAAGCTCAAGTGTAATTTTTATTTACTTGTCGTTTTCTAGGCATTTGCAATTCAGGGGCAGTATGCTATTCCACATCCAGACGTGAGTCCAGCGCATGTCAATAATATCAGACTTACCCTATTTATTTGCACTGGGCAGCATTTACTTTCTGTCGGAGATTAATTGATTTTCTTTGCCCTAACACAAGTAGAAAGTAGTAACTAGATTATGTGATTTGATTTTGTAGAAAGTATAGCAGCCCAGATGCAAACTGAAATCTATACTTTTGTCATTACTTATTTTTGCATGTACTTAAGTTCCACCCATGTAGTATTATTTTTGTATGTTAACAATAATTGTAGTTATTACATAAAATAACAATTAAAATGTAATGTATTTCCAATTGTTGTATTATCTATTATCATAGCTTAGATAAGAATGTTTCATCCTATCTTTCTGTTAATTTTAATAATCCAGTTGTTTTGTTTTTATTTTTAAACAATAGATGGTTTTCTGTACTCTGATATAATTACATTTGATTGGTTAGTTCTAATTTCCCATCCTGCCCTGCAGTTGACCAAGCTTCACCAGTTGGCTATGCAGCATACCCCTTTTACTCCCCTTGGGCAGACCACCCCTGGTTTCCCTGGTACGTACCCATGACCCCCTGAGAATGTCCTTCTTCTTAACACCTTTGTTTTCCCATGGTCATTACATCATTTCTTTTACTAAATGCAGTCAATGACCATTATCCTTTTTAATCTTTATTATATGATGCTTCTTGTTTTTGTTTTTGCTGCCACATTCACCTATACTTTGTCAGTCTTAATTTGCTTCAGTTTGTTTTCTTCCATTAACATAAACTAAAGATACCTATGCTGTCCATTAGAGGAACTGGTGTACTCAAGCATATACTAATATACATTGACATTAATACATTATGAAGTATAAATAAAGCTGAAATTCCAATATATCTGACTTTTCAAAGGTATAAAGACTAGTCATAAAAGTAATTAGATTCACTGAGGACATATAGCTTGTTCTAAGATGTCCTTAAAATCACAAACTCTCTGTTAAGAGAAAAATAACCAAAAAACTAATTCAACATTATTCACTTGTTACCCTCATCAGAACTTTACATTGGTACATGCTTGCAGTATGATGTTCCTGTTATTGCTTTTATCATGTACAAGAATTCTAAAAAAATATATAATTTGGCATTAAACACAAATTTTATATATATATGCCATGGTTAAAAATATAATAAATAATAATAATATATGAATTTTATCAATTACTTTAGATGCTTATAAACGTCATACATTTTGATCTTGTGAAGATGTACATGATGAAATAGTAGACATTCTTCTGTTAATCTCTGCTTGCTTTGGACTGTCCATTCTTTTTCCTTATAATAATAGCTATTGCTTTGCTCCTTAAATGTTTTCCTTATTAAAACAATAGAATGCATCTTGATGAATGTAGCCACCCCTCAACTACTTTTTTCCCCCTGTAACTCTATTCACTCCTCTACAAAACAAACGTATGCAACTTACAGTATTCTCTGTTTCCTACCTCCTCCAATAAACCTTCCTTCCTGAGATGTCTGAAATACCACTAACCCTATTGATTTGAATTCCACTTGCCTTCATTGTTTATCCTGCCCAAACCCCACAATATTTTTCTTTAGTAACAACAATCAATCCTTTCATTTTTTTATTTTTTTGTTTTTATTATTGAATAGGTAACTTTGCTTATTTAAGCAGGCAGGGAGTGCAAGTATTAGCTCAATCACTATTAAATTAAACCATGTGCCGGTCAGTTTAATTCCTTTGTCTATCCTGCTTCTTTAATTGCATCAAGTGACATTTTTGTCTGGTGCCATTTGATGTCAGACTGACGGTTCTTAATGCATAATAGATATATTTAAATCTATGCTGACTTTCTACTGTTCCCCCATAATATCTTTTTCACGTTGCTGTAAGTTCTGTACTTTTCTTTGCTGCAGTATGATCTTTTTCATTTTTCTTTACATCTGTGGTACAATGTGTGTGGACTTTACATTTTATGTTTTATGTGCATGCCACTGGTAAACTTTGCCCATGACTTCTTGTTGCTTCTAATCTTCATAGGACTGGATGCCACTTCTCCAACCAGTTCTCATGAACTTACCATTCCAAATGATGTAAGTAAAGTCATATTTTCTATTATGAAAGTTTAAGCTAAGCAAACCATCTAAATTCATTGTGATTAAAGCTACAGTTTTGTTAAATTGACCTTGTCAGGCTCTCATAAAATGGAGCTGAAAGGTCTATGCAGATTCTGGAGCCTCTGTTAGTATCAGCGTTTGACACTTCTGGCTGTGTCCCTTGTCACCTGGTCCCTTATTCTGACCCCTATGTCCCGAATGGATTTGGCAGTGACATAAGGATTGTAAGATGGACCCACATTGCTTGTCAGGAGACACGGGTATCTGACACTCCTGGAAGAGTCCAAAGTCATACACACTAACAGAAATTGCAGTGCCAGAATGGAGAGGAGTTAGGAGATACGGGCCTCTATTGAGGTTAGTATACTACCTCATTTGCAGAGACCTTTCAACCCAGGAACCGGGTGGGCTTACTTCAAGAAATTCATTTTTTTTCAACATCCCATCTAACAGTAGCTGAGTATAGAGGCTGTTGTAATTTATTGTGTTACTCTCTCTCATGTCAAAGCTTTTAAACAACCCCTAGCTCAGACTAGGAATTAGACTTCTGAAGGTAAATTCAAAGTTTAAACAGTCTTTCTGGATACAATGATCATCCCTTCTTTCCCAATTGATTGAAACTATTGCCAATAAAAAAAACACTACATGGAAACAAAGGAATGAAGAAAACTAAAGAGAAGTTAAGCAGAGTTTTTCCAGATGCTAGAGTAGAGTGAGAAGAGGAGCAATAATAATCTTTCAACATCCTCTATGCACAGTTATTGTTAGATTGGCATGGTTTACTTTCAGCTGTCAGTTAGCACCTGGAGAACATGTTTGCTTTAAGAAGGTGTCATTTACCCAGAGAAGTCATGACTTCCACACAACACACACGGCATTACAGTGACAAAAAATGTACAGTTTTGTTGATGTTGTACAAGTATGTGTTGGAATTGCATGAATTAATGCTTGGGATGTACCAATGGACATGTGTATTTTTTCTTAACTATAGCCACAGACCGAAGTGAAGGCTTCCTGCATGGGTGCTATGGTCTCTGTAGCAGAGGATGTAGCTACTGTATGTTACCTAGGAGCTATTAAACAGAGACACTGCTTCTTAGGCCAGCTTGTGTCAGTTGACATTGCTTAAACAGTTTATAATAATCATGACCTGTGAGAGTATTCACTTGGAGACAGGGGCGGACTGACCATTTGGAAACTCGGCACTGCCCGAGGGCCCGGAGTCAGTTGGGGGCCCCATGAGATGCCCCTGGTACCTTTTTCATAGGCTTTTTTGAGTTTGGGCAAGGGCACAGGGGCCCCATGATCCCCTATTGCCCGGGGGCCCCATGAGTTGTCAGTCCGCCCCTGCTTGGAGATGTTCAAGACATTTCATCTCCCACTGGTAAACCTGTATATCTGCTAAGAGGAGATTTATCCATATTTAACCAAAGATTATCAAAACTTTTTTTTTCTCTTTGAAGCTGTGAACTTTTTGTTGTTTGTAACCTCACTGGGGAGATTTCCACTCCTGTACCAGTGACCTCGGGACTGAAAATGAAAGGCAAAATTGTCACCAGGACAAAGAGAGCAATAAAACCCAACAGATATTCTAATCTCTCCACAGTGCACTACACAAATAGTTTTGTTGCTGTCTCTATCTATTTATTTAAGAAGTGTGTAGCAGCCATAAATGTGCATACACAAAGAACATTACCAGTGCCATCTGTGGAAACGTGCATATCTCCCTGTCCAGAGCATTTACACGTGCGTAACCCTGTAACCCTATCATGGTGTTGCAGATATTTAGAAATTCCATGATACACATACAGAGAGAAGAGTGGGCCATGCATACACACCTGATAAGAGAAGCTAAAGTCGGGCCTGGACTGACTTTCTGGAACACTTCTGACATCCACTGACGTCATACAACTTTACTACCCCTTATTAGACAATGCTAATTTAATAATTGTTTCACAAACTGTGTTAAAGCATAACTATCACCTCATTGGTATAGTCCACTTATTCAAGGTGCCCCCCTCTCCTCCAAAACACTGCATAAAAAAATGTAGGGGTAAAAATAGTTTGATAATATATGTACTAAATCCAGTCCATGTAAGGTGAGCAGAAGTTTCTGCTGCCTGTGACTCCAAATCTCACGGCATTTGAAGTATGAGTTGGTGATGACATTACTATGCTACTCACCGTTCTCCTTTTTGGGCACAGCTTGCGCAGCAGGCATTATGTTCTAACTATGCATTGCAGTTGCTTTAAAGAGATCATTTGATTTGAGTGGACAGTTTGGAGTTGATTTACTATAGGTAAATAGGCTCTTCATATTGCAGGGATCTGTTCCCTTAGCTTAGGGAATGTGGTGAAGATTTACTTTGCAAAGAATACCCAACCACATGCAAAGAAAATAAGAAGTATTTTTTTCTTGCGCATGATTGGATGATGTAAGTCAGTAGTATTTTACCTTATTCACTAAGTTAATGTGTTATTAAAGCCAGGAGCATGCATTCACTATATCTGGTCTCCCACAGTACACATAATTTAGAAATGCAATTATTTTAGTAAATATACACTGCTAGATATCTCTTCTGATGAGCAGTTAGAGCAGTCTTGTGACTTCTACCAGTGTTCAGCAGAGCACTGGTTAACGCTTGTAAGAGGAGTTTTGATTCTCCCCTGATTGTCATATGAGGCCGCAGAACACCCTCTGTCTGGACAGTGCTTAGTATAGATTGTGTTGGTCTTTTACTTAGAATCTAAAGTTTAGTAACAAAGCAAATCAGTGAAAACAATCACCATTGAGCATATTATATATTGATTTTAATTCCTGACTAATTAGATGCAGCAGAACATCTTCTGCACATGTGACAGTGCCTAGGCATATTCTATTCTTCTAACCTCACAGGAGCATGTGAGGAATTTGATTGGAACGCCCTGCTTCTGAATTGTGTAATATATTCAGTCAGAGTAAGGTATAGGCATTAGACTGAGGTTAGGAGGCAGTATCTTTTTAGATTTGAAAAATTCTTTTTTTTCGGATGTGATAAGTGTGTGTTGATCTACCACATTTAGTAAGTTATTGTTGTGGAAATAATGTGATTTTTATTAAGTCACTAAAATGTTGTTTCCATGCTACAACAGGCCTAATTTCAGGCTCAATTTCAGGCTCACCCAGGGCTTACAATAATTGGTTTATCTGTCTCAGGAATTATTTTTAGAAAAATAAGCTAAACATGTTTACATGGAAAATATACTGCAATCAGAATAAGACTTTGCTTTTCTGACTTCCCTTGTAATTTAGGTATATCCTCATTACTATGTTGGTCTAATTTGTAAATGCTGTCTACCACACCCAGCCAATTTCCTTTTTTTATTTTATAATGCTTATCTGGAAAAATGAACCTGACTATTTGTGGTAGACAGCATTATCATATACTGTACCTATGTTCTTGAAGTTAAAAATAAGATCTCAATACTTTGATGATTTGTTTAGCCATACTGACATAGTTGCCAACATTTGAAAAAAAATCCAGGAACCTTTTTTTTACTGTGGGTCCAGGAAGTCATGTAGGCAGAAAATATACTTTAATTAGGGGTGGGGCATTCATTTAATTGGCTTGGTTTACAAGAGGCATATCGGTGACCTAATGCCATACTTTAATTAAAAGATAAGTATGGCCAAAGCTTTTCTGGCCATACATCTCTTGAGGGTCACAGAAGTGCACTTTTGCTCTACTGTGACCCAGAGTCTAATGTGCCAGAGCCACCCCAGGCTCTGGAAGGATCCAGACAACATTGCACATCTGAGAGCCAAAGCCAGCTACACCCACCCCTTCTCTGCCTGGTACTCCAGAGAGCACTGGATGAACAGAGAGGAGAGCATTGACTGAAAGTGACAGAATTGAGTAATCAGTGGTCATGTAATCACTTAGTTCTTGGCTTAATGCCAATGCTGGACAGCTGCAGCATCACAGAGATGATGAGGCGAGTATGGATTTTTTGTGTTGTTATTGGGTTGTATGGTATGTAGCAGCAAGGCTCTCAGTGAGCAGTATGTAGTGGCAAGGCAATCAGCAAACAGTATGCGGTGGCAAGGTACTCAATGAACAGTATGTAGTGGCAGGGCAGACAGTGAACAGTATGTAGTGACAGGGTAGTCAGTGAGCAATATGTAGTGGCAGGATGGTCAGTCTGCATTATGTAGCATCAAGGCAATCAGTGAGCAGTATGTAGTCGCAGAGCAGTCAGTGAACAATATGTATTGGCAGGGTAGTTGGTCAGCAGTATGTAGTGGTAGGATGTAAATAGTATGCAGTGTCAGGGCAGTCAGTGAGAAGTATGTAGTGGCAGGGTAGACAGTCAGTAGTGTGAGGTTAGGGCAGTATGTAGTGTCAGGAAAGTCAGACAGTAATATGTAGTGTCAGGCTAGGGCAATATGTGGTGTCAGGGCAGTCAGTAGTATTTGGTGTCAGGTGACGGAGGATTGTAGTGGTAGGGCAGTCATTGAGTGGTACATAGTGACAGGCCAGTCAGTGAGCAGTATGTAGTGACAGGGCAGTCAGTGAACAGTATGTAGTGTCAGGGCAGTCAGTGAACAGTGTATAGTGTCAGGGCAGTCAGTGAGCAGAATGTAGTGTCAGGGCAGTTAGTAAGCAGAATATAGTGGTAGGGCAGTATGTGGTGGCAGAATAGTCAGTCACCAGTATGTAGCGTAAGGGAGGTTAGTCAGCAGCAGGGGCGGACTGACCATTTGGAAACTCGGGCACTGCCCGAGGGCCTGGGGTCAGTAGAGGGCCCCATGAGATGCCCCTGGTACCTTTTTCATAGGTTTTTTTTAGTTTGGGCAAGGACACAGGGGCCCCATGATCCCCTATTGCCCGGAGGCCCCATGAGTTGTCATTCCGCCCCTGGTCAGCAGTATGTAGTGCCAGGGAAGACAAGGATCAGTATGCAATGGCAGGACAGTAGGATGTAGTGTCATGGTAAGGAAGTATGTAGTGGTTGAGCAGTCAGTGAGCAGTATGTAGTGTTAGGGCAGTAAGTTTGCAGTAGGTAGTGACAGGGTGGTCAATGAGCAGTATGTAGTGACTGGGCAGAATGTAGCATCAAACTAGGATGGTATGTAATGTCAGGCTAGGGCAGTATACAGTGTCAGGCTAAGGCAGCATGTAGTGTCAAGCTAGGGCAGTATATAGTGTCAGGGTGCTCAGTCACTTACCTCATGGCTGGAGATGGATGACTTCCCGGGCTCCTCCTCCTTCCCAATCTTCAGAGGAGTGAAAGAGGCAGCCAAACCCCTCGCCCCCCCCCCCCCCACCACCACCACCACCACCAACTCTAGCTGCCTGGGAAGATATACATAAGCCTTAGGGGACATCCTAACCTAATTAGAGGACAGGGGAGAGCTAAAGACTGAAGACACCCCCCCCCACCCCGTCAGGACCCCTGCTAACCTGGACTAGCCAGATAGTGTATATATTTACACTTACAGCACATTAACAAAGCTGAAAAGACAGGGGAAATGCAGCTGTCCCCATGGCTGGGCTCTCAGAACACAGCCTGGTACAAAGAAGTCACAGGACAGTGGACTAAAAGAAGGGACTGTCCTGCCAAACTGTTGCCTAGTATGTACTGATAGCATCACTCAGTTAAAATAGTGGGCTGTATTTATAAGGTACTGAATGCAACATTTCCAACCTAGTTACTACATATTCCCTGGCAGAAAATGCATCATGAAATTTTAAACACATTTACCTGCATATTTGCTTCATTAAGAAACTTTACAAAAATGTACCAGCATCTGTTCTCCAATGGGAAATTGTTCTTTTTGTATATCTTATTCAAAGCCTGGCAAATTAGACATTCACTGCACATTCCAAAGTGGAGAATTTGTAGTTTTAAAAATAAAAGTGATTAAATTTTGAAAACAAATGACGTAGTTATGACATGTGATATCCTATCATACAATGTTAATTATACGCTCATTTGTTTTTAGTCATAAAAAATAAATGAATACATTATGTTCTATTGATTTATGTAACAATTGGTATAATGTAAAATGAATATTGAACAGACTATAAAAATTAGATCACAAAATAGGTGTGATTAAAGAAAATAAGACAAGTTATAATAAAAGTATACTAATATGGTTTAAAGCATAGTAAAACTTAACCTTATACCTGGCTTTATATATTTGTAAACCAAAGATTACAAATTACATATCTATAGAGAGGAATGTGCATTCATTTATCATATTTTGATTTTAAAACATCTAATTTAATTTCTAAGGGCAGACAATCAGACTGTTCCATCAGAAGCTTTCAGTTGCTGTGCTATTCTGTGATTCTGCTCTATTTATTTATAAAGCATTATTGTACACTCAGTGCACATTTATCCTGAAATGCCCATTATACATTAACTATTCTCCAAGTGACTATTCTCCAACATCATGTCGTTTCTTATAAATGCGGTGAAGGTTATTGTTGGATGGGCATTGGATACAGTACAGCGAGCCAGAGTTTATTTTTTTAATTTAAACCTTTTGATGAAAAGAAATTAATATTTTTCTACATACAATGCAAACAATTTTGGATATTATGTATTTTTACCATGGAAGACAACACATACCTTAATGTTACAAAAACATTATTAGTTATGTATGATAAAGTGTACTCCCTGTCTTAAAAGAGAAGTATGGAATTCATTTCTTTCCCCCATTATACCTAACTAGGTGGATGAAGCATCGTGCCGATGCTTCTGCTATCCCCCGCTGGCTCTAAGGGTGAGAACTCAGCGATCACATGAATTGTCCTCTCCAGTCTGAGCAAAGAGCGGGACTGTCAGTCACCGCTGTCTGCTTGCCCCCCCAGCATTCACTGGAGCTCTGGGTTGTGGAGGGGTGGGAGCAGTTATCTCAGTGCTTCGTCGAGAGGCTGACCTAGGTGCTGCTCCAACAGGGAAGTCGGCATCTTTCCCCAGTCTGGACCGGCTGAGTGACATCAGCCGACAGTGGGCTTCAGTTCTGCTGTCAGCTGAAAACGGATCACAGGAGTGCAGAACGAACTGCACTTCTGTGATCCACATGGGAAGTACATCCAAAAGAGCTTTGGCTGTACTTCTCCTTCAAACAAAGATGTAATAGTATTCGCTGAAAGTTCAATAGCCATTTAAATGGTAACCATGGATGAGCTAAGTAGTTTATATAAATTTTCACTGGCCCTGTGGATTGGGAAGGTGAAGGGATAAACAGCAGCATAAAAGTTTTTTCCACTACCCCTCTGTACAGGCTCCACCGCAACTTTTCAATGACCAGAAATTACCGATTTGTTTATTTGACTACAATGGACTTCCCATTAAATTGTAGGGTGGCAGATTAATGGTAACTCTTTATGGACAATAGATACAACCAGCACCATTGTAAAATGGGACAAGAGATCATCTCATGTACAGCCCACCCAGCTTCAGCAATGGATACTTAATTAATAATATATTATAATAAGATATCTTAACAACACCGACATAAGAAAATATAGAAATACTTTAGCTTAGACTGGCATTATGTGGCATTATATTCTTTGATGTTAGTGTATTTATTAATCAGATGTGTATTGCAATTTCTTAATCAAACAATGTTTCTGGTTTTCAGCTAATAGGCTGCATTATTGGGCGACAAGGTAGCAAGATTAACGAAATCAGGCAGATGTCAGGAGCACAGATCAAGATCGCAAATGCTTCAGAAGGCAATGGTGAAAGGCAAGTTACAATCACAGGATCTCCAGCAAATATCAGCTTAGCACAGTACCTCATTAATGCCAGGTAAGTTGTTCTACAACCCTCCCATTAATAAATTACCCTTTCTTAACCCTCAATATTAACTCTATATCTAGTAATCTCTGAAATCCTTTTTTTGCAAATATGTGTACCTTTGATAGGGTTCAGTGGTCATAACTGAAATGGAAGTAGGGAATTTTATATATTTTATTTTCAGAACTATAAACAAAGGGTATTCCATGTGTACTATGTAATTTAAACAGCGCAGCACAAGATGTTTGTTTGCAACAAACTATGTATTCTATTTTAGAGTGAGAAGGCAGCCTATGTCCTGCTGCTCCACCTCAGAGAACTGTTCATGTTTAGAGGTGTAGGAGTTGCACTACAGATACCATGGGGTTGATTTATTAAAGGCAAATAGGCTGTTCAATTTGCAAGGGAAGTTGCACTTTGAAAATGGCTTTTCCCAAGAACTTGCAAAGAATACACAATCACACACAAGAAAATACAGCATTTTTGCTTGCACATGATTGAATGATGGAAGTTAGCAGCGATTTACCTCATTCACGAAGGTCTGGGGAAATTCCTTTTCAAAGTACAACTTCCCTTGCAACCTGAACAGTCTGTTTGCCTTTAGTAAAGCAACCCCTTGTCTCCAGCTTACCAGGAGACAAATAGTAGTGATCATACACTGTTTTCTAAGTCAACCAGTCATTATTCCCCTAAGAAGCCTTGGCTTTTGGTGCCCAAGAACATTATATCACTGCCCAAACCAGCAACAAAATGTCAACAATGGAAGAATGTCATCTAATGTTTATTGGCACCTTTACAAGTGAAGAATGCCTTAAAGGATCAGTCAACCCAACTGTGATATTATAGTTATAGATGAACCCTGGTGGGCTGCAGACTTTCTATATAGCTCAGATATTCCAAGAGCAAGGTTCTTCCTGTCATAATTTCCAACTCTTGTTACTGTCCACTTGGGGGGGTTTGAGTATTTTAGAAACTCGTTTTGTATTTTCTATTGTGTAAATCCAACAGTACTGGCAACTTCTCATTAATGGTCACATGAGGTGTGCAGGCCACATTCAGCACAGTGATTGCAACAACAAAATCCTTGAAATATATAATAAACAGGTTGTTAAAAGTATAACTAAAGACTTTTTTATTTTTAGAAAGAGTGGAGAGGGGTTAAAACATTTGTTAAGTTTTTTTGCTGTCTGTGCCCCCAATTACCATCTCTGTTTGTCCAGTTTACCGATATCATTTAAAGTGAAAGTGAATGAAAACCCAAATTTTCGGTTGTTCATAGAACAGTAATAGAGGGGAAATTTTGCAAGAGGGACACTACTTCTGGAGACCCTCACTTTGGAGGGATAGCCTCTCACTTCTAGTTTTGGCTATGGGACAGGAAGTGAAGGGAAATCTCCTTAGTGGGGCACAGATGTAAAAAACAAAAAAACTTAACTAAGGCTATAGCCCTTCCTTACTCCATCCAAAATCAAATAAAAAGTTTTGCCTTTGGATCTACTTAAACTCCAGCATTTACCAAAAACTAACATTTTAGCCTTGGGCAGATTAACCCAGAGGAGAATTCCAGGTTGAGAAGTAATGTGGATTGAAGGCAGTTGATCAACAAATCCTTAAAGTGGAACTATACACACATCCACTCTAGCGATCTTTCTAGATTCCGATCTTCACCTGTTTTGATTGGCCGGGCCAAGATGGCATCACTCATGTGCATGCATGGGAGATCATTCTTTTTGGCAGATGCCGAAACAGTATAGAAAGCTGCACATGCGCAGCAGAACGTACAGTGCAGACAGGCAGGTAAGGAACATTAATTGCAGAAGAGACATGGTGAGATTTATTTACTAATGCTGGAGAGTGCAAAATCAGGCTCACTTCTGCATAGAAACCAATCAGCTAATAACCTCAGCTTGTCCAATTAGGCTTTGAGAATAAAACCTGGAAGCTAATTAGTTTCTGTGCAGAAGTGAGCCTGATTTTGCACTCTCCAGCTTTAGTAAATAAACCCCCACTATGTCTTTTCTGTATAAAAAAAACCTGGTGTATCATGATTTTTTTGTTTAATTAAAGTTCCACTTTAATATGTAAAGTCAATTTTCTTTTTAGCTTTTATTGCTGTCTGGATCCCCACTGGAAAATTGTACCCCTATATTACTGACCTCTATCATTGAGAAAGTGATTGGGGAAAACAAAATTTGGGGGTTGTCACCAAGAAAAGTAAGAAAGTTGTAAAACATGTTCCTATGACAGCTTTGTAACATGGGAATTCCATTCACTTTGTAAGGACAGGAAGTGAGCAGAAATATCCTTAGTGGAACACAAGCATCAAAAATAACTTTGTGTTTTAACTCGTCCCTAATTTAAAACTAAATTTAAAATTAAAAAAAGAAAAAAACTCTTGCTGACATGCTGTTAATGACATGTTTTAGCCTTTGATTTGGACATCATAGTGCTAGAAATACAGACATCAGCTGGCCAAACACCTTGACAAGGAATTGCTAAAAGTAAGACCTTCAGGAGAAGTAGCTGTTGAAATGGGGGACAAAGATAAAAAAAACTTGCTTTTCATCCCCCATGCACCACTCCACATTATTACTTAGCCTGGAGCATTTCTATAAAGCTATGTATTAGAGTAATCCGTTTACAGATTAAAATAAGAGCAAGAACTGTGCCTGTGTGCCCTCTAATGCAATGACAGAAAAACAGACGGCAAGACTGATTTAATTTGTGAAATGAAAATTACATTCTAGACTTGTTACATAAAAATCTGCTCCTGCAAAAAAGACATGGCATTTGCTTCTACCATTAACAGGGCATGTATGGAAATATTGCTTAAATAAGGAGACATCCAGTTCAAATTCATCAATGACTAGTAACTCATTATAGAAGCTGTGAAGATTAGGGACAGTGAAATAAATGCACCAGATTTGTAGTGTTATACCATAATGCGGCAGATTAAACAAATATACCTTTATTAGTTGAAAAATTGCTGTTATTTACATTGTTTATGTATAACATATGTACATGTGTATCCAAATATGCAATAAAACCCTATTAATGCAAACTCATTATTTCTAAAATTAGAAATTGTTACAAAGCTGCTGTGAATGTCCCTACTTTAAATTTGAACAATAAATTTAGTCACTAAAGTAAATGCAATAACGAATGAAAAGATATATAGACATGAAATGAGATTATAGGGTTTGATCATTTAAATCTGTTTTTTTTCTGTTATATAACTTATGCCTCTCCACTGGGGTATCAGCTTTGATTATAGACATGGATGATGGATGTGCAGACATTTGCATATGTAGGAGAAAACAAATTGGGCACTGATTTATACCATGCATTATCAGTCTTGTTAACTGAGTCAGAATAAATGCCATGTTAGAGTCAGCATCATGCCATGCTAACGGAACTGGGATTGCAGTATGGGAGTCCAACTGTCATTAGTTTAAAGAATGGTAGGGTATCAGCACAATTCTATGAGTGTCCTACTGCCAGTGGAAAGTGTGATGCCATGTTGTCAGAGAAGTACCTTAAAAGAGCAGTAGTATCTTACCAGTCCAGTGGGGTGCCTAGGTACCTAGTTACAAAGGGTACCTGTTTACATGACAATCTTGTTCATGATTGATTAGCAGGCAGGGTAAATATCAACATGGCGTCCCCTTCTCCCCCCATGCTTTATAAAATACAAAAGAACACACTCCACTAGCCACTGTTCCTGCAATCTTTACTTTCAGCTCACATAAGCTCTTTTTTGGGATTTGTACTGTGCAGGGGCGGACTGACAACTCATGGGGCCCCCGGGCAATAGGGGATCATGGGGCCCCTGTGTCCTTGCCCAAACGCAAAAAAGCCTATGAAAAAGGTACCAGGGGCATCTCATGGGGCCCCCTACTGACCCCGGGCGCTCGGGCAGTGGCCGAGTTTCCAAATGGTCAGTCCGCCCCTGGTACTGTGTGATGTCAGCCTCTGACGGTTTAGCCAGCATTGTACAGTTCTCTTTAGACATGTCCAAGCTAAAAGCAAAGCAATAATTTTGTTTCGCTGTCTGGGAATCTATGTCTTTTGTAGCACAGGAATAAATAGGGAAGAAGAATATGTGTATATATATATATATATATATATATATATATATATATATATATATATATATAAACTGCAGGCAAGTATTGCTGAGCAAATAGTTAAATAGGTTACAAACAGGCCAAGTAAATATTCATTCAGCATCAGATGGATATTTTAATTGTCTTTTAAGAATAAAAGATAGAATTTCTCAATGTCAAAACTCCAATTTAGCAAGGAAGACATTTGTGTGTATGTTAGGAAGGACAACACACATATCTATTTCAATAATTTACCATATTTACAGGTACCTATAGACCTATGAACCACAACCAGTCTTATCTTAGAAGTAAAGGGGAATAGGACAAACATTTTCATCACATCCAGTGTTATCTTACCAGTTGTTTGTATTCTGTGCATTTTTTTTTAATAGCCATTACATGTTGACACAGAAGTCATCTAATACATATGAATCCCTGTGAAGTGAATATTACTGTGGGATGAGCATCCATTTATGATACAAGAACACATGTTTATGTGAACTGCTGCCATTTGTTTGGCCAGTTTAGCTCTTGTTCTATGTTCTGAGGTTCACACACTCAGCTTGTCATTGTCTGAAAAGGACTTACCTGTTGAATTCTACAACGGTCTACTAAGGCAACAATGTTATCTTGGCTGTTCAAGACTCTCAATGCAGACACTGTTAGGGTCCTTTCACACTGGGGCACTCCACTCCATTCCAAATTAGTGCAAAATGGGATGGATATCAATTTTTGTCTGCATTTTGACAGTGGTGGACCCATGATGGTTTCATTGTCAGCCAGATATAAAAGAACTTTGATTTCCATTCTCCCATCTGCCACATTTAGGTCCAGACCTAGAAAAACTCAGAGGTAGGTGAAAGTAAATGGACACAAGTCCATGTATATCCATCTGCTTATACACCTGAACTTAGCTTCTGATCAGGCCCACCTGGAAAACTGGCAGGCAATCCTGATTGGAAAGCTGTGTGAAGGCAGCCTTAGGCTGGCCATACACTATACAATTTTCTGTCCAATTTCTGCCCAATTTCCTTTAGATTTATGCTGTAGTGCAAGAGCCTGCCTAACTGGATACAATTGAAAGTGTTGTTAGGTTTGACCTCCTATTTTGTTTTTTGGTAAATCTAAACCAAAACTCTCAAGAAAATGGTATAATGTATGGCCAGCCTACATGTGTATGTTAAGCCAAAAATATTTTCTAGTTTTTGATAGGGTTGGGAAGGATTCTTGTCAGGTTTTTAGTGCTATCTGCAGTTCTGTTAGTTCTTGTGTACATTTGCAGTTGGAAGGTGCTAAAAACATGTGTCTGAGTTGTGTTTTTACCATCCTCCAACCGATTTCCCTTAAGCTACCAAGGCAGCAGCCAGGGGTGTACCCAAGCAAAGAATCACAGCTGCAGCAGGAATTATACCCCCTGTTCTGTTCAGCAGGTACTACTGCCTGCTGAATGGGACCCATTCAAGTGAGGTGTTGCAACCACAACACAACCACGTGTTATGCATGCTGCTGCAGCATTTAAAGAGCTAAAACAGAAGATGATAAGACAACATATCACCTCCTCACTGCTTAGCAAAGGCTTCTGATATGGGATCTGAGTGCAGATTTCTTTGCTGAAGAGTGTCAGTCCGTGTTGCAAGTGTAAACGAGTCCTCAGGCAGATTTACCCTCACTTCCTGTCCTCCTGAAAATGGTTTTACCTGAAAGAGGTGAGATAAAAAAAATGATTTCCATTTGTGTTGCTGTTGGAATGTTTGATTTACTGCCAGTTTGGTAAAGGGTTGTCAGCAGGACAGGAAGTGAAGGGAAAATCTCTCTAAAAGAGCAGATAAAAGGAAAAACCTGACAGAGGTTCTAACATATCCAAACTCTACCCAAAACTAAGAAAATACATTTGGCAGGACATACACTTTAACAATACTGGCTAATTTGTATTCATGTCCTAGCAATTCAGCTTATATGAGTGGCATGACCTCTCTATGATGCATTGCTATGTGTTAGCTAAACGCTTATAAGTCAGCTATTCACAAATCTGCAATAAACTTCTCATTGGCTGAATTCCAAATCTCACACTTTATAAGGAACATGGCAAAAAGGAATACAGAAGTTGCTATTGGCTGTTATCGGTAGTTTAGGTTCTTCTTAAGACAGTGACCTGGAAAATCTCATACATGTATGTTTGTTCTGGGTCAGTGACTTACTAAATAGAGCAATAAGGACAAAGATAACAATCCCGGAGCTTTCCTTTAAAGTGATATTAAACCCTCAGTTTGTTAAAGCGCTTTCAGCAACTGATTTAATCACTTACTGAGCACACAGCGTTTTATCTTTTAATCCTTGCCCATACTTCTGCTTAAGCTAGTACCATGACTGCGGCTTCAGATTTTCTGTTTCAGGGAGGCTCCTTTCTCTTGCAGAATCCTATGGAGTCACCCTTGCATGCAGGGACTAGAGTTATGTCTTCCTACACTGTGTGCATCAAAAGAAATACACAGCCCCGTAGCCTAGAACACGGTGTCAAATTGGCGGCCCTCCAGCTGTTGCCAAACTACAATCCCATGAGGCATTGCAAGATTGACAGTTACAAGCATGACTCCCAAAGGCAGAGGCATGATAGGACTTGTAGTTTCGCGACAGCTGGAGGGCCACCAGTTTGACACCCCTGGCCTAGAATGACAAGTCACTCCCCTGCCCCTTCCTTCTCCAAGCTAGCAGACTGGCTGGAGACTGCACCACTGATAGAGCAGGAGCCAGCAGCATTGAAAATTGTAAATTGCAAGTGCTTGGGAAAGAATTTTACCAAATAGTTTACTGGGGAATGTTTTTATTTGTGCTCAATGTGCTAAGCTATAAAACACTGAGGGTTTAATACTACTTTAATGATGTTGCCCACACATTTGTATTGCTATGAAAGAATGGATGTTTTTCATGTTGCACCATTTGATATTAAATTCATTATCTTTCTTATATTCATAATATTTTAACTCTAAAAATCAAAGCGACTAATCATATGTCTTTGTAATAAAGTATTTGTTAATGATAGTTTTTTCCTTTTCTGTATACATCACAACACAGCATGTAATATTCTGTTTCACTTTGTGTTCATGGATTTTCTCCACAGTGTCTGTATCACATTTTGGGGATATCTATATTTTACATTGTCAATGTCTAACATTTTAGATACAGGTTTGAAGAGCAGAACTTTTTTGGTATTGATGTTATCAATATCAGCACCTTTATTGAATCAATTATCAGTGCTAGGTTCCATTAAGAGCTAGCATACAGCTTGACATGCCTGTGCTCTGGATATTGGCTTTAACTTTTATTTGTCTGAATCCCAGGCAAGGATTTATTTTCTGAGAAAGGTGATGCTTCTTTGAAGACTTTGTTATAGATGTAAACTAACAGAAAAAAAAGAAAGTAAAAGAAAAAATTATAGGAAAGACTTTTATTCTTACTGGGGAGATCTGCTGTCTGGATTTTATCTCACCCTCATTATTATTATTATTATTTTTTTATTAAAGAGGTTTTGTTGCCATATGCATATAGCATAACAGGTAACCATCATTATTTTTATTACTACTGCTGTTATCACATACAGTATATACTATGTACATATGTACTTTATGGTACATTATTTGAGCTGGTCTTTGAGGTCCTTTTTTTAAAATAGGTTTGAGGAATATATAGATGTGGTACCAAAATGCACAGCTGGTTACCTCAATGCTGACATAATTTGTATACTCCTTTCTGCTCTGCATACCTGTTCAAAATTGTCACAATAACTATTAACTAATTATTAAATAACTGATTTTTTTTAGCAAATTAAAAAATAAGCCAAAAATGACAACAATGTTAAATAATGCCTTGACTACCTTAAAGTGTATTTTAAAGTGTATCTACATTTATAAACAATCATTGTATATATTGCAGCTTACCAGTCTTTAGATGTGGTAGCTTCATTAGTTTCTGTTTGTCAAAGTTTCTTTCCTAATTTTCATCTGGTAATCCTCCCAGTAACACACTTCCTGTCCTAGGATGACAACGCTCACTTGCCGTACTATATTTATAGACGAGCAGCAATATCATCGTAAGCTGTTCTCCTGGTATAAACTACAAACAACTCCCCCTTTCCTCATCTCTGTTACGTAAGAGAAAGTGTTATGTAGTCCACAATAGATAGCCGGGAAAGTTTGAGGCATGAACTCAGAATCCAGGAGGTTATAAGGACACTATAGTTCTGGTAGGATCAACAGCTAGATTTTTTTGTTCTTGTGGAAAATGTACCAAACCCAAAAAATAAAAACAAATGCAGCCACCATATCTAAGGACTGACAAGCTGCAATATATTACATTTTTAATCTCTGGGTTAGACATCTTTCAAGCATTGGTGGCCTCCTGAAAATACTAGTTGTCTGGCTCTCATGTTACTCTTTGGCTTTGGTGCATCCTGAACCAATGGCCTGGAACACGTTTGCAGCTGGTGAAGTCAGTGTCAAATTAGAACTAAATTTTCATCATGCTTCAGGCCACTGAGAAATCGTCAAAGCCAGGGGGTTAGCATGTCAACCAGACAACCTGTATTTTAAACAGAGATCAACAATGGATTGTCTCTTTCAGCGCATAGTTATTGAAGATGTATTATGTGAAATTTTGCTTCTAATCAACAAGCAAGCAGATATACAATGGGGTTGATTTACTAAAACTGGGGAGTGCAATATCTAGTGCAGCATGCATGGTAGCCAATCAGTTTCTAACTTCACCTTGTTCAATTAAGCTTTGACAAAAAAACCCTGGAAACTGACTGGTTTCTATGCAGAGCTGCACCACATTTTGCACTCTCCTGTTTTAGTAAATCAACCACAGTATATATATTAGCAAGAGAACATTCTTTGCTTAGCTGGAGTTAGAGTGCGCACATTTAGAGTCAGAGTACCTTGTACTTTACAGATGTCCATTATTTAAGCTGGAGATCCAGCATTGCTATATTTACAGGTTACATCCTAAGGATGGAGAGTGGACATGAAGAAAGGGTCACAAATTAACCTTAAAGCCTAAGTTTAGGCACAATAAAAGCAAAAATCAGCACAGGGGATATTATTTACTATTAATTTTATGCATCCATTATGCTGCTGGCTCCTGCTTTTCTTGAAATCTTCATCCTCTGACCCCCCACCCTACTTCTGCCAAGTAAATCTTCCAATGCGCTGCAGATTAATAGTACTGAGGGACCTGTGTCATCACGACTGCCTGACTATGCTCGCCCTTTCCTCGCCGCTCCTCCATTCATAGAAGCTGTACTATAGCTTCTATGAATGAAACATGATCTACGTATGACTAGAGGGGGAAGACCTTTCAATCATCCACCCATCCTCTATTCACAGATTCTGTTTCATCCATACAAACTATAATATGGCCTCTATGATTAAAGGAGCTAGGTAGAAAGAGTGGGCTTAGCAGGCACTCTTGATGAATGCCTGTCACAGCTCCCTAAGTTCTATTAATCCCTCCCGCACCAGAAGATGATGGTAGTGAGGGTGGGGGTTTGGAGGATGAAGATTTCAAGCAAAGCAGGAGCCAACACCACAATGGACACATCAGATTAGTAAATAATGTCCCTTTTGCTTTTTTTATTTTTTTATTTGACTAAACGTAGGTTCTAAAGAGTATTGACGTGAAAACTGATTTTCTATTATATATATGTATAACTTGCGAGCCAAAAAAATTTTATAATGTGCTTCAGTGGATCACCAACATTCAACACATAACTCAAACTGTGCAAACTAATTGTATACCTATAAATGTAGCGCTCCCTAATACCATAATAGTAAATAAATATATGATTGCATCTGTGATAACATACAATATAAATTCAAAATTAAATATAACAAATAAAGTGACAGTGATTAAAAATCAAACACTAAAATTGTGATTATTAGCAAAGTATTCTTAACTAGACAATCTACAATTTCTGGGGAAATTGTGTAAAGTGTTCTTGCCGCAACCTTTACCAAATGATTGATGAAATGTAAGCAGTGCACATTGCAAGCCTGATAGTGAGAAATGCATTTCAGCTTGTATTTTGAAGCTCACAGTCCAGCCTGGTGAGTCATCTGCCTCTTGAGTGACCTTTGGTTGCTGCACCTGGAGAGGGCGGAGTAGGCTCACTGTGCTGAGACAGCTGGGTTGCTATGACAACTCACTCTGAGAGGAATGTCAGCATGTGTGTTCTAAACAGGCTTTTTAAACTTGCCAAGTTCAATTGCGTGCTAAAATTAGTATTAATTAAATATTAAAGAAAAGAAACATAGTGTCTTATCCGGGATATCAATTATTTATTTTTTTTTTTATTTTAATTTTTTTTTATTTTAATTTTATTTTAATTTTAATTTTTATTATTTTATTTTATTTTAAATTTTATTTTTATTTTATTTTAATTTTATATTTATTTTTATTTTAATTTTATATTTATTTTTATTTTAATTTTAATTTTATTTTAATTTTATTTTTAATTTTATTTTTATTTTTAATTTTATTTTTATTTTTATTTTAATTTTATGTTAATTTAATTTTATGTTAATTTAATTTTATTTTAATTTTTATTTTAATTTTATTTTTATTTTAATTTTATGTTAATTTTATTTTGATTTTAATTTTTTTTTTATTTTTATTTTATTTTTATTTTAATTTTTATTTTTATTTTATTTTTAATTTTATTTTAATTTTAATTTTATTTTTTTTTTTATTTTAATTAAATTTTTTTTTTTTTTTTTTTTTTTATCCAGACTGAATAATAATACCATCTCATTTATACAGAAGGAACTGTCATTCCCACTGCAAATATTTTTTATTTATTTTAATTTTTATTTAATTTTAATTTTATTTTAATTTTATTTTTATTTTAATTTTATGTTAATTTTAATTTTATTTTTATTTTAATTTTAATTTTAATTTTATTTTATTTTTAATTTTATTTTTATTTTTAATTTTATTTTAATTTTAATTTTTAATTTTATTTTTATTTTAATTTTATTTTATTTTTATTTTTATCCAGACTGAATAATAACACCATCTCATTTATACAGAAGGAACTGTCATTCCCACTGCAAATATTTTTTATTTTTTATTTATATTTTTCATTCATAGTTTTTGTTTTTTCACATTGATAAATTAATTTATTTGATATATTTACACAAATCATATATTTAAGTATAATTAATTGATGTAATTATTTGATTATCGGTGGTACACTTATGAAATCATTATATCACATAAGGTAGAATATATTGGAGCGCGGTACACTACTGGTATTCGTGAACATTTTTAGTGACAGCAGGGTTAGCTGAACGTTTTGATATAAGATATGTGTAGGTGGGCTTGAAAATGGCAGAGTGATGGCAGTTTACAAATCATGTTCTGATTTTTCTGATTTTTCCTTTGCACACTCTAGCTGTGCTGTGCTGCTCAATGCATTCCTCTGGGAAAATTTCGCCGCAAAAACCGCGATATTTCTTGAACGATTCGGCGAAACGTTCTACAAAGTAATAGCAATCCGATCGGGATCAATGCGCACGTTTTGATATATTACTTGTCTTTGTAGTGTAAAAACTGTGGGAGGAGTTAGCGTGGCAAATATGGCTATAATAAGAATAAGAATTAGATTTCAAATATGGCAGAGAAGAGCGGTTAAAAACAAACTGCTTCAAATTGCTCACTTCACTGGCGTCTTCACAATTTCTGTGGAAATTGTGTGGTGTTCTGGCCTCCACACAACTGGAGTGGGCAGGTTAGCTTTTGTCTCTCTGCTTCCTGCTCACACAGCTGTGTTCCTATGGCAACTCCCTCCACACCAAGGGCAGAGTCATGGTTATAAACAAACTGCTCCAAGTTGCTGACATCACTGGCGATTGCCATCTTCAAACGGTTGTAGTTTTAAAAGTATACATGCTACCGTGAAAAGGCTTATATTGTGACAATCACAAGAAACAGACCTAAATTTTGATATATAGTATGTCTCTGCAATATTAAAAATGAAGGCACAGTCGCAGTTTAAAAACGTCCCTTAAAATTTCTTGTGTCTAAAGTGGAGTTTCAATGAAAGTCAATGGGAGGAGTGAGGTGCAAACAAATGGTCATATTCTGAAAACTATCAGGAGTATGTCCTAGCCGTGAACATTTTTAGTGACAGCAGGGTTAGCTGAACGTTTTGATATAAGATATGTGTAGGTGGGCTTGAAAATGACATAGTTATGGCAGTTTACAAATCATGTTCTGATTTTTCCTTTCACACTGCAGCTTTCTCACTCTAATGTGACTCAGCTGCCCCCTGAGTGACCTTTGCTTGCACCTGTTACCTCAGTCAGTCACAGGTGTGTGAGGAGCTGTGCTCTAAACAGGCTGTTTAAACTTGCCAAATTCACTGGCGATTGCCATCTTCAAACGCTTGTAGTTTTAAAAGTATAAATGCTACCGTGAAAAGGTTTATATTGTGACAATCACAAGAAAAAGACCTACAGTTTGATGTATAGTATGTCTCTGAAAGATAACAAATGAAGGCACAGTCGCAGTTTAAAAACGTCCCTTAAAATGTCTGGTGTCTAGAGTGGAGTTTCAATGAAAGTCAATGGGAGGGGTGATGTGCAAACAAATGGTCATATTCTGAAAACTATCAGGAGTATGTCCTAGCCGTGAACATTTTTAGTGACAGCAGGGTTAGCTAAACGTTTTGATATAAGATATGTGTAGGTGGGCTTGAAAATGGCAGAGTGATGGCAGTTTACAAATCATGTTCTGATTTTTCCTTTGCACACTCTAGCTGTGCACTGCTGCCACTCTACATGCACCATTCATTCCTATGGGAAAATTTCGCCACAAAAACCGCGATATTTCTTGAACGATTCGGCGAAACGTTCCACAAAGTAATAGCAATCCGATCGGGAACAATCCGCACGTTTTGATATATTACTTGTCTTTGTAGTGTAAAAACTGTGGGAGGAGTTAGCGTGGCAAATTTGGCTATAATAATAAGAATAAGAATAAAAATAAGAATAAATTAATTTATTTTATATATTTACACAAATCATATATTTAAGTATAATTAATTGATGTAATTATTTGATTATCGGTGGTACACTTATGAATTCATTATATCACATAAGGTAGAATATATTGGAGCGCGGTACACTACTGGTATTCGTGAACATTTTTAGTGACAGCAGGGTTAGCTGAACGTTTTGATATAAGATATGTGTAGGTGGGCTTGAAAATGGCAGAGTGATGGCAGTTTACAAATCATGTTCTGATTTTTCTGATTTTTCCTTTGCACACTCTAGCTGTGCTGTGCTGCTCAATGCATTCCTATGGGAAAATTTCGCCGCAAAAACCGCGATATTTCTTGAACGATTCGGCGAAACGTTCTACAAAGTAATAGCAATCCGATCGGGATCAATGCGCACGTTTTGATATATTACTTGTCTTTGTAGTGTAAAAACTGTGGGAGGAGTTAGCGTGGCAAATATGGCTATAATAAGAATAAGAATTAGATTTCAAATATGGCAGAGAAGAGCGGTTAAAAACAAACTGCTTCAAATTGCTTACTTCACTGGTGTCTTCACAATTTCTGTGGAAATTGTGTGGTGTTCTGGCCTCCACACAACTGGAGTGGGCAGGTTAGCTTTTGTCTCTCTGCTTCCTGCTCACACAGCTGGGTTCCTATGGCAACTCCCTCCACACCAAGGGCAGAGTCATGGTTATAAACAAACTGCTCCAAGTTGCTGACATCACTGGCGATTGCCATCTTCAAACGCTTGTAGATTTAAAAGTATAAATGCTACCGTGAAAAGGCTTATATTGTGACAATCACAAGAAACAGACCTAAATTTTGATGTATAGTATGTCTCTGCAATATTAAAAATGAAGGCACAGTCGCAGTTTAAAAACGTCCCTTAAAATTTCTTGTGTCTAAAGTGGAGTTTCAATGAAAGTCAATGGGAGGAGTGAGGTGCAAACAAATGGTCATATTCTGAAAACTATCAGGAGTATGTCCTAGCCGTGAACATTTTTAGTGACAGCAGGGTTAGCTGAACGTTTTGATATAAGATATGTGTAGGTGGGCTTGAAAATGACATAGTTATGGCAGTTTACAAATCATGTTCTGATTTTTCCTTTCACACTGTAGATTTCTCACTCTAATGTGACTCAGCTGCCCCCTGAGTGACCTTTGCTTGCACCTGTTACCTCAGTCAGTCACAGGTGTGTGAGGAGCTGTGCTGAAAACAGGCTGTTTAAACTTGCCAAGTTCACTGGCGATTGCCATTTTCAAACACTTGTAGTTTTAAAAGTATACATGCTACCGTGAAAAGGTTTATATTGTGACAATCACAAGAAAAAGACCTAAATTTTGATATATAGTATGTCTCTGCAATATTAAAAATGAAGGCACAGTCGCAGTTTAAAAACGTCCCTTAAAATTTCTTGTGTCTAAAGTGGAGTTTCAATGAAAGTCAATGGGAGGGGTGAGGTCCAAACAAATGGTCATATTGTGAAAACTATCAGGAGTATGTCCTAGCCGTGAACATTTTTAGTGACAGCAGGGTTAGCTGAACGTTTTGATATAAGATATGTGTAGGTGGGCTTGAAAATGGCAGAGTGATGGCAGTTTACAAATCATGTTCTGATTTTTCCTTTGCACACTCTAGCTGTGCTCTGCTGCCACTCTAGATGCACCATTCATTCCTATGGGAAAATTTTGCCGCAAAAACCGCGATATTTCTTGAACGATTCGGCGAAACGTTCCACAAAGTAATAGCAATCCGATCGGGAACAATCCGCACGTTTTGATATATTACTTGTCTTTGTAGTGTAAAAACTGTGGGAGGAGTTAGCGTGGCAAATTTGGCTATAATAATAAGAATAAGAATAAAAATAAGAATAAGAATATATTTGTGAGATAACAATAAGTGTTCCTTGCTATGCAAGAACACTTAATAATAGTCCCATCAATCAATAAACAGTCCAATAATAGTGATAAAGTGATTCATAAATCATCAATTGGTGACTTTCGGTGAATCCTCCAAGCAGTAAAAATGTGCGCTCACCTCCTTCTATGCCTATAAAATAGGCTATATACGCTTGTGGTTCACAAAACCTGGAACCTGCCAGAATAGTTGCAGTATAGAATGGATGTGAGGTCCTTCCTATGGATGACAAGGCTAACCCCTTGGTTGCTGGATATCCCTGCAGGGATTAATCCCTCCTTCAGCTGTAAGAGATCACTTGCTTTACTCCTCTGAGAATGAGTTGTCTTTGTCCTTGGGGGCAGAAGAAAAAGGAGGGACATCTGCTGGGAAACAAACTCGGTCCTCTGGATTAATGATACCTTCCAATTTGTTCTTCCCACCACTCTATTTTCAAGCAGTCTTCTAGTCAGTCTTTCAACGTCACAGGTAGCTTCCCTTCTCCAGTGGTGGTGGTGAGGTCCTTCTGTGGCTTCTTCAAGCATACAAAACCCTGGAGTAGACCAGCACAGTGTGGGAAACTAACATTTGGAGAATGCTACAAGTGGTAGCGCTTTACTTGAATTCTCCAAATGTTAGTTTCCCACACTGTGCTGGTCTACTCCAGGGTTTTGTATGCTTGAAGAAGCCACAGAAGGACCTCACCACCACCACTGGAGAAGGGAAGCTATCTGTGACGTTGAAAGACTGACTAGAAGACTGCTTGAAAATAGAGTGGTGGGAAGAACAAATTGGAAGGTATCATTAATCCAGAGGACCGAGTTTGTTTCCCAGCAGATGTCCCTCCTTTTTCTTCTGCCCCCAAGGACAAAGACAACTCATTCTCAGAGGAGTAAAGCAAGTGATCTCTAACAGCTGAAGGAGGGATTATTCCCTGCAGGGATATCCAGCAAACAAGGGGTTCGCCTTGTCATCCATAGGAAGGACCTCACATCCATTCTATACTGCAACTATTCTGGCAGGTTCCAGGTTTTGTGAACCACAAGCGTATATAGCCTGTTTTATAGGCATAGAAGGAGGTGAGCGCACATTTTTACTGCTTGGAGGATTCACGGAAAGTCACCAATTGATGATTTATGAATCACTTTATCACTATTATTGGACTGTTTATTGATTGATGGGACTATTATTAAGAATACTATGCTAATAATCACAATTTTAGTGTTTGATTTTTAATCACTGTCACTTTATTTGTTATATTTAATTTTGAATTTATGGCGTATGTTATCACAGATGGAATCATATATTTATTTACTATTGTGATATTAGGGAGCGCAACATTTATAGGTATACAAATGAGTTTCTATTATGCTAACGTACTTATGCTGCAGAATACAAATTAGACACCAACTGACAAGTTATAACAGCCTGTCAGCAAAAACTCCTTGGCACTCGATTCCCCTACACCCTGCCTACAGTAGGATGGGCTGGACATAAGAAGTGTGCCCCTACTATCAGCTTCAGCATGTTCAAATTGTACGTATGCGCAGTGCTCCCTCTTTTCCTCTAGCATTAGTGGCTCAACTGTTGTTGCTAGGGAGGAAAGCATGGAAGCACATGCATGCAGTTGGAACTAACTGGAGAGGCCAGTTTCAATGTCCAGCCCAAGACAAGGGTGGACTGACAACTCATGGGGCCCCCAGGCAATAGGGGATCATGGGGCCCCTGTGTCCTTGCCCACACTCAAAAAAGCCTATAAAAAAGGTACCAGGGGCATTTTATGGGGCCCCCTACTGACCCCGGGCAGTGCCCGAGTGCTCGAATGGTCAGTCCGCCCCTGGCCCAAGACAATGAGTTTTTATTGAGAGGTAGTGAACAGTCTACACATATGGAGGGGAAAAGGAACACCATTTTTACAGTCTAAACCACGGTGTGAGTATAGTGCTGGGAATCCTGGATATGCATCCAGGATAAACTGATCCTTTAAGTAAAAGTGTTAAATTAATTTACTTAATTGAGGTATCAAAAGCCCAACATTGTAAATTAATATGCCTTGTTGAACAGAGTTCTTCTTTATTCAGATTTTCTATTTTTATCCTAAAATAATGTTTTGGTACAATTATTTATATTTTATTTATGACAACAGGACATGAAGTCTACATTTTTCCTCCCGTAATATGTTTAAGTATTGAACATTTTTATGCTTTGGCAGCTTTACTCAATAATCATATTGATGTTCCTATTAGTGTGTCAACAAGAGGAACATTGACAAAATAGTTTAAGAGTAATTCATTTTAAATGTAAAAAGTATAAAATGAGTCTACGATGTTAACACTATATCTTCTTTAGTCTGCTTTAAAGCAGAAAGAAGAGGGAGGACTAGTACACTTACGTTTGTGATCCCAAAACTACAAAAAATGCTTAACTAAAAACAGGAGATTTCAAGGACAGTCTTAGAAAAGGAAAAATTATGCAGATATACCCACAAGCGTGTACATTAAAATGTTTGCATGTCTTTGTAAATGACCCTTACAGATATCATCTGAGATCATCATGAGATGATTTATTCTTTAAATACCCATAATATATTTGTGGTAAATTGTCTAAAAACATGGCAAACCATATTTTTTTAAATCCATTGCACCTATATATAGTACTTTCCTTTAATGCAGTTCTGTTGAAATTACTGAGATAAGGAGAATTTGTCATCCCAGCTCCCTGGGAATAATAAACCTGAACTCCAGGCAAACAGCTAAATACACAGATGAAATGCATAAGCTGTTTTACCTACCAAAGGGTTTGTATACCTGTGTATCCCTTTCTGAAATTCACACAGCCCTATCTCATAGCATGTGAGACCTGATTTTACTCTGCTGCAGTTATGTAATTCTTAAAGGTCTTGTCCTAACCCCAGCCTGTGAATGGTCAAATAAAAGAGAAGCAGCACACTGATGAGCACATCTCCTTGTCACTCTGACCTATCCTCTTATCAGCATCTTCCTTGTTAACACATGAGCACTGCAGCACAACGTGTTGGCTCCTTGTGCTGCTTCTCTTTCTTCCACTCTATACAAGGAATGCCAAAACACTCATACCATGTATAATTTAGGTACTCAAACAGCTTGCATTAAACAAAAAAACAATAATAATTATGTATTAACAAATACAGAGTTGCATTGGTCTGTGTCTTTTATAACTGCCTGGAGTCCAGCTTTAACTTTACACCAGTCATTTGCTTTATTTTTGTAGCACACAATTAATAATGGTAAGATCAACATGTGTATAGATAGCACTCTGATTTGTCATTGTGTTATATGGTCCTGTATACCACACATCCAACAAGAAAATGGAATTCAGTTAAACTGATGTAAAAAATGCTGATGTCATTTATTTATAGTATATGTTATGATGATATAATGGTGACTTAGATTCATTTTTTGCTTTTCAGTGACTAGCTAGCCTTTTTATTCTTGCAGTCACTGAACAGACTAAAACAGGAATAGGAGGGAAGATTTTCTGGTCTAATGTACTTCATGATATGTGCTGATGACAAATCAATTTGTTTGTCTGGCACTTTGTAAATTGCACAGTTAAAACAGCAATAATGAAAAGTATCATATGGCAGCCAATCACACATGAGTTTTGTGTATAATAACAGTATTCAGACTGTTGGGAATTAATTTGTGAAGTGGTTGCTTTGAGTTTTTTGCATTATTATATTTTATAGAAAAAATATTATATCTAATATGTATGCTTTGCTTAATATAAATATTGAATAGATAGATAGATAGATAGATAGATAGATAGATAGATAGATAGATAGATAGATAGATAGATAGATAGATAATGTGATTAGATACATGAGGAAGCAAGTTAAATGTAATATTTACAAATGCAAAACTAAAAGGCAAACATACCAGTGCTGAGGCAAAATCAAAATTCTGTTTCCTTTGTTTTAAGTTCTGCTTTATCATCTTTTATCATTCTGCGTCCTTAGGTTTCTTTCTTCCATTGACATTACAAACACCTATGTTAAGGCATTCTTTAAAGTCTTAGTAATGTTTTCCTCATCAAATCATGAAATACCCTTTTGTTATATCTCTTCTTTAACACATAACATGTTCCTCCTCTGACCCTCATTTTCCCTTTTTTCTCTTTCTCTCCCCACCTTCCATATGTCTGTTCCTTTTGTTGACCAATCTAACCCAACCCAACTTTGTTTGCTCCTCCTATTCCATTCCTTTCTTCCCAAATTTATCCTTGCTTGACCATCCCAACCTATTTGTTCCTGTTCCTCTCTTCGTTTGCAGCTTAGAGATGGCTAAACTGAGCACCCAGACTGCTTCCGTCACGACCCCTGTTGACCTCAACATGAACCTCTCTCAGTCTACCACCCCTTCCTCCACCCCCACCTCTATGGCTGTGTTGGCGGCAGCTGCTGCTGCCTCCGCGGTCAACGTCAATTCCCCTCCCCCCCTACCAACTTTACCGACCACCCACTATGCTGTTCCTGTCTCCAGTCTGCTTGGCATGAAAACTGTCCCACTCCTGGCATTAAATGCAGCGGCCACTGCGGGGGTCACTGGGAATTTACCTGCTTACACTGCCAAAATTCCATCGACGAGTGGGGTTAAGAAATCAGACCGACAGAAGTTTGCTCCATATTGAAGGCATGAAAGCAAAGCTCTACCAAGATTGTGTGGTAGATCATTCTAAAGGAAACAATATGGCATTCTTATTTTATGTTTCATTTTTTTTTATGTTGAATTGCAAAGTGTTTATTGTTGCTGATCAATTTGTCCTCTTTCCATGGCTATTAACCCAAAATAGTAACTAGTTCCAACAGCCTATGTTTTTTCACTTCTATAATTTATTTATTTATGTTGATGTTATGTATCACTCTTGTTTCAGTTTAGTTTATGATTATTTTTTTTCTTTGTGTTTGTCAGTATTTTTAAAGGGGGGACTGGAGGTCAATGGATAAGATGACTGGCATGTTTGCCTTATACAGTATTTGAAAGTATAACACATTGCTTTTTACACTGCTTTTTCATGCATTTATTATATATAATAAATAACATAATGTACTCCTGCTACTACAAAACATATATCAATTCAATCCAAATGATAGTGGAAAAAAAAATTAGTTATATTAAAGGGAATCTGCTGCAAGGCAAAATGCCGACCATTCTACAACGTAAGCAACCGGATATGTAATTTCCAGGCACTGACCAACCATGCAATAAGAAAATCCTTTGTAAGCTGCTTCAAAAATTAGCATTCATTCCTGAAAGAAGGCTATGTGGGAAAACTACTGTATTACTTATCAGAAGAACGCTCTGGCCTGTTGCGGTACAAGAATACCCTTTTTGGACATACATTTTGTAAAAGTTCCCTTGCTTCAAAGGTTTTGAACCCTTTTCATCAGGGCAGATTTAAATAGTCTTTAAATAGTCTTTATAGATCAGCTGTAGTCAGCAGGTTTTGCTCTTCCTTTTCAAACATTTTTATGTGGGAAACCACAAATCATAAGTAATACCTCATCTGGAATATGCAGTTCAGTTTTGGGCACCAATTCACAAAAAGAACATTGGGGAATTGGAGAAAGTACAGAGAAGGGAAACCAAACTGATACGAGGCAGGAAGGAGCTCAGCTATGAGGAAAGATTAGAGGAACTGAATTTATTCTCTCTTGAGAAGAGGAGATTAAGGGGGATATGATCTCCATGTATAATACATAAGGGGAGATATGATCAACATGTATAAATACATCAGTGGTTCATATAGTGAACTTGGTGTAGAGCTATTCCCTGAGGTCATCTCAGAGGATAAGGGGGCACTCTTTACATCTGGAGGAAAAGAAATTTAATCTCCAAACACGGAAAGGTTTCTTCACAGTGAGAGCTGTGAAAATGTGGAATAGACTCCCTCAAGAGTTGGTTCTGGCCAGCTCAGTGGATTGCTTAAAAAAAGGCTTGGATTCTTTCTTAGATACACAGAATATAACTGGATACTAACATTTCTAGGTAAAGTTGATCCGATTGCCTCTCGGGGGATCAGGAAGGAATTTTTTTTCCCAGCAGGTGCAAATTGGATCATGCTTTGCTGGGTTTTCTTGCCTTCCTCTGGATCAACTGTGGGTATAGGATTATAACTTTTTTTTTCTATGGTTGAACTGGATGGACTTTTGTCTTTTTTCGGCCAGACTAACTATGTACCTAAAAATACTATAAGCCCTGATGAAACAGATACAAACCCTAGAGACTCTTGGCCTGGCTTTTATAAGATGTAGGTCCAATAGTCTTTTAAATTGCACAAAGCATTTTTTCTAAGTAACCCACTTGTCACCAGGCTTAAAAGTTGCAAATTTCATTTGATTTCTGTGCAGCCTAAAAGGGTGTTTGGTTAAAATTTTTGTGCTCGCGGCGTTTATCTGAAGCCTTTCACTCAGGTATTTACTGCATAACAGATTCCCTTTAAAGTGGATCTGGTACCAAATGCAAGGTTTGCTTATTTAGATCCCCCACATACAAACATGGCATGAAACTTTTTTAAAAATCATACATTAGGAGAAAAGTGAAAAACATACTTTGCTTTACACCCTTGGCTTCTACCTGCAGCACCTAGGCAAGGGTGACATTATGGGATTTGCTACAAGATTCTGGGAAAGCTGAAGATCCTACATTTATTAGAAGAGGCTCCAACATTGCATATACTGTATATTTTCACTTTCCTCCTCATGTGCTTTTTTTTTGGTACGTTTCATTCCACGTCTCTACTTGGGGGAGGTCTAAGGCAGATCCAAGGTCCACTCTAAGGTCAAGCTTAAACAAAAAAACATTTAAGAAGCATTTAAAAAGCAGAAGTTGCATTAAAAATGATTCACAGATCTTTTTCACATAGTGAACACTTTTTATGGTAAACTAAATATTTCACATATTTAAAGTTTATTATAGAGCAATATATTAAAATCCATACGCACAATAAAACACCTAATTGCCATTTAGAAGTCAGTTGTGGTAAAACGTTGTTAGCTTTGGGCTTTAATATATTATATAAAACATTGTTTATGTGCTTATTTAATTTAAACATCAAAATGTAAGTTCCAAAATTAAACTTAACCAAATAATCCTTTGCTTTCAGATGTCATGACTGTTTTTCATATTTTGTATTACTCCTTGTTCCTCCAAAGCAGACAATAAAATTGTCTTCTATCAACTAAAAAATATGGTTACTGGGGAAAATATACAATATGCAACCAACTAAATCCTTCAGGTGTATAAAGCAGCATGCTTATCTGTTCTAAATTACCAAATGGGGTATGCCTAAAATAATCCTACTCAGATATCTATGTATAATGTATCTTGCACCGTTACATTATGGAGAGTACATATATATCTATAACATATATATATATACCCAAGCATTGATACTTCAGTCTGTCATGTGAATGTTTTAGGCCTTTATCTTTTTGGGTAGAACCTAACATACACAGTTATAGTAGGACTGTATAAGTCCTCACACTGATTTAACTTGTATAATTTAGCCTCTAATAATTGAAGAATTAATGTAATATGTATTATAACAGGTGGTATTATAATAAAAATAATATCAATAATATGTGTAGGCAGACATAGCATGGAATATTGGCATTCAATTTATTCAGTATATTTTCATATCATTATGTAAATAATTTGCTCTGTCATATTTAATTTAATGAAATTAAACGCAACAGCACTGAGAACCTTGAATTCATTGTACTGTATGATGGTAGGTTACTTCTCTACCTCTAAAAAGCACATGCATGAAGGTTATTTGGGACAGTTCTAAAGTGGGTGGCCATTCCTGTTCTAGATTAGCATTGTGCATATGCATGTAGCGGACAGTATCAGGGGCTGAACATTCATATGTTGTTCTACTCACAGTGATGAATGGTACAAGACTAAAAGCATATGAAAGTAACAACCTATTTCAAAAGCTAATTTTAAGTGCAACCAATCAGATTTCACTCTTCTAAAATCAGACCAATACAAAATAGATTGTAATTAGTTGCATACATCACACAGGAAAATATGTGAATAATAAAAAAAACAACCATTACAATTGCAACCAGATGGGTGACCTCAAATTTAGTGAGACTGGATCACTTTGTAATCTGTGAATATCATTGAGTTGACCCAACCCAGTTTACTTTTTTTGATATTTTTTCTTTTAAGAAATAAAAGTATCCCATCACCCCATCCATCTGACTCCTGGAAGATACTTTTCTGGTATCATAGCATGTGTCTGCCTATATAGGTCTTGTGTTTAAAAAAGTAAGGGGACCAAAATAAAATGTGTGGCCTCCTATCCCAAAACAGTAACTTGGTGTGGATGAAGTTGCTCTTCTGGACTTCACTGAGCAATAGAAGGTGCAGGAGCTCACTCTGTTAACTCATAAAGTAGTTGTCACCAGTTCAGAGAAATGCAATTAATAATTTGAAAAAAGAGACAAAAAAAACATAATTTTGAGAAAAGTTGGTCTGCTTGGATCGAATCCTTTACTGTATTTCAAAAAAATGTTGATAGGTCCTTGTTACGCATGTAAGAAGAGGTAGCTCATGCTAGTCTCCACATGTTCAGTCCTCGTGTTTATTTGCCTCCCTGAATCCTTCTTCATTTATATTCTTCGCTCATTCTTTTCTGCTCTTCTCTTTCCTTTTCCAACTCTTTCATTTGTTTCACATTGACATTTACACGGTTAGCTATACTATAGTAGCACTACAATATGTGTAAGTCCATGATTTATATTAATTTGTAAGACTCTATTACCATTTGTGTTATACATTGACTTATGGTTGATAATATAATAAGCATATTATCTATATTTAATGCTACTATTGTATATATGTACCTATATACATCTTCTTTTCTTGTATTATTGTTAATATTTTCAATAAAATTTTCTGAACCATAAGAACAAAAGAGACAGACACTACGTATACATTAGAACTAAAAGTGCATACCCAACAGTTTAATAATTAAAAAAAAAAGTTCATGAAGATTTCTTTGTTTAAAAATGTCATTAGATTTATCCATTTATTGATATCACATTGTTTTCATTGAGAGCTGCTACATAAAAGATTATTAGTAGCGTAATCACCCATGATCACACCATGCTTCAGTCCAGTCACATAGTAGAAACTGTTGGTGATTATTCTCTTCTCCTTCAAAAATTTAAACGAGAGAAGGAGATTAATTGCACAGTTAGTTATTAATCAGTTAGGAGATTCTCAGGAGATTTCAGGTATACCCTAAGGGGATTTTTGCACCAGGATATTTTAAGACTCTCAGAAAAAAATCAACCATGTAGCCCTAGACCCAGAGACAATGAAATGTCCCTTAATTCATGGTACTGCTTTTCCCAGAAAAAAAAACATGTTACAGATTAAATTTGACTGGGCAATAGGTCCCCCAACAGACAACACCAGCTTTGGCTTTACTAAAAGCCACAGTTTTGTTCAGAGTCAAGGACACTTGGAGTTTCCAACCCGCTGAATGGACCTTTGAAAGCATTTTTGGTCACAAACAGAAAAACAAGGATTAAAACCCTACTTACTTCATTGGATTCAACAACGTACCTGTCTCCACTGGAAGTAGTTGGGTTGCAAGTAAATCTCCTAACTCCAGGATTGGTACATGTTGTTCAAGCTCAGGAGGTCTCTGAGAGAAACATCTTGCACACCAAACCAGAGTTTTGGGAAGATAAACAAGCAAAGCTGAGCCCACAAACTGGATTGCAGGAGTGAATATGATAATGTGGGGTCAATTCCTGGAGGTTTGCTCATCAATAATTGCCACTTGTCAAATATATCCTATATATGACAAAATACATCTGTCTCATACAAAACATTCCCTTGTAATACTTAATTTTCTTGTATTAATTTTACCAAAGCAAAGAAATATATAAAAATATAACAATGATATGCTTTCTTCTAAAAATACTATAGTTAGGAGTATGAGATTTTGTTTTGACAATAGGTCTACTTTAATATAGACTGCGAAGACCCCACCTAAACTGACTGCCCACAGTAAACTACAAATCTTTCCTGAGAAGAGTGCTATAAATGTTCATCTGAAAGTAACATTACTACACAGTCTAGTATAAGCGTATCTATCTATCTATCTATCTATCTATCTATCTATCTATCTATCTATCTATCATCAGTAAGTAGGTCATCCAAAAAAAAAAATTTTTTTTTTCATTTTAGATAACCTTTTACTTAAAAAAAAGTATTTAGAGAATAGAGACAGAAATACCAAGTGTACCTTACTACCTTTCTGGGGATATTTAAACTCATACATTTAATTTACTTTATATAAATTTATAGCGATGTCCTGTGTCATTGTCCTAATTCATCCTTTTGTTTATATTAAATATAATAAATTTCCCTCTATCACCCTGACATTAATTATTCCTCTGTGATACCTTGCTTCCCCTCAGCAGGGTTTTCCATTTCTAATATGCAAATTCTATGACAGTTGAGAGACGTTAGAGGTGATGCTGGTGCCTGTAATAATCAGATTCCTGTTTTAATTTGCAAACCCAGGCCAGAAAAATAATGGGTTATACCTCCACTTTGACCTTTGTCCAGTTTTCTAGAGAAAATGTGATTTATGAAGGCCTAGTTTTATTTAAAAAATTAATAACTGGAATCCTTTTAGACTTTTTGTACTGGAAGAGTGCTTGATGTAATTAATGCCATTTTCCAGGGAACATTGTAGCTAAAAAAGAAACAGTCGTGATTGGACTAATGCAAAACATTCACAGTCTATTATAACTATGATGGCTTACTTATGAAAGTTGTATATTTGATCATTTGTTTAGCTTCACTGAATGCATGTAAGGATAATTCCCAAAGTTGAAATCCAAAGAAATTCCCTGATGTCTCCCAGTTGATGCCCTATTAACTGATAAAATGAACATATGCTATCCCCAAGTTCATTAATGTGCATATTAGCAGCAAGTAACATACTTGCAGTAATCCTGAACTCTAGGTAGATTTAGGAACACAATTTAAATTATATAAATCATTAAATATATTTTAAATTCAACAAGCATAAGTACTTGATATCATCCTCTTGTAATTCTCTCCACAGCAGCCCTCAGAAACATTAATCATTGTGTAAATATACTTCTTTCCTAACTAAGCCTGCATTATTATAATAACTTAAGACAGAATATTTAAATTCCTGCAAAGCCCATTTGAAACTGTCTCTATTTTAGTCTAAACTGTAAATTTATGATAAACATAATAAAGTAGAGGACTGAATGCATTTTAATTGGATTCAGTTTAAATGATACCTTTTGAGTTTAATGATAAAAACACAACATGCTATTGATAGAGCAGGAACATAATTTACAATTTACATGAACATATTTTCAATTATTATCTTTCTAACTCTGTTGGAACTAGTTTGAATCATGTTATATGTTTATTTCCATTCACCATCTGTGTTTCTTTGATCTGTGTTGCTTATTGCTTACCTAATAATGCAATATTGTTTGCCTCACAATTCGTAAGGCCTGACACCACACTCCTGCCATGATAATTCACTTTTGCACTCCTCAGAAATCATAGCTTTAAAGGCAAATCTTTATACTGTTCTATCAGTCTCAGCTAAGATCACACTGTCATATAAATGCAATATATATATATTTTTTGAAATTCGGTGTCTAATTTATGTTTCTTAGCCAGGGGGTTGCAGTGTATCTACCCCTATTAATATAGAAAGTCAGTATTACTGTACAGGGCCAGCTACCACTTTGTATTATGTGTCATTTCTGTATATTGTAGACGTGTTTCCACCAGTGCACTATATATGACATTGTAACCATTATTAATTAAATGTCACTATTTTTACCAGTTGTGCTTCACTAAGGTGTTTTTGTTTTGTACATATATATATATACATACCTAAAAAAAAGGAAAGAAAAACTGAATTTATTATCACAGCTACTCAAATTATTAACAGCTTCAAGTAACTGCCGCGCAATGTTCTGAATTATTGTATTTGTTTTATTAACTGAAGTAAACAAAATTGTAAGAACAAAATGTTGTCTGCATTGATGCGCTCTTCTATGCTGGTTGTAAATGAGTGTTATTTTTTTAATGGTGAGAAGATTTTTTTTTTCTTGCTTTTTTTTCTCCCCTTCCATTTTGTGTTCACATTTTAGGCTTTCCTCAGAAGTTACTGGCCTGGGGGCTCTGTAATATATTAGCCTCAAGACAGGACTTATCCTCGTGAGACAATGATTTCTATGGACTTTATACGCCTGAGGGATTCTGCCAGATATAACATTTCGTACTATACAGACAGGGGGTGGCAATTCTTTTTTTTTATTCCCTGAGCCATTTTTAATTTCTAACTTTGTGCTGTTTTCTCTACTGTTCCTGAGTAGGCCGACACTGTTGTTACTAAGATAATATTTCTACAGCAGGGATTTTGGTTAATTTTTCTTCCTTTGTGATCATGCTTTGACTAGTTAAATGTAAAGCATGAGCACTTCATATTACAAATATCACTGTATTTAAATGTAGATTTGATGGTAAGTTAAATTATTTTGGTTTTATATATCTTTAAATAAATTTTCTTGCAAAAAAATTTTTTTTCTTTTTTCTTAAAAAAATGAAATATAATTTATTTTATGTTCAGTTCAGCTGGTGCAATTGGTCACTGAAATTGTGTCGCACATAACACTTAAAGTAAATTATGATTTTCTTCTGTTTATCTTGACTTGAGGACCAAAATCAGCACATTTCAAACAGAATACATCCAAAAAGAAAATGTAACAATGTGTTAATTTATTAATAAAATAATGCTCAGGAATACAGTTATTTATGCCTTCATACTGTATATGTGTGCCTGTTGACATGGTTAATATGTTTTCTTAGCAGGGAAATTGGTAGCTTTGGTATAATTGGAACAAAAACATTTCTCAATGCATATCAATTAATATTCAAAAGTGTAGTTTCTTAATCCTTAGTCTGTGCTGTTCCTCGCGCCCCTTTCTCTGTTGAGTGCTTGCTCACAGCAAACATTGAGAGCTTTGGCAAAGAGAGGTGACCTAGCTATTCACTATCTTACAATTTTCTGTATTTGTAAGAGCAGCAAAAGAAAAACATGGAAAGCCTGATTTTTCCTACACAAGTGAAATGCAAATGCACATACAGTATGTCTATACTAACTCCAATTATCTGATGGGGCTTTGAGGACTGGAAGGTCAATTCACTGAGATACATGAGTTGTGTCCTTTTTATTGCAGGGTAATTTTCTCATCAAAATGTTTAATTTTTTATCTATTTTATTGTTTTGGCTAAAATAGTTAAAAGACATAGTCATATGTAAGATGACTTGGTTTTGAAGGTGCAGGTTCTGTATTTATTCTTCTTTGCTACTATTGAGCCAGTGCCCTAGAACAACCATGTGTGTGTTAGCTGTCCTGGCATCTGATATGCGTGCATGAGATCAAGGTCAGTTATTCATTGGTTATTAAAGGATGGATAAGGATGAGTGCCCTGGGGTCTGAACCTTCAAAAACAAGTAAAAACACCCAACTCTCATATTACTTTATTGCCAAGTTCCTCTTAACCATAGGAGGTCTGTATTTTTCTCAAAATATTAATTCATCCCCACTAAAAATGGCTCCCCTTTCTTGTCTTGTTCATAAACTATTCAAAGAACCAGAAACTAGTGGTGTTTTAAGAAGAATAACCCATGTAATGCTCTGTGAATTGACTTTTACATATAGAATACCACAAATATCATATACAGTTGTGTCCAAAATTATTCAACCCCCACTGAAATTGAGTGTTTTGGCCAGTTTGACATTGCTTTTGATCATTCAGTCATCTTGCTTACATTTACATTAAAGAGGCACTTGTAGGTCAGACAAATATAACATAACAGTTATAATGAAATAACCACAAATGTCTTTTCTGTGCTCACAGCATTATCAGTTTTATTCAACCCCCAAGTGACATTCAATCTTAGTACTTAGTACAGCATCCTTTTACAGTTATAACAGCTTTTAAACGTGAAGCATAGCTTGACACAAGTGTCTTGCAGCGATCTACGGGTATCTTCGCCCATTCTTCATGGGCAAAGGCCTCCAGTTCAGTCACATTCTTAGGCTTGCGCACTGCAACTGCTTTCTTTAAGTCCCACCAGAGGTTCTCAATCGGATTTAAGTCTGGTGACTGCGATGGCCACTCCAAAATGTTCCAGCCTTTCCTCTGCAACCATGCTCTAGTGGACTTGGAGGTATGCTTGGGATCATTGTCCTGTTGAAAGGTCCAACGTCTCCCAAGCCTCAGGTGTGTGACGGACTGCATCACGTTTCCATCCAATATCTCCTGGTACTGAAGAGAATTCATGGTACCTTGCACACGCTGAAGCTTCCCTGTACCTGCAGAAGCAAAACAGCCCCAAAGCATGATTGACCCTCCACCATGCTTCACAGTAGGCAAGGTGTTCTTTTCATCATAGGCCTTGTTCTTCCTCCTCCAAACATAGCGTTGATCCATGGGCCCAAACAGTTCTAATTTTGTTTCATCAGTCCACAGAACACTATCCCACAACTTTTGTGGTTTGTCCACATGGCTTTTGGCATACTGCAGTCGACTCTTCTTATTCTTTGGAGACAGCAAGGGGGTACGCCTGGGAGTTCTGGCACGGAGGCCTTCATTACGCAGTGTGCGTCTTATTGTCTGGGCTGAAACTTCTGTACCCACATCTGACAAATCTTTTCTCAGTTCCTCAGCAGTCACACGGGGACTTCTCTCCACTCTACGCTTCAGGTAGCGCACAGCAGTCGAAGTCAGCATCTTCTTTCTGCCACGACCAGGTAGCGTTTCAACAGTGCCCTTTGCCTTGAATTTGCGAATGATGCTTCCTAAGGTGTCTCTTGGTATGTTTAACATCTTTGCAATCTTCTTATAGCCATTGCCCTTCCTGTGAAGAGAAATCACCTCTTCTCTTGTCTTCCTGGACCATTCTCTTGCCTTCACCATGTTTGTAACCACACCAGTAAATGTCTAGAAGGAGCTGAGTATCACAGTCATTTTAAAGCTGCCTAATTGGTGCTTATTATGCTTGATTGCTGCTCGGTGACATCCACAGGTGTTTTCAATACCTGATGGAAAGCACCTGTATGAACCTCTGTTCTTCAGAGTGGTAGTCTTTAAGGGGTTGAATAATTGTGGCAATGAAGAAACCACATAAGAACCATTTACTACTGTATTACATAAACAATTGATGTCATTTTAGTTGCATTTGGGTAGTTACAACGTCCTTGTAGGATTTGATTCTGAATACAATTCCAAATGTACACTATAGTCCCTAAACCCCTTTACAGCATTGGGGGTTGAATAATTTTGGACACAACTGTATATTATATTATAATATTCATCCATTAAATAAATTCCCTAGTGAATTGAATAAAAAAATCACTTTCAGTTGTAAATATGAGAAACTAACGCATGGCAATGAAAACATCTTATCCATTATGATTCAATGAGCTGACCCTTAGGTCTATGAGCACTGACAAAGTAGAGTTGTTAAAAGCAGCAACTGACATAAAAAGCTTTTTATTCTCTTTTTACTTGCAACATTACTTCATATGAAATGTGATGGTCAAAGATAAAATACAGCTCTCAGTTTCTAATCTAATACTTGATAAAGAAGTTTAAAATATTGGGCAGACTATTTCAAATCATCAAGTCTAATGTCCCCACTGCTTTTAGTTTTCCGAAGCACACTTTACTTCAAAACCCACAGTAACCAATAATCAGGTGGCTTTCAGCATAACCCATTCATGTTATATTACCAGGATGGGTAAGCACTAGGCATGAGCAAATTTGCCTGGTTTTGATTTTCAGGGGTACACAGAATCCTGTTTGGCTATTTTTGGAATAACTTTTGTCAAACATGGCCATGGGGAGTTGGGAACTGCCATTGGAGACATCTAACAAAGCAAAAAACCCATACAAAATACTGTACTGTACATTCCTTTTAATGCAGCTTTGATGGCTACATGGTAAAAAATATTTCAGCTGAACAGGCCATCAGAGGTGGCAGGAGCTGAAAATGGTGGCAAGTGTTTTTTGGAAGTGGGATGGGGGCTGTATGACATGTAAACATCTAGTCTGTAGCATCAGCAGCAGGATTTTCATAGTCATTAGTAATCCAAAACTGGTTCATTTTAACCACTTCATTACTGGGCACTTTTGTTCACTTCCTGCCCAGGCCAATTTTCAGCTTTCAGAGCTCTCACGCTTTGAATGACAATTGCACAGTCATGCAACGCTGTACACAGACTATATTTTTATAATTTTGTTCAGTCAACTAAAGCTTTCTTTTGGTGGCATTTAATCACCACTGGGTTTTTTATCTATTGCTACACTAACAAAAAAATACTGAATTTAAAAAAAAAAACGTTTTTCTTTGCTTCTTTTATAAAATTTAGCAAATAAATAATTGTTCTTCATAAATTTAAGCCAAGATGTATTCTGCTACATTTCTTTGGTGAAATAACCCAAATCAGTATTTATTATTTAGTCTGTAGGAAAGTTAGAGTTCACAAACCATGGTATATATCTGAAAATCGAAAAAATCAAAACTTTTTTTTTACATACTGTCACCAATGCCGTACAGCGTCATCATATAACTGATGTGACAGTACAAAAAAAAAATTCAATTTTTTAATTATTTTTTTTAATTACATTTTTTTTCTTTTTTTACGATTTGTTTTTCATAACACACTGTGAGCAGAGTAGTATATTACCATAGTAAGTGGAAGTGATCAGTATTTTATTTTTTTTTTTACACATTATTATTGCTTATAGCAAAGAGTGTCTTTGCTATAAGCAAGCAGTTAACCGAATGAAATTGATTCATTCAGGTTTTTCTGTTGTGATTAGCTGTGATTGGCCACAGCTAATCATATGACGCAGATGGGCTGTGATTGGCCCAGTCTGTACATGTGATCACTGTGCTCAATCACAGCTAGTGACACAATTGTATACAATGGATGGCATGAAAGGAAGCCATCCATTGTTTACAATTGTCATTGGTCACAGCAGGTCACATGGCAATGGGCTGGTACACAGATCTGTCATCAGCTGTGTCCGAAGTTCACAGTCGGTGACAGATCTTGCCACAGTGCAGCCTTGCGGGTACACGTGAGGCACAATTGATCCAGGAAGGTTGTCATATGATGCCAGATCAGCGAGAACCCCACTCGGCCATTATTTTGCTATTGGCCCAGCAGAACAGGTTAATGAAAGTGAGCCGGTCCACACTGTCAGGGAAGAAGAGAAAGAAGAAGAGGGTGCACTAGCAACAGTTGCAAACGGTTGGCTGCTCTGCACCTGGGAGGCGAAGAGGAGAAAGGTTTTGTCAGCCACTCAACTACCACCTGTAGTTGTATAGCATGGCCATTGGCATTCGGAGACAGAAAGCGAAGGTGTGTTTTGCCTTTAGATGATGCAGCCCAATCACGCTTTGTCCTGCAGAGCCTGTTCCTGCCTGAACCTTCATCAGAATTAGCATTTGTAGTGTCCATGTTTCTAGGTGAGATTTCAGCAGGTGTATGGGCATTTTTAGTTTTTTCATGGTGGTGATACTAGGATGCAGAGGAAAATGAAAAAATGCTTTATGAAATCAAGCACTCATAAATGGTCAACTCTCTGGAAACCATTGATACATGAATTAACGTAAATTAAATATATATAATTTCAGGTTTTGTTTGGTAGGCTATATTCTGTTAAAACTGGTTACATAAACAAAATTGCACCTGGTGTACAACTGGTAAAATAAATTGACTTATAATGGGAAACGATAGTTTATCTAAGGTTTACATATTGTACATCTGAATGCAATCAGCTTTATGTACATATTATTACCATTATATTTCCATGCTTTAAAATCCTTTTACCAATAGTTTGCAATTCTATACTGTATATACAATATTTGTTCATTACAAATGCAGCCTCTGCTTTCTTTTTTTAGTAGTACTTTTCAGTGCTTATGCTTTATTGTTCCTCTCTCAATGTAAGTCTACCAGTCTGCTCAGACTGACTGAAAATACCACATCATTTAGCAGAGCTGCAGATAGTATTGTTCAAAATATTGATATTTCCTAGCAGGAGAACCTAACAATCTGTAAATTAAACATGGAAATAAAATGAGAAAAGCAGGCATGTAAAAAAATCTGAAAATCCAATAAAAACAACGTACTCACCTAACAGACACAATGGTTTCCACATTAGTAAATAATAAAATCCAGAATTGTATTTTTTGTGAATGCGTTGTTGCACATTGGTCTTGTATTTAAAGGAAACGTGTCATAACAAAAGCACAAAGACTGCCATTGCTAAACACCTCGTGAAAATTCTATTTTCCAGGCTGACGTACTTTGGTGTTACACCTTCACTGGCAAATACGAAGATCAGGTTATTTGATTTTCCTTCTCAGCATAGTTGTTCTGGGTCAGAGACTGAGAAACTTAAGAATTAAAAGGACAGCCTGGAAATTGGTATGTTCATGTGCTAAGCAGTGAAAGCCTCTGTGTTTCTCTCAGGACAATTTTTTTTAAAGCCATGACTCTCCAATGAGAACTTAAGATGGAAAAAAAAAGCACTTGATAACAGAGTGGGAAAAGAGTAAAATCTCTGTATGTTTCTATTATGTTGATTTTCTTACTTCCTTACACCAGAACCAACACAGATAGCTGTAAGAACCTGACAGAGAGGCTGTGTAAGAGTTCCCAATCAAAATCTAACATTTGGGTGGGAGTTCCTCTTTAGGGCTATGCATGGTTTATACAACAATAGCTAGGCAGATACACAGTGGTCTGTTGTAATATACCTTTTATATTTGTTCTTGTTTGTTAGCTGCTAATGCTACTCCAGAGTTAGTTTTCTATTTAATCCAAAAATTATATTTTTACAGGAAAAAAAAACTTGTATGATTTGTGTATCCCCCCCCCTTCCCCCCGTGTCACATGCAGCACATCAATTATATCAATACCTCCTCATGACAAAGCTAAACCTATTGTTCTTTCTGGAAGTTCCTTTACATTACCAAAAGCATTAACCTGTGATACCCCATATTCATCAATAAAACTGTAAGAAAACTTTTCTCTTCTTTTTGCAGTTTCTTTTGGTGAATATGAATAAATCCGTATGGATTCAGCTTTACATCGGGCCTTCATCTCCTTGAAAACGTCAGGAAATTTTGTGTCCATCGAGGTTTACTGCTTGACTAAGGAGTTGGATAGAGCCACCATACTCTGCTATGTGCTTTTTTCATTGGAAGTATTTATAAATCGGCAATAGTTTGTAGAATGTCAATGTGTTGGTGAAAGATCATTCTTATGAGAATGAATATAAACTTGCTTAAAAGATGACGACTCATATGGAGAGAAAAACAGAAAACATAAAAAAAAATAAAAAAAATAATAATAATAAATAAGACTTATCCTGTACAATTGCTAAAAGCAGTAAAATGTATTTGCACTCCTCTTAAAATACATTGGTTAGAGCTCAGGTGGCTGGTGTGACTAAATATTTTGGAAAAAGAACCTTTTTTTTCTGGCCACAACTGTACAGCACCATAAACAGTATGAAAATCTGTGCCATTCAAGCCCCTTTATTAATATTGAATGATGTCAACTACTGTCAGTATTTGCATTTCCATCAATGTGTCCCAATGTGATTGACAAAACTCAGTCTAGATTATGCTGGTTAATTGCTGTGTGTTATATAAAAGTGGAGAAGGCCAAGTATTGTAAAAAAAACAAAAAAATCAATCAAGGACCATCGTTTTGGAAAGCCACTTGTTTATGATTTTCTGTTTTATCACACTATAACTTTTAGCAAGAAGTTTTCTTCTTTAGTGCATAACGTGCTGTTTTAAGTACAGAGTTTATACAGATTTTATCATTACCTGTGACTTCAAAGATATGTAGTAAATGAGGTGTGTACATGCTGTCGAAACAGTAATTTAGGTAGATGACTGAGATTTGGAATATTTATTTGGAATATGCCCAAAAGCTCTACATGGCTTTTTCTAAAGGAAAAGAGAGGAATAGATTTAAATGTCACAAAACAAGAGGCCACTAATGTTAATACACTGCTAGAAGTGACATAAAAGAGGTGGCACATGCAGGACATGTTTACACCATAGACTCAGGACCTAATTCTAGCTAAGGATGGATGCATGTCAGGCTGTTCCAATCTAATATTACAGTATAAGGGTCACCAAAGAGTTAAGATGTTTTTATTTGCAGTGCTGTGCACCTGTATATGTAATCCACAGCAGTGCAGTGCCCGCTGCTGTGATGTTGTATGCTGTTATGTTACACAATATGGTGACCAGAACCGAAAGCCTGGTAACTCAGCCTTTTTCTATGCCTGGTGCCCATTTTAATAGCCATTCTTTGCAAATAAATGTCTTAAGCAATGTGTCATCTTTGACAGAATAATACAATTCACATTAATAGTGACTGTAAAAATTGTTCATATTGTGAACTGTGTACACAATACCTAGCAGCAGTGAACTTCAAATATAGCTCTCTAAAGTACAGGTACATAACACACACTCTTCCTGGCTGCAGAACGGCTTCATGCTATGACCAATGGGAGCTCTCTACTGATCTTTGATTCCGATCTAGGCCACTTCTTCATGTAATGTACATTTCAAGAGAATCTGAGACACTACACATTTTTTTTTCAGTAAAAAAAAGAGGAAAAAAATTGGCAAATTGCAATATGAGTCAGTTGTACTCTATGTCAATGCTATCAAAGGACTTCTGCATCAAGCCCATTCTGAAGAACAGCTAAGCTTTAATGTACCTGAATAAAGATACCTTTGAAGACAATCAAGTCTGGAGTAGTCCAGTATTTTATGCTCTGACACATTCACAATATTTACAGAATAAATGTAAATTAATTCCTTGAGACCTGTGTTCCTGTTTTTTCCAACATTTTAGAGCATGTATGAGACTGATTGGTTTGCAGTACCTATTTATAATAAAATATATTCACTTTAAGAACATTATTTTGTGTGATGAACCTCCATACACACTTGAGATGCTATAAATATATCTCAACACTGCAAATAGTCCTTTGCTGTTTGTTTGAGATATAGCTCCTGCATCTCTTTATACATAGCAATCTAAAGCACAAATGTGTACTGAGGGAAAGATGCAGGCAGTCCTTGATCACCTCTGAAATTTTGGGTTGCTAATATATTCCCTGTAAATCATAAACTGTGGACAGACACTCTTTAGAAGAGTGTCTCACCTCTGTGAAAGATTCATGTACTTGTCAGAAACATATACACAAATTTGTTTCAAAGATGCTCCAGAATTGGCAAAAATTACTCTAACATGACATTGGTCTTATTTACCAACAGTTTCCTTTGCTCTGAGATGGAAGTATTTCTTAACAAGTTTGTCGTGACCATAGTAATATGGTATTTGAATAGGTTGCATATATCGAGCCTATCTCCAAAAGCAGGATTTTGATACTAGAATCCCTAACAATACTGCCAAAAATGTGTTGCAAAAGCTATCCATGGAGTTACATGCCAGGCATCAAGAAGTGTAATTTAAATTTGATGGCTTGCGTAAGCAGTTATTTCCATGAATGTGTCATATGGCATTATGATTAAGCACGTGTTTGAAATGTGTTAAAGCAGCTAGTGATAACTACTGTTAGCCAAACAGTTAATATTAAACCTCACAATGTTTGGCATGCAACTATGGGGATCTAGTCTTTTTAACTGATTTGATGTTTGCCAAGGCAAGGCCATGGATCTGCAGCATGCAGGCCATATAATGGATATTGGTTGGGTTTCCTTAGTAGCAGCAGTGCTTTAGGTTTGTATTAATTCATCCAAATGTTCACTCACAGTATTAGAGCCAGAGACAACCAGGAAACAACCAGTTTTAGAAGATGGTCAGCAACATCAGCCTGCATATTGCTCTCATGACAATGCTCCCTTAAGGTGGAGCCTTAGGGCACCCAAATTTGGAAAAAAGAAGAAATGGTTGGAAACTCTTCAAGCTTTGCTATGGTTATCAGCTCTACTAATGAGAAAATTTGCCTTCGCACCAATTCTGGTGGTTACTAGACACTGAAAATGAGGGGAAATTAAAGTTTACAGTTGTCACAGAAACAGGAGTAAAAGGGAAAATTCCACAGGGTATACCTGTTATCTACAGTAACATATGTCAGAGGTATGATTTCATCTTACTTTGGAGAGATATTCTGTCTGTTCCAGTGGTGTCTCTCAGGAAGGAGAGATGGCAAAAACTCCTATTGTGGATACAGGCAGTAATAAAAGCCTGACAGAAAGGTTCTACCCCATCCCACAGTTCAAAACTAAGGAAAAATAGATCTTGGCTGGAGTTCCACTTTAATCAGAATAAGGGAGGGGGTTAAAACAACACAAAGGAAAAAGCTTGATGGAATGTTGATCTAGACCAGTAAACAGTATACAGTGTTTATATGTGTAAAAAGGCAACTCAGGTAGAATACCTTAGTTGCTAATACAAGTAATATTTTTATTATACAGTATTCATATAGCGCCAACAGTTTGCACAGCGCTTTACAAAATGAAGGTAGACATTACAGTCACAATACAATTTGGTACAAGAGGAAACAGAGGGCCCTGCTCGTTAGAGCTTACAATCCACGAATGGCAACAAACACTAAGAGAGGAAGATATTTCCTAAATGTATTGCTACAGGAGATGGACAAAAACACCACATGATGAAACAGCTAATTTTTTAAATAATGGCACAGTTACAAAGCTTCAAAAGCAAGTCACACTATATTGGCTCCCAGTTACTGTATGTGTCAGCTTTGAACGAGAAGTGTCATTTAGCACATTTCAGCTAAAATATTTCCATAGAGGAAAATGGCATGTTTAAATGTGTTTAAGGTAAGATTTCAAAACTATTGGCAGCAGTTACCAAACATAACCCAAGTGCTCTAGCAAGGACAATAGTGGCCAAAGTCAGTTTGCCTAAAGAGAGAATATTCGCTAAATGACACAATAGTATGGATGTTAAAAAAAAAGAGACAGGACATCTATGACCCTATCTGAGCAAAAGCCTTTGCAAAGCAGACATTTTTAATAGGGTTGCTATTTGAAGGCTCCAGATATCCAAGGCAAATGTACCAGATTAAGCGTATTGCAGTGAATCTGCACTGTGATAACACGTGGCTGCTAGCAACTAAAGTTTGGTATACTCAAACTTGAAAACATAAAATACAGTGAAATGATGCAGCACGAGTAAATATGACAAAAACATATAGAAAAACAAATAAATAGTGTTCAATGTGCCAAACATGAAGTCTCTAATAAATAAAAGTCCACAGGTGTTCAAACAAAGGAGATCTTCCACCATCCAGCAGATCCTCTCTGCGTGACAGAAAGTGCCACCACCTTAACCACTTGCATGCTAAGCACTTATACCCCTTTCCTGCCCATACCAATTTTCAGCTTTCAGTCCTCTCTTATTTTCTGTTTCAATCATTTTTATTGAGAACTTTTTTATTTACAAAAAGAAAGAACAAGACATAACAAGTGCATAAGTGTTCTTTTTGTCCAGTCACAAAGGCACAATGGTACATACAAAAAAAATGGAGGACGTATAGATATGGTCAGTTACATGCCCCTCCTGGACTAGAGGATAAACCTGGAGGTAGCTAATGAAATGTATCATGGGTCAAAACTTTGGAGGTACACAATAAGGGCTATTCAAAATGAAATGTTAGCAACTGAAATATGGTCACAGTGAGGTGACAGTAAGCAAAACAGAGCAAGTGGTCAGGCCAATCCCACTGACCCTGAAGAAGCCATGGGCTCACCTGGGTCCCCATGAAAGTTCCAGGACCACCATTCCTCCTCAATAGACATATTCAGATCCCTCTCCAATGCAACCTGATAAGAAAGTTGGTTGACGGGGTGGCAAAGAGTTTGTATAGAATGGAGAAGCATCCCCGTAAATCGTGTTCCTTGCATAAATATCATAGTGCACACAAAAAATGATATATTTGCTGGAGATGAAAGTTCTCCGCAGGAGGCATCTCAAGGCTGGGGAAAAAGTATGAAGAAGGGCAAACCCCTTTATGGTCAAGGAAGTCCCCTATTCTATAGAGTCCCTTATTGATCCACCAGCTAAAATGAGTGGAGTGGAGTGCAGTCCTGGTGGGGTTAAGGGTCATTAAGGAGGGGGGGGGTGCCAGCATGTGTGGGGAATGCAAGGGCCATTGTTTGCAATTCCTACAAAGTGAGGGAGTGTGAGAAGGTAGGGCATAGAATTGCTTTGCGATGGTGTAATGAGAGCCATAACACCAGATTCATGGGAAGTGGGGTGCAGGCTTGGGCCTCGATGTAAACCCAGTCAGGCGTTCACATAACTGCAAAAGTTGTGCCGCCACATAAATGTTTCTAAAATTCGGGACCCCAAAACTATCTGCATCTTTTAGGGAGGCCCAGGCCAGTCTGTTGCCCTTAATGCCCTAAATGTAGCAGCAAATGTTTACTTGGAACTTCTGAATTATCACCACTGGGATTGGATCACTCGAAATGGGTAGCGTTCTAAAGTAATATGACAATCTGAGTGATCCTCCCCACCATGACAAGCTCGCATCTGACCATGTCTCCACGTCCTCCAATAATTTTCTGAACAGGGTAGTTTGCCTTATATAAGGAGGAAATACTGGGAGTCAATCATATACCTAGGTAAGAACGTGAAGTCCATTGTCATTGAAAGGGATAGTTTGACTGAAGACTGCTCAATATTGAGTCAGTCAGGTCTATGTTCACTGCCTAAGACTTATCATGAGTAACCCAAAGACCAAGATACTCACAAAACGATCTAGGAGGTAAAACAAATGCTGCAAGGAAGTGTGTTTCATTGCCAAGGTCTATTGCAATACAAAATAGGAGAGGCAACAGGGGGCACCCCTGTGGAGTGCAGTAGTGAATGGGAAATGGTTCTGATCGAATTTGTATCCAAAATTCCACCTCTCCAGCACTTGAAAGAGGTAAGGCCAGGAGAGCGAGTCAAATGCCTTGCGGATGTCGAGTGACAAAAGAATCCCTCATCTATAGCCACCCCCATCCCATGAGGACTGTAGCAGAAAGATTATGTCCAGTGCTCGTCTCACCTGGTCTGCCGCCTGTCTACTGGGAAGAAATCCCACTTGGTCACAGTGGATGTAGCGTGTAAGGTAAGTCAGTAATCTGCTTGCCAACATTTTAGTAAATTATTATTATTATACAGGATTTATATAGCGCCAACAGTTTGCTCAGCGCTTTACAATATAACGGGAGACAATACAGCAACAGTACAGTTCAATACAAGAGGGATAGGAGGGCCCTGCTCCTCGGAGCTTACAATCTAGGAGGGATGGGCTAGTAGAACAAAAGGTAGTAACTGTGGGGGATGGACTGGTTGGAAGAGTAGAAGATTCCATTGTTAGCTGAGGGCAGGATAGGCTTCCCTGAAGAGATAGGCTTTCAGAGATCGCCTAAAAGTGAGCAGAATAGACGACAGTCTGATATATTGGGGTAGAGAGTTCCAGAGGATGTGAGAAGCTCTGGAGAAGTCCTGGAGACGAGCATGGGAGGAGGAGACAAGGGAGCTAGAGACCAGTAGGAGCGAAGAGTACAGTTTGGGTGATATTTAGAGATAAGATCGGTGATATAATTTGGGGCTGAGTTATAAATGGCTTTATACGTTATTGTTAATGTTTTGAATTTTATCCGTTGGGCAACGGGAATCCAGTGGAGGGATTGGCAGAGAGGGGTGGCAGATACAGAACGGTTAGTAAGGTGGATGAGTCTGACAGCAGCATTCATGATAGACTGGAGGGGAGATAGCCTGCGATGAGGTCGGCCAATGAGGAGGGAGTTACAATAGTCAAGGCGAGATATAACAAGGGAGTGAATAAGTTTCTTAGTGGTTTCCGAGGTTAAGAACGGCCGTATCTTGGAGATGTTGCGGAGGTGACGTCTACAAGATTTGGACAGCGATTGGATTTGGGGCTGAAAGGACAGATGGGAGTCTGGGATTACACCTAGTACCCTAACATGAGGGGAGGGACTGATGATTGTGTTATTGATCTTGATGGAGAAGTCAGGGGAGGGGGCACGGGCTGGGGGGAATACTAAGAGCTCAGTTTTGGAAAGATTGAGTTTGAGGAAGTGGAGTGACATCCATACCGATATGTCACTTAGTAGGTTAGTAATGTGAGAGGAGACTGAAGGGGTGAGGTGAGGGGTTGAAGGATAGATTTGTGTGTCATCAGCATAGAGATGGTACTTAAAGCCATGGGAGTTTACCAAGGGAGGAGGCATAGATGGAGAAGAGAAGGGGTCCAAGGATAGAACCTTGAGGGTTCAGAGAGAGAGAGCGAAGAGGAAGAGGCAGCATTATAGGTAATGCTGAAGGAGCGCTGCGATAGGCAGGAGGAGAACCAGGAGAGAGCAGAGTCTCGGAAGCCAAGAGAGTGGAATTTTTTTGAGGAGGAGGGGATGGTCAACCGTATCAAAAGCCACAGAGAGGTCAAGTAGTAAGAGTATGGAGTAGTGGCCATTGGTTTTAGCAGTTACTAAATCATTATTGAGTTTTAGTAGGGCAGTTTCAGTGGAGTATAGTGAGCAAAAGCCAGATTGTAAAGGGTCAAGAAGGTTGTTGTTGGTGAGGTGGGAGCTCAGGCGATTGTAGACTAAGCGTTCTAGGAGTTTAGAGGTAAATGGCAGCAGGGAGATGGGTCTTAAGTTGTTCGGGTTGGTGGGGTCCAGGGAGAGCTTGTTAAGTATGGGAGTGATGTGCATATGTTTTAGAGGGGAGGAGAAGGCACCGTTAGAGAGGGAGAGATTGAAGATGTGAGTGAGGGAACCTAGGATGGAAGAAGAGGGTGACCGTAGTAGTTGAGAAGGGACAGGATCCAGGGGGCAGGTAGTGAGACGGGCTTCTGAGAAAACCTTAGTGACCTCTTCGGTAGTAGCGAGGTCAAAAGAGGAAACTGTTGAGGGAGGTTTCGTATAAGGTATGCTAAGTGGGATGGATGTCTGTGCAGAGGCAATGCCCCTACGAATTGCATCAATCTTGTTTTTGAAATGATTTGCAATCTCATGAGCAGTGAGTGAGGTAATGGGTGGAGGTGGAGGTGAAGAAAATAGAGAGTTAAAAGTAGAGAAGAGACGACGAGGACTGGATGACAAGGTATTAATAAGAGTGACAAAGTAGGCTTGTTTTGCAGCATGAAGGGAGGAAGTGTATTTTAAGAAAGCAGATGTATATAGGGTGAAAGCTTGGTGTGATTTGGTTTTACGCCACAATCGCTCCAGCGCACGACTATGTCGTTTAAGATTTCTGGTGTCGTCAGTCTGCCAAGGTTGTAATGGTCGGGGCCTGATGCTTCATGTTGTTGGAGGAGCAAGCGAGTCTAATGTGGATGAAAGCGAACTGTTGTAGACAGCAGTGGCCAGGTCAGGGCAGGACAGGGGAGAGATTTTGTCGTAGAGTTGGTCAGTTGCAGAGTGGAAAGGAGCAGTTTTCAAGTTGTGAAGGTTTATGCAGGTAATTGTTTGCCGCTTGGAGGGATAGGTGTTTGAAGACGAGGAGACTGTGAAGGAGATGAGATTGTGATCAGAGAGAGGAAAAGGGGTGTTTGTGAGGTTGTAGGGAGTGCAAATATGGGAGAAAACAAGGTCTAACGTATTCCCATCAGAGTGAGTGGAGGACTGTATACATTGTGCTAATTCAAAAGATGAGGTTAGGTTGAAGAGTTGGGATGTAGCCGGGTTGTTGACATTAATAGGGATGTTAAAATTTCCAAGAATGATAGCGGGTAGTTCAGAGGAGAGAAAGTAGGGTAGCCAGGTGGCAAAATCATCAAGAAAGCGGGACATCGGTCCAGGAGGTCGATAGATCACTGCAATCCTCAGAGAAATGGGAGAAAACAGCCAAATGCAGTGAGTTTCGAAAGAAGAGAAGGATAGAGAGGGAGGGTTAGGGAGGACTTGAAAGGTGCTCAGTGGGGATAGAAGCAAACCAACTCCACCACCTTTCTGACCACTGGGTCTGGGTGAGTGGGTCCAGATGAGGCCTCCATAGGAAAGTGCTTAGGGAGAAGCAGAATCTGCTGTTTGAAGCCAGGTTTCTGTTTTTGCTAGTAGGTTAAGGGAGCGGGAGACAAAAAGGTCATGGACAGAGGTGAGCTTATTACAGACAGAGCGGGCATTCCAGAGCGCACATGAAAAAGGGAGGGTGGTTTTTGGGAGCACGGGGACCGATATTAAATTGAGGGGATTGCGGCTATTCCCGGAAGAAAGAGGATGCCTGGTGTGGGGGTGAAATAGTGGAGGAACAGGGTTTGGGGCGATATCTCCAGAGGTTAGGAGAAGAAGAAGGTTGAGGAAAGTAACATGGGAGCGGGATGTACACAAGCGCACATGCCTTCCAGTCCTGGTGTTTGGGTCAACAGGAGAGTAAAGTATCAGCAGGAGGTGATAAGAGCAGTAGTAGCAGAAGTGAGATTTTGGGAACGCAGGATAGTAATATGAAAAGGAGGAGCAGAGGGGACATATTAAAAGGTACACAGAGTGGAACTCAGACTTGTAAGAGATGTTTTCCAGGGTGTTTGCTTTCAGTCTGTCCAGCATGCAGTAGAGTTTCTTGTTGGTGTTTCTTCCTGCTGTTAGAGTTCTCCTGCTTTAGTTTAACTGCTGTGTTTAACTGCTCTTAGCACTCCTTCAAAAGCAGCACTCACGCATCTGTGACCATGCCCCCGTCTGTGTAAATAATAATAGTAAATAATGTTAAGTCATTGGTAATTAAAGAAATTGGAAACTAATTAGCCACTTCAATGGGATTTCTGTGGGGCTTGGGAAGGGAGGGTTATAAAAGCTCTATTAGAGTTCATATCTACTGGGGCCCCCACACTGTATTGCATTGAAATATTGCTGTAGTTTGAAGCTCAGATGGGAGAGAACTTTTTATACTACAAAGACATAAACCCATCAGGGCCCGGTGCTTTTCCCATTGGGGCCTGCTTAATAGCCGAGAGCACCTCCTCCACTGTTATCTCTTTTTCTGGGAGTTCTCTATGACCTCTGATATAGTGGGAATAACGAGGTGGGCAATAAAATCAAAGCCCTGTTGATTGGACCCATTCCTATCCTTGTACAGTTTCCCATAAAAGGACTTGAATTCCTGTAACACCACCCTTGGGTTTTGCAAAAAGGAGTCATCTGCCAGTCTAAGCTTAGAAACATGGGGTGGGGGATGCCTAGGAGCCAATTTAGTTGCTAATAGTTTGCCACGTTTATCTGTTTGGGAGTAAAATTTTGCCTGGGTCCATCTCAGCTGTTTCTGAGCCTTCATAGTGAGGCAGACATTTAGTTCTAACCTGGTGGTCTCTATTCGGCCTTGCAGGTCTAGATTAGGGTTTTGCTTATGTTTCTTAAGCAGGGTTGCCAAGTTCTCCTCCTTTTGCCAGGACAAGGCTTCATAGTGCCTTTTATACCTGGCAGCTATCTGAATCAAGAGGCCTCGAATTGTGGCCTTGTGAGCAGCCTAATTACACATAGAGGACATTTGAGTAGGATCATTCAGGGCTAGTTCAATGTCAAGGCAAGTCGCAGGATTACTATGGTGAGATTCATTTAGTCGCCAGGTACAGGAAGCAGTAGGTCTTCGTATAGAGGAAATTATTATGATAACAGGAGAATAGTCTGATCAGGGGACTTCTAAGGCCTTGGAAGATGCATAAAGCGGTACAGAAGCAGAAGTCATAAAGACGTGGTCTATCTGCGAATACATCAGGTGGACATGAGAGTAGTAAGTGTAATCGCATGTATCGGATTTAAATTCTTGCCATACATCCACCAGATTGTGGTTGTGTAGCAGTTTCGCAAATTTGGTAACTATCTTAGTGGGTTTCAAACCCTTAGAACCCAGTGGGCTTGTCTTGTCCAAAGAGGTGTCTACAGCTACATTAGAATCACCACCCATCAACAATAAGCCCTCAAAGAGTGGAGATAATGTCCCAAGCAAAGTATGAAAGAAGCGCATCTGATCATTGTTGGGGGCATAACAGGTAAGGATTGTCACTAAGGTTCCCTCTAGGTACCCCTAGACCAACAGGAAATGACCCTCTGGGTCAGGCATCACCAGGGATTGGGAGACTTATACCCTTTTAAAAAACAAATCACTACCCCTTTAGTTTTATCTGATATGTTCGCCAGGAAGAAGACTGGAAAATGTCTATGAAGAAATTTGGGGGTTTAGGTGGTTGGGAAATGAGTTTCCTGGAGGACAACTATGTCTGCTCCCACTGAAATAAAGTAGTTAAAGGCCTTATGGTGCTTCACCGGTGAATTCAACCCCTGTGCATTATGCATCAACAGGGCAATGGGTTTGTGTGAATGTGTATTAGCCATGGTACAAGGACCTTCGCAAGCAGATCTACTCCCTCAGTGTGAATTCTCATGGACTCCTGGGCGGACCAGAAAACGTAGAGAGAAAAGGCAGGAAAAAGAAAGTAAGTTATGTGCCCACAAGGGGCAAAACTGTATATAGAACCAAAAACAGGTAGTAGTGCAGAGAACACAAGTAGTATAAGCCTTGTGAGAAGGTGGACACGCCACCACATCCTACACAAACAGAGCCATCAACTAGGCCAAAAAAACCAAAAAAAAAACTTCCAAGTCCACAACCACCTGTAATAAATAGGCAGGGAAAGTGGAGCCAGAGAAGGATGTAGGACTCGTCAAAATGGCCTAGGCTGACCATCAACTGTTGCGTAAATTAACCTGATTAAGAACAGTGTATAACTAAGGTCCCGAGAGACCAAAAACAGTAAGCATTGTTAATGACATAAAACAGCAAAAGATTAAATCTTGAACACCCTCTTATGGATGGTGAGTAAAGGGCATCTCAGGATGAGCAACAGTTAGCTAGACCCGACAACACTGTATCTTAGCCTAAAAAAAAAAAAAGTAGCTGAGAATATTAAATGAATTTGGGGGACGCAAAATGTAAGTAAATGCGAAGTCTACAGGGTGATATATGGCCAAACAGCTCAAGAAGTACAGTCAAGGTGGTCTGGACTTTCGGCGGGAATGGCTTCTGGTGTTGAGATCCTGATGGATCACGGTCGCCTCTGCCCCTGCCTGAAGAAGATGAAGTATGAGATCTTGGCGATGTTGATGGCAATGTGGAGATGAGGCCCAAATGTTTGAGGAGTGCTCCACCATCCGGGAAAGTGGAGAACAAATATGACTTGCCTTGGTAGGAGAAGGACAGGTGAAATGGGAAGGACCAGCCATATTTAATTCCCTGTTGTTGTAAGGGTAGAAAAAGAGGCTCTTCGTTTCTGTATGGTAGCTGGTGAAATATCTGCAAGAATGTGCACATCATGGCCAAGGAGCTGGATTGCCGGGAGCTCTGGAGCCTTTTGTATGACACTTTCCTTCACCCGGTAGTAGTGGGACTTGGCTATGATGTCCCTGGGTGGGACCATTGGGAGGAGCAGCCGTGAGAGCTCTGTGCTCTTGGTCAAGCTGCAATTTGTGTTCGGGCACATCAGGAAGCAATCATGCTAACAACTCAGTAGTGGTGCTGGCAACATCAGTCACAGATCCTCCACCCTGTATGCGGATGTTATATCTGCGAGATCGATTTTCAAAGTCATCAATTTTTGCCAATGCCTCCTTTAATCTTGCCTCCAGCTCACAGATGCAGTCTGTGTTTTAATTTGTCCTGCCCACTGTCATGTCACGCTTATTCTCAATGGTATTAGTTCTGATTCCCAAATCCTTGAACTCCTGTTTTAAATCCTCAGTTATTTTCCTACTTGCTTTTTCCAGCCCCTGTTCCAATAGGGCAGAAAATCGCGCCAGTATTACGTGGTTTCCAAAGTATTCAGGCTGGGGGGCAGGATGCTGGGTATGGAGGAGCTCTGGGGAGGCCTGCAAGTATGAGAATATCCCCCATTGCTCTGCCCACAGAAGACTCCGACAAAAAGGGAGACTCATCGCCTGAGACATCGCCCTCTATGTCGGTAGGAGGGATTGCTGGTGTGGTGCTGCAGACCTCTGAGTCCTCTGGAGTGGTTTTAGCAGGTTCAGGCCCAGGATGGGTGGCCGAGATGGAGGTCGCATGTGGAGCCGGTGCCGCCATAATGGAAGAACCGGACAGCTGTGGATCTTCCTTCCGTGGCGGCTGTGGGGTGGCTTTTGGCTTCTCTTTTGCCATGAAGGGAAAGCCCAGGATCTCAGGAGGTGCCCCGGTGGAGAGAGAGGTGAGTGGGTCCCACGGCTCTGCAAGATGCAGCCAGATTAGGCTGGATCACGGCGGAGCTGTTTCAGGCTACATCTGCCACAGACAGCAGCACATGCGCCCCCCTCATATTATGTCTGACAATTACTCAGTCATGCAGCACTGTACCCATTTGAAATTTGTGTCCTTTTTTCACACAAATAGAGGTTTTTTTTTGTTATTTAATCAGCACTGGGATTAATGTTTTTGCGCTATAAATGAAAGACAAAATAATTGGGAGAAAAAATTTTGGCTAAAATTTATATTGCTACATTTCTTTGGTAAAAATAACCTAAATCTGTCTAAATTATTTGGTCCGGGTGAAAGTTATATAGTCTACAAGCTATGATACCAATCACTGAAGATTGATCACACTTGATCACACCTGATGTACTCATGGCCTATCTCATTTCTTGAAAGACTAACAATCCAGGACAGTAAAAATACCCCCCTTTTTTGGAAAGTAGACAGTCCAAGGTATTTAGTAAGAGGCATAGTGAGTTGTAATTTTTTCCCACAATTCTATTGAAAAATAGGATTATTTTTTTTTTCTACAAAACTGTCATATTAACAGGTTATTTCTGTCACGCAGCATATGCATACTTGCAACTACACTCCAAAACACAATTTTCTACTCCTCTTGAGTATGGGGATACCACATATGTGAGACTTTTTCACAGCCTGGCCACAACATGCAAGGAGCACCGTCAGGTGTCGTAGGGGTATAAATGACACATTTAATTTCCTGACTACCTATTAGGCCTCTTGCACATGGTACTGATGTTTAGGCATCTGCTTTTTTGGACATCATTTCAGGCATTTGTTATGCACATATTCCTGCGTATTTGTGCGCATATGCGCGTTTCCGCATTTGCGTGCACAATTTATTCTAAGGGAAAATTCATTCATATTTATGGCCATATGCACAAATTTGCGCGCATTCATGTGTATTTGCCCGCAAATGCATGAACGCAGAATAAATTACTGACCAAAAATGCAGATTTTCCTATATTTTTTTTTAAATGAAGAATACACGGCACTTCTTCTGTGTGCAAAGGCACATTGTAAATAATGGGCTACATTTTACCTCAGTAAAAAAATGCTGTACTGAGCTTTTTCAAGCTGCAATGTGCAAGAGGCCTTGCACTATTGAAGGCCCTGGAGCACCAGAACAATAAAATTACCCACAGAATTATCCCATTTTAAGAACCAAACACCCCAACATATATTCTATGAGGCACAATGAGTTTTTTTGAACATGTCATTTTTTTCCACAAGTTTTTGGAAAATGTGGAAAGACAATGACATGTATTTTTTTTTTACACAAAGTTGTCCATTTACAAGATATTTCCAACACATAGCATGTACATACCAAAAATTACACCCCAAAAAACATTCTGCTACTCCTCCTAAGTATGGGGATACCACATGTGTGAGACTTTTCCTCAGCCTGGCCACATACAGTGCATCCAGAAAGTATTCACAGCGCTTGACTTTTGCCACATTTTGTTATGTTACAGCCTTATTCCAAAATGGATTAAATTATTTTTTTTCCTGCAAAAGGGGATCTAGAGTTGCAGAGCCTTTCTTATGCTCCGAGCTGCAGGACGTTGATAAGGAGCTTGGCTTCCCAACAACTAGGAAGTCTTTCCTTCCTTAATACTGGAAAGTGGCAGATGCTAGTCTTTTTGAATGGGGAAGAAGTTCCCAGGCCCTAAGTGTTCAGGAGTGCTCCTCTCAAAACTCCAGACCATTCTGATTACATGCTATTTATCAACACCCTTTGAATGTGCCCCTGTAAACAATTTTCTATCCAGATACATACATCATCATCTATGCCAACAGACCTCAATTTGTAAATTAAGCATGTATGAGAAACTTTGTTGAATACTTTTGTAAACCCCACATATACCACATCCACAGGCCTTCCTCTATCTTGAAGACAGCTCAATTTCTCATAGAATGTTAACAGATTGGTCAGGCAAGGACAATCTTTTATAAATCCATGCTGGTTACTACTAATAATACTGTTTTCATAAGCAAATTCTTGGATATATTCCCTTATCATCACTTCCAATAGTTTACATACTATTGGGTTAGGCTGACTGGTCTTTAGTTTCCAGGTATATAGCTTGGCCCTTTATTAAATATTAGTACCATGTTGGCTTTCCACCAATCAGCTGGTACCATTCCAGTCATTAAGCTGTCCTTAAAATTTGGAATAACAATATGGCTATGGCCCAGCTAAGTTCTTTGAGGACTATCGGGTGTAAGCCATCTGGCCCTGGTGATTTATTTATGTTAAAGTGGTTGTAAACCTTAGACATGAAATATGAACAAAGCATATCCCTCTATAGTTTGCGCTTGTTTCAATTAGGAGCACTAAGTATAATTTCTGTCTGCAGCCTCATTTCTCTGCTGTCAGCATGAATCACTTCTTACAAGTTTACCTGACACCAAGAGAAAAATGGTTATGGGGAGGGATCTCCAGCAGATTGAGAGACTCAGCTCTGAGCTGTGTGGATGGGATGTGTCCCTTCCCTCCAATCAGCCCTCAGAGCTCTCCTCACTAAGCTCTACCAACTGTAATTTCAGCTCTCTGGCCCATTTTTTCTGAACTTTCAGACAAGCTGTATAAATTCTTCACAGATATAGAGAAGAGATGGCTGCAAATAGACAGATACAACTTATGTAGTTGGATTTCTTTCATCTCTGTGTATCACCTGAGGCTAATCACATCACTTCACTGGGTATATGTAAGGGTGTACAACCACTTTAAATTTTTAACGTCTTTTTTGGACACTGGCTTCTATTACCTGCATGAGTATATTCCATATTGTGTTACTAGCAATACAGTCTTGATTACAATGCACTTCCTTCTCCTTTCATTTGTCGTGCACCGATCCCAATACATTGAAGACAATGAATAGTTGATGGAAGAGTTGCTGGAAGAATCTGAAGAGAAAAAAATGAAGTCGTTTGCGCTTAGAGTGATTTTGCTATAAAAGGGAAACTTACCTCAGAACACTTGCAAAAAAATTGGGGACTGCCAGGGTAGAGTTATAGGTGGATGTCCAGGGGGCATGTCCTCAAAAGCATGTTACATGCTGCACATATTTTTAGGGTGGAACATGTAACATGTTCCCAATGCTGCAGCCGCGCCTGCCGGCCGGAGGGGTGGTTCCCTTCCTCTGACAGATTATACGGGCAGAAGTTTCCCCGTACTATCTGTCAGATTTTAAAACAGCGCAGCTGTGCGGGGCTCCGCCCACACGGCAGCATCATTCATTCACGGACTTCCATGAATGAATGAACTGCAAGTGCCAACAGCCTTAACGGCTGTGGGCTTGTAGTTTTCAATGAACTACCACAGCGCTGTGGAACGCCATGGTAGTTCATTGAAGCTTCCTGTCAGAATATTTGCTTGGCCGTACATGCCTGTATGGCAAGCAGATATTCTGAGAAGTCTGAAGGAGACCTGCATGGCATCAGCAATATACTGATCGCTGGTGCAATGCTTTCCAGGCTCCTTTGAGCAAAAATAATAAATGCACATTTTTTTACCTGCAAAAAAATGTGCATTTATTATTTTTGTCCAAAAGGTGAACTTATCCTTTAATCATTGTGGACAGTTTAAAGTGATGAAGTGAACAGTTTTTGGAGACAATCTTTTGTTACAAATGGGTAATTGCAGAGATATGGCACATGTCTAAAAAGCCATAGTCTATCATTAAATAACAAAGCGTCTTCATTATAAAGAAATAATATTGGAGGTATACTTTATTTCAGGGCAGGTATGCCTTTAGATCTTCACAAAAACAAGGCTGATGATGATGGCACACACAATCAAATTACAGAATTCTAAATATTAATAATATTACAGAAGCCTTTCAGAAACATGTTTAGCAGAATTATGTGCCTAAGGCTTCATTTTTACCAGTGTTCTAAAAATGTTCTGAGGTTTTGTATTTGTTTAAACAATTGGCTTTTATTCAGAAAGAAACAGCAGAATATATAAACAAGAAAGAGCTACAAGAAAGCATAGCGTATTATCATATCATGTAATACACAGTTTGCAAATTAGTTTTGGAACAAACTCAGTAGTATAATCAAAAGCATTCACATAGTAAAACGTTTACAATTTGCAGGTACAATCATCAAGTCCCTTTCAGATATAGCATTTCTAGAGTCGTAATAGGTCTGGAGAAGGCTGCCTTCCATCTGTGGTTAGTCAAGTAATTATGCATTTGAAAATAAGTCCAGTATGGGAGAGAAACCTGACCACATATCTCCTGAAGCTCTCCTTTGGACCTAACTCCCCCTTTTTTGAGACAATGAGGCGCCAATAGAGATAGACCCAAATCATGCACTGGAATCACTCCACATTACAACTCGGGGAAACTCGGGATTATCAGCAATGGGGGTGAGGGGGCCTGGAGCACTAGCAAAACCCTCAACCTTCACAAGATCATGATACACATCTAAAGTTGCACCAATTAAGGGATGAGCCATTAGATGCTTCGAGTAGGTAGGCTTTGACAACCATGGTGAAAATCTTAAAGGAGCTGAAGAATAGGAGCTTTCGAGGGAAACCCAGTGTTTATGTATGGAATGACAGTTCCAGTCTATGATTCTGATAATGTGAGTAGCATAAAATTACTTTTTAAACTCTGGCAACCCCATACAACTAGAACTTTTAGTGCGCGTGATTAGTTGAAATCGAATCCATGGTTTTTTATTGGCCCACACAAAGGCTTTCTGAGCCTGTTGTAATTGCTTAAAAAAGATGGAGGGGAGCCTAATAGGGAGAGCATTCATACAGTACAGTATCAGAGGTAGAATATTCATTTTGATGATCACTGCTCTGCCAAACCAGGAGAAGGTTTTCGCATGTCGGATTTTAAGATCGTTCCAAATCTTGCGTAATAAGGGGACAAAGTTTTGCTTGTACTAATCCTCCAAATTTAAAGTAAGACAAATGCCAAAATATTTAAGGGCTAGAGGGACCCACTTGAAAGAGCAATTTCGCTTAATGAGGGTTAAGGAGGAAGAGAGTACAGTTAAATTCAAGGCCTCTGACTTAGTGTAAATAATTTTCAAATTCGAGAGGAAATGGTAGAGGTCAAATAAGCTCAAAAGGTTAGGCACGGATATGTGGGGTTGGGATATGAAAAATAACAAGTCATCCGTGTATGCTGCAGTTTTGTAAGTCTCATTGTTAATGCGAAATCCATGAATCGCCTCATTTTGCTGAATCAGCCGAATGAAGGGTTCAAGGGTGAGGATGAACAGGAGGGGAGACAGAGGGCAACCCTGTCTCATTCCATTCTTAATAGTGATTGTGTCAGAGAGCGTGCCATTGACCTTGATCTTAGCTGTGGGGTTTTGATACAGAGCAGCGATCCAATTCAGCATGTTAGGTGCCAGTCTGATATGAGCACACGTAGCAAACATGAAGTCCCAAGACACACGATCGAAGGCCTTCTCCGCATCAGTAGAGAAGAGAAGGCCCTCAACACGCACCCTATAGATTAGGTTAAGAGCCTTGACAATATTGTCGCGCGCTTCCCTACCCGGCATTAAACTGACTTGTTCCAGGCCAATGATATCAAAGAGATAAAGCCTAAGCCGGTTAGCCAGTATTTTTGCAACCAGTTTAATGTCAGTGTTGAGTAAGGAAATAGGTTTGTAGCTCGTGCATTCAGCAGGGTCTCTATCATATTACTTTACTATCTTGTTCCAGGTTACCTTTCGAGTTCCTGACTCCATGGATATTTTCATTTAGCTTAGCCTCACGCAAGGCCCTAGACAAGAATTGCCCACCTTTATTTGCTCCCTCATAATAAACTTGTTTTTTGAAGAATAAGGAATGCTTGTAATTAGTGTCTAGAGTAGCCTGTAATTCCAACTTGCCTTCTGAAGTACAACTGCCATAGAATTAGCAAGGGATAGTTTATGCTGGGATTCAAGTTTTGCAATGTTTGCGGAAATTTCCGCAATTCTTCTGGTCTTTTACATTTCCGCCTAGCACCCCATTTAATAAGCACTCAGTGAAAAATGCATTTGTGTGCCTCCCACATGTTAATAGGCGAAGTGTACATCACCTTGTTGGCCTCAAAATAATGCTTAACAGGGCACTGCCCGAGGGCCCGGGGTCAGTAGGGGGCCCCATGAAATGCCACTGGTTCCTTTTTTAGGCTTTTTTTGGGTGTGCTTTGAGTGCGGGCAAGGACACAGGGGCCCCATGACCCGCTATTGCCCGGGGGCCCCATGAGTTGTCAGTCCGCCCCTGATGCTTAATAATAGTGGTGTCATCGGTCAGAATTTCCATATCAGTCAACAAGGCAGGCTTAAGTCTCCAGTTAAACGCCTTGGCTACCCGGCTGGGGAGAGTCAAAGTGTTATTGGGATGTGGTCTAACAAGGATTGGATCCCAATCTTAGCATCAAGCAGCAGAGGGAGGTCTCTCTGTGAGATCAAAAGATAATCCATCCTAGCATAACGATTGTGCGATGGAGAGTAGCACGTGTAATCACGGCCAGTGGGGTTAAATGGTCTCCAAACGCCAATTAGCTGCAAAGATCTCAGGAGTAGCTTGATCTTTTTAAGATTTTTATATGCAATGCAAGTTGTCCCGGTAGACGTATCTAAAGCAGGGTCAAATGGAATGTTAAAGTCTCCACCTAGAATTAAGCAACCAGATGCAAACCCTTTAAGCTCATCAACAAATTGCTGACAAAAGGAGATGTGGGCTGAATTGGGGAAGTAGACACTGGCCAAGGTGATCGCCATACCCACTCATGAGCCTTTTAAGAAGACATATCTACCCTCTGGGTCAATTGATTGGTCTGTGATCGAAATCTGTGCCTCCTTACTGAGCAATATGGTGATCCCCTTAGTATTAGCCAAGGCATTATTAGAATGGTATGCTTTCATATAGTACCCTATTTTTCGCTCCATAAGACGCACCTGACCATAATACACACCTAGGTTTTGGAGGAGAAAAATAAGAACAAAAATATTCTGAACCAATGGACTACAGACATAGTACAGGAGATGACCAGAGACTGCAGACATAGTACAGGAGATGACCAGAGACTGCGGACAGTACAGGAGATGACCAGAGACTGCCGACATAGTACAGGAGATGACCAGAGACTGCCGACATAGTACAGGAGATGACCAGAGACTGCAGACACAGTACAGGGGATGACCAGAGACTGAGGACATACTACAGGAGATGACCATAGACTGCGGACACAGTACAGGGGATGACCAGAGACTGAGGACATACTACAGGAGATGACCATAGACTGCGGACACAGTACAGGGGATGACCAGAGGCTGCGGACAGAGTACAAGAGATGATCAGACTGCTAACACAGTACAGGAGATGACCAGAGAATGCGTACATAGTACAGGAGATGACCAAGAGACTGCAGACAGTACAGGAGATGAGCAGAGACTGCAGACAGTATGGGGGATGACCAGAGACTGCAGACAGTACAGGGGATGACCAAGAGACTGCAGACAGTACAGGGGATGACCAAGAGACTGCAGACAGTACAGGGGATGACCAAGAGACTGCAGACAGTACAGGGGATGACCAAGAGACTGCAGACAGTACAGGGGATGACCCAAGAGACTGCAGACAGTACAGGGGATGACCCAAGAGACTGCAGACAATACAGGGGATGACCAGAGACTGCGGATACAGTACAGGAGATGACCAAGAGACTGCATACGTTTCCTGCAGGAACACTATGGAAAGCTTGACTTTGTCAAGTTCTAGTAACAGTTGAGATCGCTTCTCGGGAACATTTTAGCCCCTGACATTGTGAGAGATAAGCAGGGGCTTGTTTCCTAAATTTGAGTAGGCCATGCCATTGAGAAGAAGAGAAAAAAAAAAGGGGGGAAAAGAGAGATGACAAGAAGAAACCACAGAGAATGCAGGAGTGGGCCTGCTCCAAACAGACGTGCAAAAAGAAATAAATATCTTGTTTATCGCTAACCTATAGAATACTGCATACCAATAAAAGCCAGTGAAAAATGTTGTAGGGATAAAGTACCGTATGGCAAGGTTAAATAAGTATCAGCAGAAGTAAGCAGGAATGTTAAATGTTGTAATGTGCAACATAAAGTGGTACTCTGCCAAATTGCGGGGCTAATAGGAAGGGCTATCGCACTAGCAAAGCCATCAGTCACTAAGAAAAAATAGTGCCTATTGTAACGTCCACCCTAAGGATGGCAAAGATGTCAAAACATGAAGGGAGGTCTGAGCTCAGAGCCAACAAAACAAATATTAAATGCAGGTTTCAGGTATTTGCATGGACTGTATCATAGGGGTCAGCATATATCCAAGAATCAGTTGCAAACAGTAGAAATAACCCTTTTATAAGTGCAACAATTTCAAACAAAAAGCCAATGGGCACAAAACTACTGGACCATATGGGCCCTGCTGGCCATTTATAGATAGCAGCCCGACCATCAGGCCATAAACAATATAAAATAGCTGCACCTGGCTGATTAAACACACATCCAATAATTAGGCTACCTATATCAGTCAGTACACAGGATGGTAGGACGAACATGCATCCAGGGAGGACAGACCGCAGTGGTTAGCCGCATGAAAGACTCCCCCCCGGACACGTGAACCCCCAACGCCTCATCCTTCCGGAAGAGGACAGTAAGGACAAAAGAAAAGAGAGGACAAAATTGACTAAGCACAGTCAGGTTTCAACAAAATCCTCTCTAGCTCTGCGCTGTTTGGACTTTGGAGAGGACAAACTGGAGCCCGGACTGACCTGCTTCTGGTGCCTGGTCTTCCTGAACAATGCTTTGGAAGGGGTTTGTGGAGGCGTGAGTGCAGTGACAGGCACTGATGATGGAAGTCAAAATTCCTCATACCATTCAGGAAGTTCCACTTGTGGAAGTTGGAGGTCACCACAGAAACCCCGAAGGTCAGCAGGCAGTCTGAGCAGATAGTGTTTGACGTTCAGTCACTTGTAAGGCAAAAGGAAACCGCCATCTGTAAAGAATCCCCTTCTCCTGCATAACGGCCAGTAGGGGGCGTAATGCTCTTTTATTTTTCAGCGAAATAGGGGAGAGATCCTGAAAGAGGGCAAGTTCATCACTGTTAAAATGAATGAGCTCATTTTGCCGGGCTTTTTTTAAAGATTTCTTCTTTCAGTGTAAAATTAGCAATACAGAAAATAATGTCTCTGGGAGGGGAGCTATCCATCCCTTTTGGCCTAAGGGCTCTGTGTGCTCTCTCAAAATCAATGGCAGCATCTGCAGGCCACTCTAAAAGATTATTGAAGATAGATTGTAAAGCTGACATGAGCTGGTCAGCAGACACAGATTCAGGGATGCCTCTGACTCTAATGTTATGTTGTCTCCCTCTGTTATCTAGATCTTCTAGGTGGCGATACATATTAATCAGGTGTATGGCATGTGTTTCAGAAGGTTTCTCCAGCCTAGAGATCACCCTGCCCCTGTAAGCACCAGACTTCTGCACAGTTATCAATTGCTCAGAGAGAGATAGGAGATCTTCCTTCAAATCGGTTATGGCAGCTGTGAACGATCTCTTCAGATCTGCAGCAGGGGTGGACTGACCATCTAGAAACTCGGGCACTGCCCGAAGGCCTGGGGTCAGTAGGTGGCCCCATGAGATGCCCCTGGTACCTTTTTCATAGGCTTTGTTGAGTTTGGGCAATACAAAGGGGCCCCATGATCCCCTATTGCCTGGGGGCCCCATGAGTTGTCAGTCTGCCCCTGATCTGTAGTGATCTGTGTCATCTCAGAATATGTGAGTGGTGGAGCGGGGCGAGTGTCCTCTCTTAACCTATCCTCAGATGCTGGCAGAGACTCCTCACTATGAACCTCCTCATGCTGTATAGGCACCATCTTGCTCCCAGCAGGGCCGCTCCTCTATGTGCCTCTATTCTGGAAAAGATCCTGGATCTGTTGTGCTGAAGTCCTGGAGTGCGAGCGGTGCGGGCTATTGTGTGAAGTGGGCGTAACAATCCTGCCCATGATCGTCCTGCTGTGTACAGCTTAAATAGCTCAAAAGCTGACTTCTCCCTAGAGCTCACTCAGTGTGCTGCCATGCGGCTCAAACCCCAAGCCATGTCCCCCGCCCCCCCGCCAAGTTATATACTGTAGGAATACTTAAATTCAGGGCTCAACAACAGTTCACTGAGCACATGCATTTCATAGCCCCCCCCCCCCCCCCCCCCCCAAAAAAAAAGACATGGAATAGCCTGAGAGCCAAGAAATTATTTCTTAGAAAATATTCAAATAGGCTATATTAAATACATAATTCTACATATATTATACTCAAACTTATGTTCAGGGCCCTGGATTACATTATGGGGAAAATTTGACATTTAACCTGCAATTATTGAGCTTGTTTCAAATCATTTTATGTACCTCCAGTTTAAAGCAGAGCCTTTCTTTCCATTTTTATTCTGAAAAAAGCATGTTGACTAACATGTAAAAAAAAAAGGGAATTTTGACTTACTTGTAAAAGCCATAACCTGGGGTATAGTACAGGACACAGGCAGAGTATTGATACACCATGGTTATAGGCATGTACAATTAGATGACTGGACCCTGGCAAAGCATTAGAGGCCCAGGCACCTTCCCTATAACCCTACCCCACTCAGTGAGTCCTCAGTTTTGTAGCAAGCAATGGACAGTAAACCAAGGAATGGAAGAAAGGATCCACTGTGTCCTGTACGATACTCTAATACAGTGTTTCTCAACCTTTTTTTCAGTCAAGGCACCCTTTAAAATTCCGGACAGTCCTGAGACACTCTTTAAAATTCTGGACATTTTTGAGGCACCCCATTCTAAAATGTGAAAAACTATTCGAATAGTTTTATATAACACAGCAACATCCACACATGTAGGAAATCCAGCTCTAGAGGTGATTTATTCTTAAAAAGCAAATACACTTTTGCACACTAGTACTGAGCAGTATTTCAGTTTTTCTCCATCACTGAGGTAATGTGACCCCAACACTGATGGAGAGGGGCAGGAGAGGGTCATACTAGGATGCTGTGCAGCCAGTTGACATCCTCCTTATCAACTTATGATGTCATTAGTTGTCAGGATACTGGTGGCTAGAAGGTCGTAATGGTGCACAATGAAAATCTGTGGCTTTGTGTAACTAAAAAGTAGGCTTGTTCCACCCGCTGGTTTGTATACAAGTTTTGGGCAATTTGTAGACATTTTGCCAAGGCACCCCTGCAGAAACCTCAAGGCACCCTGGTTGAAAAAGACTGCTCTAATACATGGAATTTACAGGCCATCCACAACTCATATCTAAATTGTACAGTACAGGACACAGGAAGAGTATGGGATGGGATGTCCATGGGATGTCCCCAGTGAAATGAATTCTGCAATGAATAAGATCAGTGGGCAACAATCAGGCAAACAGAACTGTGCCAACAGGCCGAAACAAGGGTCAGGGTATTCTACGAGAACCTTGCAGCTAAACATTGCATCAGCAGAAGACTGGACAGGTTCACTGGAAAAGACTTTAAAAAAGTATTAATGGAAGATTTGATTGCAAGAGCTTACACAACTTGAATAGAGATACTTTATGTCAAAATGCCCTAGAAACTCCCACAGATGGGGTGGAATGGGTGCACAAAAGCACAGGAAGGGTTTTCTCTTTCAGAATGTAAGTTATTGCAATCAGATTTCGTATCCATTTTGCAATTGTGGACTTTGAACCAAAAAAGGTTAATTTGCATGACAGATCCTCTAGGGCGATACCGCAGATATAGGTTCAAAGGGTGGCTTCTGCAGGACAGAGAGAACCAAACCGAGATCCCAAGGAAGCTCAGGGTGCTCCAAGGGAGCCTTAATATGAAATACACCTTTGTAGAAAGGTTCTTAACAGCGAAAGTGAAGTCAAAGGCGTGTTCTTTAAAAGTACTTAAGGCCAATTTCTGGTGAAATCATGTTTTTAGGAAAGCCAGAATGCAAGGTACAGAATAATCTTTGGGATTAAAGTACATGTTTTCATACCAGCCAATATCCAGGTGCTATAATATATGGTATCTTGCTGGAGGAGGATTTTCTTGCCTTTAGCGTGGTAGGAATCACAGACTCAGAAACCCCCCTATCTTTTAATCCCTGGGTTTTAACAGCTAAGCCAGAGAATGAGAAGCAGGATGGAATAGAAGGCCCTGAGATAGCAGATCTAGCCTGTTGGGAAGAAGCCAGGAGTCCAGGAGTCGTCTGCTAGAAGTCTGAGTGTGTCTGTGTACCAGGTTCTTCTTGAACAGTTTAGTGCAACACTATCTTTCTTTCTTGCTCTATTTTGTTGTGCTTGAACTGAGTCAAGGGGATTATCAAGGCATCTGAGGCTAGAAGTAGAAGATCTGACAATAGAGGTACTTTGTTGTTGAAACTGATGATGAGGATGTCCACATTCAGAAACTCCTATTTTGGCATATCAGATTGAAGACATCTGGATGAATTGTCCGTTCCCCTTGCTCTAGGCGATGGCAGTTGAGGTAATCTACTTTCTAACTGTCCACTCCTGGGATGTGGACCACATAGATCACTGGCAAGTGAGTTTCTCTCCAAGAGATGATCTGGCTTGCTTCGTTCAAGGCAGACAGACTCCTGGTGCCCCCTTGATGGTTGGTGTAGATTACTACCACAGCATTGCTTGATTGCACCTTGATAGGATGACATTTCAGAAGGGGAGGGCCTAGTGCTGCAGGGACAACCTGACTATTCTGAGCTCGATGGGGAGCTTGACTTCCCTCAATGACCATGTTCCTTAAACAAAGGACTTCCCCACTGTTGGGGCTGGGGTGCTGATCCATCAACATAGGTTTCTTTGCTTGGCTGGACAGGAACATGGGCAAATCAAGAAGAGCCTATTTTTCCAGGTGAACAAGATAATCAATTGGAGAGTTCTTGAATGGAATTGGGTGAATGGTACTGCCTTTGATGGAGCATCTCTAAGTGGGATGTCTTTTGGCTCTCAATTTTCGAGCATGTGCTCTTAGAGAAAGTGCTTTATTTTCTGGGAAATATACTTTTGCTAGTACATTTTAGTTGACTAAAACCTCCAGTAAATTCTGGTAATCTCCAGGCAGCAGGTAGACAGAGGGAGCCTGCGTCTCTCAGCCAATACAGCTTACTGATAGAGTCAAGGCTAGGGCTTTAAGAGACAGGTGGAGCTCTGAGGAAAGTGGCAGTTCAAGTGGGTAAACGTCCCTCCCTATCATTTTTCTTCCGTTTCCATTCATTGGTGAAAATTGGAATTGGTTTTCATCATAGCTTTCGCCAATTGACTTAATTCTAATTTTATTTATGTTTCGTTTTCATCACTGAAATCATGCACCTAACGAAAACTATGATGAAAATATTTTAATCGATAAAATTAACACTGTCGCCCAGCCAAAGGCCTGAGGCATCTGAATTGACATGTGGATATTTTCTGACAGCTGGATGAGTCTTCCAGAAGAAGGCTGTCTAAATAGCTTGTGACTCGAATGCCTTGAGTTCAGGGAAGGACAAGCAGAGTAGTAAAGACCTTTTTGAATATTTTGGGAACAGAGGATAGGTCAAAGGGCAGTGCAACAAACTGGAAGTGGTTGTCTGGCAATGAAAAGCACAGAAAGCACTGATGAGGTGGGTAAATGGTAGATAGGCATCTTGAATATCCACAGACTTTGTCTCTCAGAAGTAATTACTGACCTTATGGATTCTTTGCAGAATTTGTGAATTTGTTGAGGGATTTTAAATCCAGTATAGCATGAACACCCCCATTAGGCTTTGGTACTATGAACAGGTTTGGTTTGAATCCTTTGAACCTGTCTTGTGGCAGTGCTGGCACAATGACTGCCTGGGATAAAAGGTGGTTCAGGGCATTCTGCAAGTAGCCTCAGGCAGTTTTTAATTGATTTGAAAGAAGAAAGCTGTGAGGTGGTCGTTTTGAACTATACTTTGGACCCCAATGAAGCCAGTGATTAAACCAACAGGTCTTGGATGTCTGAGACCCAGAGATAAACTGTAACAGACATCCCCCACTCTTAGGAATGAGGGTACTCCTTCATTGTGTGTAGGATTTAAGGGAACACTTGGTGGGCCAAGTCTTGCACTAAATGTAAAGGCTGAAGTTATATTTTGAAGTCAAAGACTAGTTAGAGCAAACAGGTAGTTTGGGTTTAGAGGAGCTAGGGGCTCCTAAGGAGGGTGGTATTGGGAACTTCTGCTGAGGAAGTAAAACCTTCCCATCTGTGACCTATTTGATGAATAAGTCAAGTGCCACCCCAAACAGATGTATCCTTTGGTAAAGCATACATGTGAGGTACCGTTTGCAGGCACCTTCAGCTGTCTAACCTTTTAGCCATAAGATTCTGTGCATGTGAATGGAATTTAGAGCCATTCTGGAAGTTGGTCTCATGACATGTTATTTGTAACCTTTTTTTCCACTGGATAGAGTCCAGCATCAGAGTCCAGTTTAGCATTGGGACCCTTTGGGGGACTACAGGTCGGAGGTGGTCATTCATCATGATTGATGTGAACCATTGCTGGACGATGTGATTGATGATGGATGTACAAGTGGGAGGGAATGTTTTTGTTGTAAAAAAAGGACATTTCAAAAACGGTCTTTGTGTTTTTTATTTGGTAGAGTTTTTTGTGAATGAGTAGGAGTACTATGTACCCCTTACTCATTTGCATGGGGGGACAGGATTCTGGGTGCCCCCTTACTGTTAAAGGGGGCATCCGGATTCCAGCAAGTCACCTTCCAGGCCAGGGTTGTGGGGAAGAGGCCCTTGTCCTAAACATGGGGACATGGTGATTTGCCTGGAGGGGAAGGTCCCCCTCCATGTTAAGGTCATGTAACCTCGTAAGGTTTGGGGAGAAAGGGGGATGCATAGAATACCTCATGCGATTTAAAAAAAATTGGCGTGGTATAGATTGTAGGGAGAACCGTGTGCCTTTTTATTTTTTTACTGTGTGGGCCTTTGTTAACATTCTGCTGTCAGCAGAGAATCCCCATCTGACAGCAGATGAGTCACTTGTTGTTAATCTGTTCACATGACGCCCTCTAGGCGGCACGAGAGGCCCGCCCAACCGCCATTTTACCATAGGCCGGGAGGGCCTCTCATCCCTTTGGGAGGGCGTCATATGACATCCTCCCAGTCACGCCACTAGAGTGCACCCCCGACGGTGCACAGCACAACGATCTTTCGTCTGCTGTGTCCCATGGACACAGCGCTTCACTGATGCTGGTAAACAGCCAATTAAATTGTTTGTTTACCATGTGATCAGCTGTGTCCTATTTTAATTTGATTTCCTTAGTTCTAGTGATTCTATTTTCTTTTCTTATCCTTTATAATTATTTCTGTAATGATTTTACTTATTTTGAAGGTCTAGATAATATTTATTTTGACAGCTAAATGTAAAAATAAAGGTCTGCAATAAAAAAATAAAAAAAAAAAAACTGCGTGGGGTCCCTTCTCCCATCCATACCAAACCCTTCGGTCTGGTATGTATATTAAGGGGTAACTCCACGCCGAAATAAAAAAACAGTGTGGGGTTCCCCCAAAAATCCATACCAGACCCTTATCCGAGCATGCAGCCCGGCAGGTCAGGAAACGGGGGGGTAGACAAGCAAGCGCCCCCCCCCCCCCCCGAACCATACCAGGCCACATGCCCTCAACATGGGGGGGTGCTTTGGGGCAGAGGGGCTCCCCCCAAAGCACCTTGTCCCCATGTTGGGCAGGGGGCTCATCAGAACCCAGAATCTGGAAGCCCCCTTTAACAAGGGGGCCCCCAGATCCCAGCCCCCCCCCTGCGTGAATGAGTATGCAGTACATGGTCCCGCTACTAATTCACAAAAAACAAAGTGTAGTGTAAAAAACCACAGTACAGGGTCTTTGACAAGTCCTTTAATAAAACAATGTCCCCTGAAGTAGATCCAACGTCAATAACGGTATCAGGCGCCAGTGAGCCGAAAAAAAAAAAACCGTTACGCTCCTGACGGAGGCTCACCAGCCTTATGCAGTGAGCCAGGGTGATGTGGGGGGGGGGATCTGGAGGCCCCCTTGTTAAAGCCCCCCACCCGCAGACCCTCACAACCACCGGCCAGGGTTGTGGGAAAGAGGCCCTTGTCCCCATCAAGCCCCCCTGCCCCAAAGCACCCCCCATGTTCAGGGCATGTGGCCTGGTATGGATCGGGGGGGTGCTCGCTCGTCCCCCCCTTTCCTGACCTGCCGGGCTGCATGCTCGCATAAGGGTCTGGTATGAAATTTGGGGAGAAACCCATGCTGTTTTTTTTTTTTATTTCGGCGTGAAGTTACCTCTTAATATCCATACCAGACCCGAATGGCTTGGTATGGATGGGAGGGAGGACGCCACGCTGTTTTGTTTTTATTATAGTGCTGGTTTTTAAATGTAATTCTGGCTTTTTTGGTCTTCACTATGGCTCAGAAATTCAGCTGTCACTTCCCCCCGGCTCAAAGAGTAAGTTTTGTTTGAGTTTATTTCCTTAAAGGTAACAAGGTTGACTTTTAGTTAATTAAAATGAAGAAATTGTTCTGTAACTTCGGGGAAAGTGACAGCTAAGCTTGTGAACTATAATGAAGGACAAAAAAAGGCACGCCATTAGCATTGAAAAATCAGCACCGACATACACTTCGTATTGTGAACCAAATTATTCGAACATTTGTAAACCGACCAATTCATTTTAATGGTTTGGTATTTGTACACCAAATATGACGTTCCCCGAGGCGTTGGTAAACCGAGGTACGTATGTATTAGTATTGCAATCCTTTGTATTGGGATACATAGAACCAACATACATCGGAATTAGCAACATAGCACATTCGTGTCACATTGGAGATATCTGGCTAGTTACACTGACCTTGCCCAGGGACTTAGGGTTGATTCACAGCACAGAAATACAGGCAGATTAGCATTGCAGCTCTGTGGATTAGTGGTTAGCACTGCTGCCTCACAGCTCTAGGGTTGTCGGTTTGAATCCCAACCATGGCAAGAAAGTAGCATGATCTATGTGTGTGGCTGTCTTCAAATAGATGTTCTGGCAATATCTTTGCTTTCTGTCTAAATGATCCCTAGAATGAGGCCTTGTCTGTTTAAACACCTTCAAAGCTGCACCTAATGTGAATGTCATACAATGGGATGAGATAAGGGCCTGGACTACTAATAGATTTGATAATGCTGGTTTACACCCCACCCCCTTTTGTGAAGGATTTGTCAAGCAAAGAGCTGAGAGAGAGAACAGTGAGCAAGAGATACATACAGAAGAGTGATAAAGAGAGACATACAGAAGAGTGAGAGAAAGAAGAGTGAGAGATACATACAGAAGAGTGAGAGAGAAAAGGCTTGGATGGGGAATCCACACATCAAAATTGTTACAAATACTGGCGTGGATTTTTCCCCCAAATGCATAGCAGACCCTTATCCGAGCAGGCAGGTACCACATGCCTTCAAAGATTTATTTCCTTTGTTGATTTACCTGCTTCGTTCACACTATATGCAATTGAAAATTGCGCTTTAAGTTGCCAATTTCACAGTTTTCTAGAGATTTTCAAACTAGTTGTGATTTCAATTGTGTTTAGCATTGTAATTTCTATTGGAGTCTAGATGTGAAATTGCTACTAAATGGCCCAAAAGTTCGACAAGAACTACCTTTGAAATCGTAAGTTCAACAAATGGCGTATGTTAATACACTCACATTCACATTCATTATATCCAATATCAAGTACGATGCCAATTCACAAATCGCACCTGAAATTGCACACCCTGGATGCAAATTGTCATGCGATTGGCATGGCCAGCACCTTTCCATTTGCATGGCAAATTGCACACGTTACTTGGGGCTAACGCCACTGTCACATCTAATCCGATGTGGCAATTGCCCAACTTACAGTGAAGTTGCACGAGTTCACAATCCAATTGGATGTGAACAGAGCCTACAGTGGACAATAGGGTGCAACTTGGTCTACGATTTGCAAGTCGCCTGTCATGCCGATTGCATACCAAATCGCAAACAATGTTACTGGGGGCTACCCCGGTCACATTAAAGCAGATTTCTAAGTGGTGTTATTTACACTACAGTCACATCATGTGACTTACAGTGAAGTCACATGATTTCAAAGTCGGGGGACATGCTGATTTAAAGTGCAATTTGCAAGACATCTGACACAGATCTCTCTGCAAAACGCATGAAAAGTAGTGTATTCATTACTTTAGAAATTGTTGCGGCTCCAACCAAGTTGGAACCACACCAATATGAACGCTCTAATAGCGGTCACATTGAGTGCGACTTGGCATGTGATTTGCATGACATGCGACTTGCAAATCGTATGCCAAGTCGCACCCTATTGTCTGCTATTAGAGCAGTCACATGGGTGCGTTTCCGACACTGATTTCTAAAGTAGTACATGTACTACTGTTGTGACGATTTGCATAGATATCTGTGTCAGATGTCTTGCAAATCACAAGGAAATCGGCATCTTCACTGTACGTCGCACAATTTCTAAATCGGCTTTGATGTGACCGCGGTGTAAGGCCTTTTTATGTTTGAGTTCCTGAGTGTTTTCCGATTTATGGGAAATCCCGCATACTAGCAAAAGTGAATTGACATTTTCAGTATTGCATGCGAGATGTGGTCATGTGACTGCCTTAACTCATGCAATAATCTGGAGTGAATTGTGCCCATAGGGCCAAGAAATATTGCCAATAGGGTTCCCTTTCACATCCCTGTTCAATGTTCTGTTGTATGCTGCACAGGTACAGTTCACTGTGGCTTTCTTTCTGACTCTGATTTGTGGGGCCTGTATACCGAGGGTTAACGCAGGTGGGAAGAGAATTAATCAGGTGCAAACACTTTCTCTGACCAAATGAATGACAGTGGTGGGTGTGGCCTACCTTATATATAGAGATGCAGTAGTGGCTGATTTTTGCCTGGTATAGGCACATTATTTTTGCATGTCCTTGTGTGTGGTGGTTTGGGGAGGAAGAGATATTGTGGTGAATTGCCCCAGGCCACACTCACGCTGTGTTTTGATGTGGGCTGTAAATGTTTTGCATGTTCTTCCTTCTAAGGTGTGTTTGTGTGTTATTGTACAATGATTGTGTTTATTAAGTGAGGCAATAGGGACAATGGCTCACATATGGTGGGAATACCTAACAATTCAGTTATTTTGGCAGGAGATAATTCATCATATACAGGAGATTTTGGGGACATCTATCCAGAAGGATCCGGGGGTGTGTCTTTTCTATAAAACAGAGTTGTCAGTAAAACAATATAAAAATAGTTTATTATACCATCTGATTAGTGTGGCAAAGGGTTTAATCCTCCAACAATGAGGGATTGGATAGACAGAATTGAATATGTTAGCAGGATGGAGGAACTTTGTTACATGGAGGAAGGTGAAATTGAAAAATGTAGAAAGATTTGGGGTAGATGGTATGAGTTTAAAACATCAGAAAAATACTTAAAAGTGAAAGGTCCCCCAGTAGCAGAACCAGAGAATTTAAATGGTTAAAGAGATCTATATACATGACTAGATCAATAGGAGGGGAAAGAGGATAAGACGAAATTGGACAGGGGTGTTTTGGGGAGGGAATGCGGATAAAGTTTATGTGGATGATGTAATAAATTTTATGGTTGTTTTGTAATGTATTTTTTCTTAAAAGAAAATTTAATAGATATAATGAATAAAAAAAGAATGCATTTTGTAGCATAATTCTTGGTATGTATATGATGTGTCTTAAAAATACATTATAAATTGACAACTTTGTGCGAAAAAAAATGTTTTCATTTTCTTTCCACATTTTTGAAAAACGTTTGAAAAAAAAAATTACGTTCAAAAGACTCATTAGGCCTGATAGAATATACCTTGGGATGTTTGCTTTCCAAAATGGGGTTATTCTGTGGGTGTTTCCATCATCCTGGTGCTCCAGACCCTTCAAAACTGTGATAGGTAGTCAGGAAATTAGATGTGTAATTTATTCCCCTTTTATGGTCGTAGAATGCGTGAAGGTTGTACTTAGATGTTGGGTCTCTGTATGTGGCCAAGCTATGGAAAAGTCTCTCACACGTGGTATCGCCATACTCAGGCGTAGCAGAATGTGTTTTGGGGTGCATTTGCAAGTATGTCTATGCCAGGTGTGAGAAATAACTGACAATTATGTGTGAAAAAAATTGTGTGAAAAAAAAATATTTCTTCATTTTCCAAAGAGTTGTGGGAAAAATGTACAACTTCAAAAAATTCACCATGTCTTTTACTAAATACCTTGGACTGTCTATTTCCCAAAAAGGTTTTTTTGGGGGGGCTATTTGTACTTTCTTAGCATGTTAGGGCCTCAAGAAATGAAATAGGCCCTCAGTGCTTAAGGTGTGATCAATTTTCAATGATTGGTGCCATAGCTTGTAGACGCTATAACTTTCACACAGACTACATGATATACACGGATTTGGGTTATTTTTACCAAAGTTATGTAGCAGTATAAATGTTTGCCTAAATTTTAAGAAAAAAATTCCTTATTTGCAAAGTGAAATAATAGAAACAAAAAAAAACCTTTTTTTCCCCCAAAATTTTCAGTCTTTTAGTTTATAGTGCAAAAAATAAAAAACCCAGTGGTGACTAATTACCACCAAAGGAAAGCTCTATTTGTGTGAAAAAAATGATAAAAATTTCATATGGGTACAATGTTGCATAACCACGCAATTGTCATTCACAGTGCAACAGCACTAAAAGCTGAAAACTGGCCTGGGCAGGAAGGGGGTAAAAGTGCCCTGTGTGGAAGTGGTTAAAGAAGCAGTGGGTGTCGGGTCCTTAATAACCAGCAGTCCTGAGCTGAAATGTTACATTTAGCAGTGGTAGGAATACCACTGCTAAATGTATAACTTTCCATTACAGATTCAGGTCTTGTCTGCGTTACAATAAGGCGCAAAAAAACACGTTGAATACTGCAAAATAAAAAATGTATGTGCTTTGTTTGTGAATTGAATGGTCATATATATGAACGAACCCCATTTTTACAGTAATGGTCAGCGATACAGGTTGACCTTGTCTTGTCTGCAATGCTGAACTGTAAATAATGTCCAGGGCTCTCTCATAATGGATAGCATACCCTCCAAGGGGTCTTCAGGGACTTGATTCCATAATGATGAACCATGGTCCTGGACCTGTATAGCACCCTGTGGCTTAACACAACTCAACACACTGCACCAAGTGCAATGGTGATCCACATTCCTCTCCACTCTATCAAAAAAAAAAGGTTTTGCCTTTACTTACGCGAACACAAATTAATATTTTGTCTTGAGCTGCACACAAAGTTTGAATCTATTTTTACAGTTACAGCAACTGAAAAAGATGAATTCAAGAGATGAAGTGTTCAAATACAAAACTTTCACAAACTTTAAAATACACCCAAGCAGAATGTATCAATCGTTACAACACATTAAGTTTTATAGTTTCAAAATATATAACTGTACAAAATGTTACAAAATATTGATAGCAAAAAACACACCACAAAATTATGACACTTAAAGTAACCCTGACGCTGTCCTAAAATAAGCTCAACAAGACACACCCTGTAAATATTACAGGATAAATACTTACCAGTTCAGCAGGGAGTGAGAGAAATATTTGTCTTTGTATCGGATAGTGGACCCTGTCTTGCTCTGTGGTTCCACCAGCCAAATTCCTACGTCACTACTGGAATATGCAGTTCAGTTTTGGGCACCAATTCACTAAAAGAACATTGGGGAACTGGAGAAAGTACAGAGAAGGGCAACCAAACTGATAAGAGGCATGGAGGAGATCAGCTATGAGGAAAGATTAGAGGAACTGAATTTATTCTCTCTTGAGAAGAGGAGATTAAGGGGGGATATGATCACAACATGTATAAATACATCAGTGGTTCATATTGTGAACTCAGTGTAGAGCTATTCACCCTGAGGTCATCACAGAGGACAAGAGGGCACTCTTTAAGTCTGGAGGAAAAGAAATGTAATCTCCAAATACGGAAAGGTTTCTTCACAGTAAGAGCTGTGAAAATGTGGGATAGACTCCCTCAAGAGTTGGTTCTGGCCAGCTCAGTGGATTGCTTCAAAAAAGTCCTGGATTGTTTCTTAGATACACAGAATATAACTGGATGCTAACATTTATAGGTATAGTTGATCCAGGGAATATCCGATTGCCTCTCGGAGGATCAGGAAGTATTTTTTTCCCAGCAGAAGCAAATTAGATCATGCTTTGCTTGTTTTTTTTTTTATTTTTGCCTTCCTCTGGATCAACTGTGGGTATAGGATAACTTTTTTTTTTCTATGGTTGAACTGGATAGACTTTTGTCTCTTTTCAGCCAGAGTAACTATGTGACATGACCAGGGGGGGAGACTGACAACTCATGGGGCCCCTGGGCAATAGGGGATCATGGGGCCCCTGTGTCCTTGCCCAAACTCAAAAAAGCCTATGAAAAAGGTACCAGGGGCATCTCATGGGGCCCCCTACTGACCCCGGGCCCTCGGGCAGTGCCCGAGTTTCCAAATGGTCAGTCCACCCCTGGATATGACACAGTAGTAATGTAGGGGTCAGATGGAGGCACCACAGCACCCAGATAGGGACATGCTATCCAACACAACTATAACAGTAGGATTACAGCAGCATCCAGAGGTTTACCTTGCCATCTACTGGACAATAAGTTTTCAGCCTATTTATTTACAGGGTGCATTAAAAGTTTGTTTGGAATAGCGACAGGATAACAAAGTATTAGACAAAAAAAAAAAAGGAGGTGCCACAGGAAATTTACTAAAAACATCAATTTACAATAGCACTCGGTTCCAGTTCACATACTGTACGTTGATGTCATTTATTTATCCTCCTAGTAAAAAGATGATATATTTCAGGCATATTGGATTCTTGCATAGGAACATCTGATCAGACCATGCAGAAAAACACAGTAAACCAGTTTGTATGAGTCTTTGGTCAAAAGGAAATATTTTTTTTCACAAAATCTCTAAGCTATAGAAAAGCTCCTTTTTCTCGCCAATTCTGACCAATCATGACTGATAAAACCTCTTCATCACTTTCGGCATTCTCTTCCTTTTTGCCTGCTTTTGAATTCATAACTTCTTTCAATGACTCATTAAAGACATCTTTGCGGTCTCTTAAATGTTCGATTCGCCTGAAGCATTCGCTGCAACACAGAACAAAAGAGTAAATACATACAAAGATACAATTATATAAATGTTCTAGGTTGTGGTAACAGACTCTTTTTTTTTAACCATTTCAGCTCTCAAATCTGTATACCTGTTTAACTGCTGTCCCGCCGCCCTATAGCAGAAATACTGCTACAGGGCGGCAGGGCTGCGCGAAATCATGTATATATACATGATTTTGGATTTCCGGATAGGGGGCGTACGCAGCCATTGGCGGCCTCAGATGTCAATCACCGGGTCCCAGCCGATGATTTCCCGCCAGCACCCGGCGATCGCAGAGTATCACTGACAGGGGAGATGTCTCTATGTAAACAATACAGATCTCTCCCCTGTCAGTTCCTGCATACTGCTTTATATTGCTCTGCATAGCAGAGCAATTCAAAGCAATGTGCTTACACAGTGAAACACAGCACACAGTAAAACGGCACACAGTTAACCCTTTGATCGCCCCAGATGTTAACCCCTTCCTGCCTAGTGTCATTAGTACAGAGTCAGTACTTTTTATTAGCACTGATCACTGTATTAGTGTCACTGGGGATGTCAGTGATAGTTAGTCAGTTCCCCCCAGTGTCGCTGACCACCGCCATTACTAGTATAAAAAAAAACCCCAGTATATATACCGCCATATGTAAATGCTATAACTTTCATGTAAACCAGATAATTTACACGTATTGAGATTTTTGTTAGCAGAATACATTTTGGCCTAAATTTATGACGAAATTTGATTTTTAAAATTTTTTTTACTTGACATATTCAATAGCAAAAAGTAAAAAATATCGCTTTTTTCTCAAAATTGTCTGTCTTTTTTTGTTTATAGCACAAAAAATAAAAACCGCAGAGGAGATAAAATACCACCAAAAGAAAGCTTCATTTGTGGGGAAAAAGAAAGGACATAAATTTAATTTGGATGTCAGGGGGGTAAGTCTTCTGGAGGCCAAGTGGTTAAGGACCAGAGCAATTTTTGCATTTATACTAAGGGCTTGTTGCTCTGCAAAAAAAAAATTGTCACTAATACAAAGTAATACTGTACATATATTGTTTTTCATTGCAGACAATGCTTTCTTGCCAATGCTGTATTGAAAAAATATGGTATTTTCTATGCAATATGTAACAAAGAAGATGTAACAAACAAAAAAGAGCTTTTTTAGTCTGACAAGTGTTAATTTTAAAACAAGTGTTTCTGTCAATAAAGAGTGCAGATTTTATTCTATAATTTATCCTGAGTATAATGACGCCAACATTGTGTTTCTATTATAAAATATACAAATGAAAAAAAACCCCTTTCTTCACTTTTGAACATTTTTTTAATGGTTCATTTAAAAAAATAAAATAAAATGGAATAAACATGAAAGTGTAGTTAAGAAGAGGAGGAGGAAGGAGTTGATTAGGTTAGATAGTGTAAGATCCTGTGTGAATGAGGCAGGTAGGGAATATAATGGTGTCTTCATTCTACCCCTGCTTGCTAGATAATGAAAGAACAGCAACAGAATGATGAGGTCATTCTGCTTACACTTCTTTCTCCTATTAGTAAGTTCCTTATTAGCACATCCACATGCATCACCGCTGACTGGCTCTCAATAGTGCCATTCCCACTCTCAGTGTAAATGTTGCAGAAGGGATAATGAGGCAGATAGGTCAAAGAGAGGTGCTTAAAACTAGTTGCATTTAAAACAAATACAGTAATGTATTCATGAATACAGATCTGCATTAATCTGTGTATAGTAGACCTGTCTGGAGTTCAGCTTTAATTTTTGTTTGCATAAACATATAAAAGTGAAAATCTTAAAGTGGTACTAAACACACACTGTTTAATTTCCATTGTTCCTTCTCTTTTTGTATGTAGATGATGGCACTGTAACTATCTTAACTAGAAAAGCTACAATTTCTGGGGAAATTGTGTGAAGTGTTCTTGCCTCCACCATTAGTCTACAACTCACACTCTAGCTTTTGTCACTCTGCTGCCTGCTCACACACCTGGGTTCCTATGGCAACTCACTCTACCGCAAGGGCAGAGATGAGCAGTTAAAAACTGGCTGTTGCCATCTTCAAACGGTTGTAGTTTAAAAATTATAAATCCTACACTGAAGAGCTTTATATTGTGAGAATTACAAGACCCAGACCTACATTTTGATGTATAGTATGTCTCTGAAATATTAAAAATGAAGGCACAGTCGCAGTTTAGAAATTGCCCTTCAAATTTGAGGTGGCTAGAGTGGAGTTTCAATGAATGTCAATGGGCAGCGTGAGTTGCAAACAAATGGTCATATTGTGAAAACTATCAGGACTATGGCTTAGCCGTGGACATTTTTAGTGGCAGCAGGGATAGCTGAACGTTTTGATATAAGATTTGTGTAGGTGGGCTTGAAAATGACAGAGTGATGGCAGTTTACAAATCATGACCTGATTTTTCAGCTCACACTCTAGCTTTTGTCAGCTCCCACTCTAGTTTTGAACATTCCGCCATTCATTCCTATGGGACCAATTTCACCACAAAATGCCGATATTTTGTGAACCATTCAGCGAAACGTTCCACAAAGTAATAGCACACCAATCGGAACAATCCGCACGTTACGGTATATTACTGTCTATGTAGTGTAAAAACCGGTATTTCTGCCGCCACCATGTCAGAATAATGGGCTGGCCGCTCAGCTGTTCTTTGCTGCAGGACCTTACCTGTTCCTCGGTCCAGCGCTGTGCAGTCTTCCCGCGACGGCATCTGTGACAGCCGGGTGCCCACTGCGCATGCGCAAGAAGCGCTGCGCTTTGTGAATGGTCCGGCGTCTTCTGGGACACATGACAGGTCCCAGAAGACACCGGGCCATTCACAAAGTCCAGCGCTTCTCGCGCATGTGCACTGGGCACCCAGCTGTCACAGCCGGGTGCCCACAGTAAATGGAGGACAAGGTGGGAGCGGGTACCTGTCAAATTCGGGTACCTGTCAAATTCAGATACCTGCTCCCCCTCCCTCCCTAAAGGTCCGCAGTCTCTGGTCATCCCCTGTACTGTCTCCAGTCTCTTGGTCATTCCCTGTACTGTCTGCAGTCTCTTGGTCATCTACTGTACTGTCTGCAGTCTCTTGGTCATCCCCTGTACCGTCTGCAGTCTCTTGGTCATCTCCTGTACCGTCTGCAGTCTCTTGGTCATCTCCTGTACCGTCTGCAGTCTCTGGTCATCTCCTGTACTGTCTGCAGTCTCTTGATCATCCCCTGTACCGTCTCCAGTCTCTTGGTCATCCCCTGTACTGTCTCCAGTCTCTTGGTCATTCCCTGTACTGTCTGCAGTCTCTTGGTCATCCCCTGTACCGTCTGCAGTATCTGGTCATCTCCTGTACTGTCTGCAGTCTCTTGGTCATCTCCTGTACTGTCTGCAGTCTCTTGGTCATCCCCTGTACTGTCTGCAGTCTCTGGTCATCTACTGTACTGTCTGCAGTCTCTTGGTCATCCCCTGTACCGTCTGCAGTCTCTGGTCATCTCCTGTACCATCTGCAGTCTCTGGTCATCTCCTGTACTGTCTGCAGTCTCTTGATCATCCCCTGTACCGTCTGCAGTCCCTTGATCATCCCCTGTACCGTGAGCAGTCTCTGGTCATCTCCTGTACTGTGTCCGCAGTCTCTGGTCATCTCCTGTACTGTGTCCACAGTCTCTGGTCATCCCCTGTACTGTGTCCACAGTCTCTGGTCATCCCCTGTACTGTGTCCGCAGACTCTGGTCATCCCCTGTACTGTGTCCGCAGTCTCTGGTAATCTCCTGTACTGTGTCCGCAGTCTCTGGTCATCTCCTGTAGTATGTCTGCAGTCTCTGGTCATCTCCTGTACTGTGTCCGCAGTCTCTGGTCATCTCCTGTAGTATGTCTGCAGTCTCTGGTCATCTCCTGTACTGTGTCCGCAGTCTCTGGTCATCTCCTGTACTATGTCTGCAGTCTCTGGTCATCTCCTGTACTATGTCTGCAGTCTCTGGTCATCTCCTGTACTGTGTCTGCAGTCTCTGGTCATCTCCTGTACTATGTCCGCAGTCTCTGGTCATCTCCTGTACTGTGTCCGCAGTCTCTGGTCATCTCCTGTACTATGTCCGCAGTCTCTGGTCATCTCCTGTACTGTGTCCGCAGTCTCTGGTCATCTCCTGTACTGTGTCCGCAGTCTCTGGTCATCTCCTGTACTATGTCTGCAGTCCATTGGTTCAGAATATTTTTTTTCTTGTTTTTCTCCCCTAGGTGCGTCTTATGGTCAGGTGCGTCTTATGGAGCAAAAAATACGGTACTTTACAAATCAGCATACTCAATTGAATATATCTGAATAAATGTTGCAGAACAAAGCTGTACCTTTTCTTTGCTTTTTTTTAGCTATACATCTAAAAAGAACTATAATTAACATTTCGGCATTGGTTGGCACCAAATTGAAAGCTGCAACATTTTTTATTTTAAAAAAAGCAAATAACAGTATAAAATCAAATTATACTTGCACAGCACAACTGTGGACCACAAAGGTAAGGAGAACCTGTTACCTCATTCTTCATCCTTCCTATTCTGTACTAGGTTCTCTGCATCTTCTCTTAGAAATCTTCCACGACGTGTCATCATGTGCATATTAATACACACCATGACATTAATGCTGCTTAGGATTATATAATCTTTCCACCTACGCATACTGTAAGGATATGAGGAATGTTAACATTGTAGTTACTTCTGTGAAAAAAAACTGCCTAGGACAGCCTAAAACTTTTAAATTCAAGACTGCAGCATCTGAGTAGACAGTATGTGGCTCTATCAAAAAAAGTTTTGTGAAAATAAAGTCCATCATATTGCATTAATTAATATTTGGCCCAGAGAGATGCCTGTGAAATTAATTTGTCTGTATGATTGTCTGAAAAACCTCTAACAAGAAACCTGTCAAGTGAGACCTTAGTTAATTGCAGCTTTCAATGAACCAAATTGCAACATGGGTGAAATGAGGTCAAACAGAAGTTCCACTTCTGCAAATGGCCAAAATCACACATTTTAAAAATGTAAGAAACAAAAAACTTTATCCCTATAATGCCAAACAAATCTGCGTACATCTGTTCATCAATTTCCTCAATCTGCCGATCCAGCCGACCTTCCTCATCTTCTTCTGCCACAATGGCTTCAGACACCTTTAACATAAAGTGTTGCAATGGGAAAGTAGTTCACATAAACAGAATTTTATATTAGATATTCATTTTATGGCACATTTACATAATTGGAAAAAAACATCAAGAACAAACTACCCTAAGGTGAGCCGTTCCCCAACCACAAAACCACAGGTGTTTACTTCTTCCGATGGCATTGTCTATTATTATTATTACACAGGATTTTTTAGTGCCAATAGATTACGCAGCGCTTTACAACTTAAGGGCAGACAGTACAATTACAATACAATTTAATACAAGAGGCATCAGAGGTCCCTGCTTGTTAGAGCTTACAATACATCCCAAATGGTAGAAATCTAGTGTTAAGCAGGCCATACATGGATTCAAATTTGGCCAGTTCAGCAGGCTGTACACAAGTCGATCTATCAATTTACTTTTTCCGTCTTTTTTTTTTTCCCTGAACGATTAGTGTTGCTGGTTATAGCCAGAAACACTAACCATTGTGTTCTGCCAGCAGGGAAGGCTCCCTGCACTCCCCACCACCAGAACATGATAGTGCTGCAGGAGGGATTCCCCCATCAACACAGTCAGTGGTGTGCCTTAGGCTGTCCAACATCTTGGGAAGTGGACAATGTGCACCGCTACCAGAGGACTACCTGTAGCAGGATTGTTGATCTTAGGGTTATTTAGGGGGCTGGCTTATATAGGAGTTATAAGAAACCTATTCCATGAACCAATGGGTTCCCCACAGGCTTTACAGCCACATGGCTGCCAACAACCGCAGCAGGTGCTGCGTACCTGTTTTTCTGAGTTATTAATGCACACTTCCTGCATGCAATGTAGATATTCCCTAATAAAGATTAGCTCATAAAATCCATTAACGAGTAAACCAAGAAAAATCTCATGGAGTTTCTATTAGAAGGCTATGAAAACAAAAAACAAAAAAACAAAAAAAAACAAACATTCAGTACATCTCTGCCATACAGTTGTGTTCACAATAATAGCAGTGTGTTCAAAAAAGTGAATAAAGCTCAAAATCCTTCTAATAGCATTTATTTCCATACTCACAAATGCATTGGGAACACGACACATTCTATTTCAAATCAAAACATGAAAAAAATAGATCAAATTTGTGTTGTTCCTCTAAAAAAAATTGAAGAAAAGTGAATATTAGACTGTTCAAAAAAATAGCAGTGTTTGTATTCTTCTTTACAAACTCAAACATTCACTATATAAACTGAAAAATGTTTGAAGATTTTGCTTTCCTTTGAATCACTTAATGAATATTTGGTTGTAGTCGCACTGTTTCTGAGAACTGCTGTACATCTGTGTTGCATGGAGTCAACTTCATTAACTTCTGCCACCTGTGAACAGGTATTCCAGCCCAGGATGATTGGACTACATTCCACAGTTCTTCTCTATTTCTTGGTTTTGCCTCAGAAACTGCATTTTTGATGTCACCCCTCAAGTTTTCTATTGGATTAAGATCCGGGGATTGGGCTGGCCACTCCATGACGTCAATCTTGTTGGTCTGGAACCAAGATGTTGCACGTTTACTGGTGTGTTTGGGGTCGTTGTCTTGTTGGAACACCCATTTCAAGGGCATTTCCTCTTCAGCATAAGGCAGCATGACCTCTTCAAGTATTCTGATGTATTCAAACTGATCCATGATCCCTGGTATGCGATAAATAGGCCCAACACCGTAGTATGAGAAACATCCCCATATCATGATGCTTGGGCAACCATGCTTCACTGTCTTCACAGTGTACTGTGGCTTGAATTCAGTGTTTGGGGGTCGTCTGACAAACTGTCTCCGGCCAGTAGACCCAAAAAGCACAATCTTACTTTCATCAGTCCACAAAATGTTGCGCCATTTCTCTTTAGGCCAGTCAATGTGCTATTTGGCAAATTGTAACCTCTTCAGCACGTCTTTTTTTCAACAGTGGGACTTTGCGGGGGCTTCTTGCAGATAGCTTGGCTTTACATAGGCGTCTTCTAATTGTAACAGTCCTCACAGGGAACTTTACACCTTCTTTGATCTTCCTGGAGCTGATTGTTGGCTGAGTCCTTGCCATTTTGGCTATTCTTCTATCTATTCGAATGGTAGTTTTTCGCTTTCTTCCACGTCTTTCAGGTTTTGGTTGCCATTTTAAAGCATTTGCGATCATTTTAGCTGAGCAGCCTATCATTTTCTGCACTTCTTTATATGTTTTCCCCTCTCCAGTCAACTTTTTAATCAAGGTACGCTGTTCTTCTGAACAATGTCTGGAATGACCCATTTTCCTCAGAATTGCAGAGAGAAATGCACTGTAACCAGCATGTACAACATTTGCTGCCTTCCTTCCTTAAATAAGGGCAATAATTGCCACCTGTTTTTCAAAGAATGAATGACCTCACTAATAGAACTCCACACTGCTATTATTTTGAACATGCCCCTTTCAATGAGTGATTCAATTACACAGAATCAGCAGCATACATGTCATGACTGTTGGGTCTGTTGGATTTCTATTACTCTACTACACCTGCTAGTAAATTATTTGCCATGTAGAAATATCATTTCTACCAAAAACAGTGATTGATCAGGTTAGTGATGTCTGACTGCTATTATTTTGAATACAACTGTATATAACCAACATTTAAGCCCTTTGCGCACTCTACAAATACAGAAAAATAGCTATGGCTTTGCTAAACTAAAGTCTCAAGCAGCACTGTCAGCCTGCTGGACTGCTCCCCACTCATATTTGTCCCTCTTCAAATGCATAAGTTGATTTCTTTCCCAACAAAACAATGAGACTACTTTGACTACCAACAGTCTGTCCATATAGTGTAGAGAAATGCCTCTTGGGAGATATAGGTCAGGGGGCATGCCAACATCAATAGGAACTGAACTCCCTGCAGCTGCTGCGCCTGCAAGAATTTTACAAGCCAAGTGATGATGTCAGAAAGAGTATTAAAAACTTTCTCATGACAGTAAGGGAAGCATTTAAAATAATACAGTACCATGATTTAGAGGGCAAAGAGGGAGTCTGGGGTTAAATTTGGGCAATGCTTGAATATATATGTTACGCTCTTTTTGGTGGTCTTAATCTGTGGAATAAAATATAGATCACCTTTTAAAAGAGAACTATACACATTGAGCTGATCTAGTTACAAATTGTTGGACTAGTTGAAGATGTTTTGCAGGACTTGAATAGAAAAAGGGAGCTGCTAACCTTTTTTATTCAAGTAAACAACAAATAACGAAACAGTACAGAAACAGAGGTTTCTTTCTGTAAACATTGCATGTCTTAGTGATCAGTAGATCCATATGGGCTTGTTCTGCAAAAGCTGGGCTTGGCGATGCTCACTCCCAGCATCTCTGCCTGATAATTTGTCAATGAGGTAATTATTTGTTTAGTCAATAAATACAAAATAAGCAATAAAAAGGTAACACAAATACTCACAGTATTAACTTGACGTATTTCCTTCTGAAATTCTTCCCACTCTTTAGCCATGTGATCTTTGGGAGCATCTACTTTTCTCACCTTTACAAGAAACACAGTCAGTAGAAAGTTGCCTTGAACAGATAGACCACAGTTGTAATCAAATATTATAATAAGGCATTGAAAAAAACAGAGGCAAAAATCCTGTATAAATAACGAGTTAAAAACTTGACATTTCAATGTGCTAGATCTGTGCTCATTTCAGGAAGTCACAGTTCCATATTTGCTCTCTAATGATATGTTTTACTCCCTTAATTTAGATGAAGCCCTTTACTTTTCTTGTGGCTACAAATTTGACCCTTTAGTCCTGTTAAGTTGGACACCACTGTTCTGTACACCAGATCAGCTGGACAGGGTAGTTTATTCATGTGCACCTTCTGTCATACCTAAAGACCATACAAATGAATATATCTAAGGTGGTTTAAAGCTACAGTCCATTTTTCGTTTTAGGTGGAAAATCTTTATTTTTTGGGAATTTTATTTGAAATCTATAAACACAAAGATGCAATAAAACAAAAGGTATTCTGTCATTTGTACATTAAAATTACACTTTGGCACTGGTAAAAACATGGCAAAGGTTTTTACCAACTAAAAAAAAACGCTTTTTTTGTTAATACTTTACTGAGACGCTAAAAAAATTTAAGACCAAAATGTATTACAATTTTTAAAAGTTATTATTTAAATAGTAAGAAAAATTAGAAATAAATTTAAAAATGTTGGCTAATTAGGGTTAATAAGTTAAATAGGAATAAATATTATTTATTTTTCTTTCTGGTAGAGTTGCTTTAACCCCTAACTTCTATTTCATGTGACCACTATGATTGGCTCCCATAGGGGTCACATGATTGGGAGCCTGTCTAGATGGATCCAGATCAGAAGGCATGACTGACAGCTATTGGTGACAGCTCAGTCAGTGTAATCGGAGCAAGCAATGAGCGTGCTAACAGCACAAAAACTCAGGCTGTCATGGATGTACATGTGGGGCAGCTTGGTGTTAAAAGCCCCCTTTTCATGCTGTATATATGCAGTATGTGATCAGCAAATGCTTATCAAGAGTCATAAATTTGATTTACAGAGGAAACTAAATAAAGTAAAATCTAAAATTGTTACATGGTATCTCCGAATAAACAATGTTCCAAACTCCTCCTGCCTCTGCTGTGTAAATAGAGCAAGACCCTGGTTTCATTTTGATGGGGATGGGATTTGCTGGTAAGAACAACAATCAGAGCGGTCCTTGCAGGCCATGAAAGAATGTTGAACATGTTTTTTAAATTACAGTTTCCTTCTGCAAAGTGTTGCAAATTTTCTACACATCTAGTATAGCAAAGGCAAGATGCTCTTTTACATGTGGACATTCAGTTTCATTCCGTAATCTATAATGAAAGAGGTATTGTGAATATGGTGGCTCATAATGGAATAAGTACATGTTAATGTGGTCAGTTTTATAGGCAAAAGACTAAACACTGCATTTTAGTATTTCAATTCTACTTTACAAATTGTACTGATCCATGAGGCAAATCCTTAGCAGGTTACAGTTATATGGTTGCAAGTATGTAGTGATTATACCCTGTTCAAAGTATACTTCACATTTACTTTTCTAAAAGACATTGGACTTAAAATATACTCCACTGCAGCCTCTTTCATCAGAAAAGATATGGCTCGTGATAGGCTCCATATGTTGCGTATGTGAGGAACACTGCCAGGGGAGCTACTAACGATTAAAATGAAATGGACCATTTTTGTTCTAAATGTGTTAATGATCCCATCATGGCACTTGAAGTAGCACTGCATGCAAAAGAAGGAACACTTGCCTTTGCATCCACTTCTGGGTCATCAAAGAATCCCTCAGGTAAGGCTTCTGCTGTATTCTCTTTCCTGAATTGGAAAGAAACACATTGTGAAATAACACTCTATATGTGAAATTAGGACTGTGGACCTGCTATTGCATATAAAGCAGGTAAGAACACACTGCTGGGTTTTCACTGTCGAAGCAGAAACATCCAGTCTTTGTGTAAAAAAACAAAAACATCTATCTACTTATGCTCATACAAACACACATTCATACATGTATATGTCAAGGCTCAAAAGTATGATTAGCCAGCTAATTTCCAAGGAAGTCAACAGACCCTAGGCAGAATCCTGGGTATTTTACCACGTTCTACAGTCAGTAACAATTTTAAATGCAATGTGTCCTTGTCAAACATGTCAATAAAGACAAAAAAAAAAAAAAATGTTCCTAAATCAACTCACGAGCCAGCTTGCCAACGACCAAACTAACCTGTTTATCAGTATGCGTTAAAATCAGGGGTTTAGTTAGCACACATTTGCAAATACATACGTAAGCCACAGAGCCACATCAAGGTACCCCGGTAATCTGTGGTTCCCTACTATGGGGACTCAAATTTGTTGAGTTAGGAACCACAGATTACTGGGGTGCCTTGATGTGGCTCTGTGGCTTACGTATGTATTTGCAAATCTGTGCTAAGTAAACCCCTGCTTTTAATGCATACTGTTAGACAGGTTAATTTGGTTGTTGGCAAGCTGGCTCGCGAGTTGATTTATGAACATTTTTTAAACATTTTTTCTTTATTGACATGCGTTGCCCAGTTCACGTAATCCTTGCATTATAGCCAGTCATAGACTGGGGCAGGTGCCATGTTTTCCTTCTCCTTGTCAAACATACCAGGATAGGGAACACAAAAATACCAAAGCCTTATTCTTTTGAAATGGATTCATACACTACAAGCCAAATACATGTGTTCTCACATAATGTCTTTTTGCCCATGGGACCTGGAAAGAAATCTAAAATCTTAAAGATGAGCAGCTTTCAGAGCTCTCATACATTGAATGACAATTGTGAAGTCATGCAACACTGTATCCAAACTACATTTTTATCATTTTTTTTGTTAGACAAATAGAGCTTTTTTGGTGGTATTTAATCACAACTGGGGTTTTTATTTGTTTGCTAAATAAACTAAAAGGCCAAAAATCTTGAAAAAAGTTTTTCTTAGTTTCTGTTTTAAAGTTTTGTAAATAAGTAATTTTTGTCCTTCACTGATGGGCATTGATAGGCTGCACTGATGGGCACTGATGAGGAGTCACTGATGGGCAGCACTGATAGGTGGCACTGATGGGTACTGTTAGGTGGCACTGATCGGCGGCATTGATTGTCAGCACTGACGGGCACTATAGGCAGCACTGATGGGGCTACACTGATTATCAGGGAACTGATTATCAGTATAAAGAAATAAACAGCCTTAAAGAAAAGCTGTAAAGTAGCGGTTTAAATTAAACCCAAGCAGAATCGTTAAATATGGTATAAAAATTGCTTTATTGGGAAGCTAGCATAAAAAAATGTATGAAACCTTGCAAGTTGAAAAATACAGATCAAAATAATAAAAACTTACGCAATCCGGATTGCAGAAGTCTGAAGCTGATAAATATACCCAGCATCATGGATACACTCCACAACTTTAATCCATTATCCATAGAAGTGGTAAATACCACATATCTAGGTAAATGAATTACATTTTTCATGCGAGATTCACAATAAAGCAATTTTTGTACCATTAATTACTCTGCTTGGGTTTAATTTATACCGTTACTTTACAGCCTTTCTTTGGGGCTGTTTGTTTCTTTATATGCTTGCAATTTTCAGTATTAACCCACATCTATATGATTGATGAGTCAGAGAGTAATTACATAGGGTGATCCACCTATTTTGTGGCATTCTTCAATTTTTTGTATGCACCGATTATCAGTACCCTGATGATCAGTGTAGATGTCCCCCTGCGAAATGCCGATAATCAGCATTTCCTATTTACCCAGTGATCAGCACAGGGGCACAGCTCGTCACATGGTAAAAACAGCTGTGATTGGCCTGTTCCTTAGTCATGTGATCAGCTGTGTCCGAAGGAGACAGCGATCACAGAATGTGTGCAGTGCGCGCCCCAGGGGGTTTGCAGGAAGTGTGATTCCGGGAGGGTGTCCATGGACGCCCTCCCAGAACTAGCTGATCACGCTGTGAACATTACCATTCCCCAAATATGTAAACATCATAGTACATTCATAATCTGCTCCACTACTGTTAAAGCAATACTTCTATCCACAAAACATACAGTCTAAGTAAACTAAAGATTAGCTTTGTATTAGCAATATCCAACTAATAGCAAAGGAGTGCCTACCTAAACATGATATTAATGAGAATAACCAACTAAAGAAAATACAAAACATCAATCATAAGTAAAGCTAAAGTCCACAAAACACCTAAGATGTCAAACCATCACTTCATTTTATCAGCCACCATTGTGCTGACAAAATGAAGGTCAAAACACCCAGTGATAAGTCCCACAAAAGCAGCTCACAGCCACAACAGACCCCCAAATTATTGGAAGGTCTAGAAGTGTTTTTTAACCACTTCCAGTCCGGACACTTTTACCACCTTCCTGTCCAGGGCAATTTTCAGCTTTCATCGCTATCACACTTTGAATGACAATTGCGCGGTCATGCAGCGCTGTACCCATATGAATTTTTTACCATTTTTTTGAGACAGATAAAACTTTATTTTGGTGGTATTTATTCACCGCTGGGATTTTTATTTTTTTTGCTATGTAAATGTCCAAACATTTTTTTAAAAAAGTGTTTTTCTTATAAAATTTTGCAAATAAATAATATTTCATCATAAATCTTGGCCAAAATGTATTCCATTATCTTTTTAGTAAAAAAAAAAAAAAAAGCCAAAATTAGTTTATAACCAAAAATTATAATTATTAAACTTTTTTTTTTTTTTTTTTTTTACATACGGTCACCCTAGCAGTACAGTATGTACAGTACTAGACACTGTACTACTTTTGGGGGGTGATGATTTTTTTTTTTTTACACTGATTGCTTTTACACCCATATAGGATGTAAAAGCAATCATTTCTCTCTCTGTCTGCATTCTTGCAGCCATTGAGAAGTACTGAGTGAGCTGTGATTGGTCACAGCTTGTCACATGGTACAAGGCTGTTGTGAATAGCATTGTACCATGTGACCTCTGTGATCATTCACAGATTTCACACGTAGTAAGCAATGATGTGACATCTTGCTTACTACTTTGCATGTGATCACTGATTGGCCAATCAGTGATCACATGATCGGGACCTCGTACAGAGGTCCCGTCCAACGATCGGTGTTTCACTGTGTCCGGAGGACACAGCGGGCACTGGATCGCAGTGCTGCGCGCTCCTAGGGAGCGCGCACAAGCAGGGTGCGGGGAGGCCATTTATAAACGGCCACCCGACCCTGCAGTGCCATCGTCCGGCCGTTTATATACAATGGCCGGTCGGAAAGTGGTTAATAATCCACTCCAGACTGCTGTCCTCACATATACACTGTGTGCACAATTATTAGGTAAGTTGCTTTTTTGAGGATTAATTTAATTGTTGAAAATCTACAGTGCTCTTGGTCAATTCAAAATGTTAATAAACCTCAAACCTAAATATTTAAGAAAGTAAAAAAGTGAGGTTTCGGCTTTCTTAGGAGAACATCTATTTGTGCGCAATTGTTGGGCAACTACTAGTGTGCAGCATTATTATGCAACTAAATTAAAAACTAAAATGTTCCCATCTCACTTCTTTATTTTCATCTGTTAAAGTGAGAATAATAAACAACTCAAAATTTACAAATAACATATTTCTGACAGTAAAAAATAGAAAAACAAAAATCAGTGACCAATATAGCCACCCTTCTTTTCAATAACATTCATAAGCCTTCTATTCATAGAGTCTCTCAGCTTTTTCTGTTGACGATCAACTTTTTGTGCGGCAGCAACTACAGCATGCCAGACACTGTTCAGAGAGGTGTACTGGTCACTGTAAATCTGTTTCAGAAGGACCCACAAGTTCTCAATAGGGTTTAGGTCAGGTGAGGAAGGGGACCATGGCATTCTTTCATCTTTGAGGCCTTTACTGGCTAGCCATGCAGTGGACTATTTCGATGCATGCGATGGAACATTGCCCTGTATAAATATCATGGTCTTCTTGAAAGATGCAGACTTTTTCCTGTACCACTGCTTGAAGTAAGTGTCTTCTAAAAACTGGCAGTAGGTTTGGGAGTTGATCTTGAGTCCATCTTCAGCCCAAAAAGGTCCAACTAGCTCATCTTTAATAATACCAGCCCATACCATAACTCCATCCTGTTGGTGTCTGAGTCGAAGTGGAGCTCTTTGCCCGTTACTGATCCAGCCACAGGCTCATCCATCTGGTCGATCAAGAGTCACGCTCACCTTATCAGTCCATGAAACCTTTTACAAATCTGTTTTTAGATATCTCTTGGCCCAATCTTGACGTTTCAACTTATGTGTCTTGTTCAGTGGTGATCAGGTTTAAGCCTACCTTACCTTGGGTATGTCTCTGAGCACTGCACACCTTGTACTTCTGGGCATTTCAGGCAGGTTGCAGTCCTGGAATATGACAACATTGGAGGATAATGTGTTCCTGGCAGCTTCACGTTTGATTCTCTTCAAATCTTTGGCAGTTAATTTGCATCTTTTTTTCTCAACACGTTTCTTGCAACCCTGTTGACTATTTGCAACAAAACGTTTGATGGTTCTGTGATCAAGCCCCAATATCTTAGCAATTTCAAGAGTGCTGCATCCCTCTGAAAGACTTTCCAATTTTTGACTTTTCAGAGTCAGTAAAATCTCTTTTTTGGCCCATTTTGCCTGAGGAAAAGAAGCTGCCTAATAATTATACACACCTTGATATAGGGTGTTGATGTCCTTAGGTCACACCCTCCCTCATTACACAAATACACATCACCTGATATGCCTAAATCCAATAGGTATTGGTATACAGCTTGGAGTTGGACAAAATGCATAAAAATGATGATTTGGTCAAAATATTCACTTGCCTAATTGTGCGCAAAGTGTAAATTCAGATCGCATAATAATATTATTCTCAGTTGTCTTCCTATTTTGCCAACATACATGCCAGCATCCTGAGCATCCTTAGTGGATCACACTCTCAGTACCCAACTGCTATGATGAGCTGTAATCGGCAAGAGCATGCAGAGAAGCAGTTGAGGAAGTTCGCCTGTTCCGAGAAACAAGATGACGGCTGCAGCCCTCCACATACAAGGAGATAAGAACATGTGGCTGCTGAAACACAGAAGGCTGCTCCTTCTCACTCTAATAAGCAACCCAAACTCACACTAGAACAAGTGAATACACAATTGCTGGCAGCCATACAAGCTTGTAATACGACGCTGACAAGGAAGATGGAAGAAAAAAAAAGGTGGATATAAGCCTCCTGTGGCAAGAGGTGCAAAACATCCAGGAGACAGAGTTCCAGGAGATCCAGGAGACAGAGACAATTATCCACTTTGGAATATGAGTTTGCACCCATCCCTAGCAAGGTGTCAGCGGGTGAAAAGCAAATATCCTTTTGGTACTAGAAAGCGGTGACCTTGAAAACCACATGCAGCACAACATCATCAGAAGCGTCGGGCTTCCTGAACAAGCAGAAGCCCAAAACCCCAGCAACTTCATGAAGCAATGGCTTTGTACTACTTTACCGTGCTCCTCAGAAAGAGGTCTGTACCAGCAAATTTATACCACTGCTCTTTATGTTGGGACTTGTATCTTGTATTACAATTCTGCTGCCTTTGTCTCCTCCTTTGAGACCTCACAATAGTTTGGAACTTTAGAGAATGACGAACCTGCGTTTTGCCAACATGCATACGCGTTATGCTAACAATGCCCCATTGTTTATCTTAAATGGTTTGTTCTTCTTGAGGTTGGTTCTGCACAGCCAATATGTTATGGACCTCACATGGTCCTATTTGGTTATTGTCTCCAGTCACTGCAATACAGGTTTGTGATGCATCCTCATGTACTTACCTCCACAGACTCCTTACAGCTAACCAAATATCACTATGGCAGACCAATGCAGTATACCATCATGGAATGTCCATGGGTTGGGTAAACCACTTAAATGTATAAAAGTCTTTGCCACCATAGGCCATTCCTAGGCCAAAATTACTTGTCTACAAGAAGCCCACCTTACAAAAGAGCACTTGAATTCTTTATGAATGCCTTGCTTCGTTCTCTAGGTGAGTGTCCCTGCTAGTGCTTCACTTCATACTCTGGGACTGTGTCAGAGATAAAACAGATTTGGAGGGCAGGTATACTTTTGTTTATTCTAAGCTTTACTCTATGCCAATTGTGATATTGGGTATTTACAATTCCCCTCCTACTACTTCGCATGTATTGAGAGAAGCGATGACATTTGTGGCTCAATACCCAGATGCATATGTCCTGTGAATGGGAAATTTTAATATGCTGTTGGGTCCAGTTCTGGATAGGCACGGGGATCCCTCTCTCCCAGGTTTCTAGCTCTAATACCTTTACATGCCTGCTTGCTGAAATTGGCTAATCGGACTCATGGAGATTTAAATCTCCCCAGGCCAGAATGTACTCCTAGTCAGCACTGGGTAGGGGCAGTCTCTCCCAAATCGACTTAATGTTGAGACAAAACAAAATTCTGCCTAAGGTGTATTCCATTACTTACCTCCCACATGGATTCTCTGACCACTCAACTCTGCTGCTCCTATTGTCCCTTCTGGACTCCAACCCACATAGAGGATTCACCCCTTTCGGATCTCAGATCGGATCCAATGACCCCATATCGGATCAACTTACAATATTTCTGGAAGCACATGGGAATCACTGCACAAGTGGTAGCTTTTGGGATGCTTTCAATGTTTTCATGCAAGGGGCATTGAATTCCACCATTTCCTTTATCAAACAGGTTACTAGATAGAAGGACACTAAAGATTTTCTACAGGCTAAGGCGAACTTTATCTCTAATCTGTACAGGTTATGCTGGGAAAAATGGTCGTCTCCACATAAATGCAAAATGTAAGTTATTTTTTAAGAACCAATGCTATTTTGAACACGGCAATCAGTCTAGTGAATTGCTAGCTATCCTTGCAAGACAACAAGTCTCCACCATTACAATCCCAAAAATAAAGATGAAGAGGGGATGCTTGTTGATTCAGCAGCCGGAATACGATCTAGATTTCAATCATTTTTTACTGCCATGTATGCATCTTTCCTGACACGCACACGACTGCTTAAATAGATGATTACCTTTCAGGTTTAACCTTCCCTACCCTCTCGGAGGAACCGATTGCCCTCCTTGATAAAGAGATTTCTGATGATGAGATTAGGAATGCCATTTCCTCTTTGGCGACTGGTAAAACCTCAGGTCCAGATGGTATCCCTCTAGAGGTCTGCAGTATATTAGATACAGAGATATTATCGCTCCAATTCTGACTAAAGTATATGCAACAGCCTTTCAGCAAAATGAGCTCCCTCCTTCAATATATACAGCCACAGTAATATTGTTGCCTAAACTGGATAAAGATCCAGTAGACTGTGCGTTCTACTGGCCAATGTCATTATTAAAAACACTGATCACAAAATACTATCTAAGGTTCTCATTAAGAGGCTCAATTAGACAATTCTTTCTATTATACACGTTGATCAACCTGGCCTATTGCCTGGCAAATTTACATCTAGAAAAATACGTAGAATGACAATACTAGCGCAAATGCGTGAGTTTGCACCTGAATCAAAGTGCCCTGGCCTCTCTACCAAGGCTTTCAATTGTATAGAATGGTCATTCTTACCAGCTATAAAACACAACCAAAAACCCTTGCGTTGAATGCATGCTCAAATGAATCATCTCAATAATTAACAAATAATGACCACTGCTGCCACTTTAAATGAATAGACTATACATAAATAAACAAATAATCCAGTGGCGCTGTGATCAGCTATTAAGTGAAACATATTCTCCAGTGATAGAATGTAAAATGAAATAATATAAAATAAAGTGAAAATAAAGCAATCATGTGATATAAATCAATCAATTAACGTGAAAATAAAGTTCATCATAACATGTATATGTCACTTTCAGCGTTGTAATCTTCTAATATTCCCAAACTAAAATCACCACGTGCTCACGAAACAGCCTTCCCTTTTGGGTATGCACTCACCATACCCATGTGCCTTCCACTCGAATGGTCAGCATGTATCGCTTATGAAATCTCCAACTGTAGTATCACCATATAAACTTCATAGTCTCCATATATCTCCTTACTCCTCTCCACCAGATATCATGGTCATGTAAAAGTAAGAGATAAATTCCAATGGTACAGTAACCAGTATCCTCTTTTATTAAATAAGTAAAAAGCCACTCACTAAATATACTAGTAAAAACGCTTGTTATAATCCAATATAGTAAGATATGCGTGTCATGCTCTCACCACCTCCGGATCCCACAAAATGGCACTCCTGCATCACTTCCGGTTGCCGCACAGCCTCATCTAACACGTTTCATCACTTCTGACTTAGTCATAGGGATGGCTGTACAGTGCGGCGACTGTCTTTATGTACCCTCCTCATTGCTGCCATTGGTCAATCACTAACAATGGGCAAAACCACTCACAGTCACCCATTTAAACGGATATCTCACCACACTACAGGCCTCAACTTGACGCATTTCGTCACTTCCGACTTAGTCATAGGGATGGCTGTACGGCACGGCGACACTCGCTTTATTTGCCCTCCTCATTCCTGCCATTGGTCAATCGCTAACAATGGGCAAAACCACTCAAAGTCACCCATTTAAACGGATATCTCACCACACTACTGGTCAGTTGGTATAATACAAAATTAACCCTCAAAAGGGAGTTACCATAATGGCCTAAATATTAGTTAGCAGCAGTAAAGAGTTACATAAAGTGGTTAACCACTTTAAAGTTAACCACTCTTTATAACAACGACTTATCATCAATAGATTACCAAGATAGATATATATATATATATATATATATATATATATCCTATTGTACAGCGCTGAGCAAACCCTTTGGCGCTATATAAACTCGTAGTAATAATAATAATATATATATATATATATATACATATATACACACACACACACACACCTTGTTAATCTATTGATAATGAATCCTTGTTATGAAAAGTGGTTAACTTAACCACTTTATGTAACTCTCTACTGTTGCTAACTAATATTTAGGCCATTATGGTAACTCCCTTTGAGGGTTAATTTTGTATTATACCAACTGACCAGTAGTGTGGTGAGATATCCATTTAAATGGGTGACTGTGAGTGGTTTTGCCCATTGTTAGCGATTGACCAATGGCAGGAATGAGGAGGGCAAATAAAGCGAGTGTCGCCGTGCCGTACAGCCATCCCTATGACTAAGTCAGAAGTGATGAAATGCATCAAGGTGAGGCTGTGTGGTGACCGGAAATGATGTTGCGAACCGGAAAGGACGCAGGAGCACCATTTTGTGGGATCCGGCGGTGGTGAGAGCATGACACACGTATCTTACTATATTGGATTATAACAAGCATTGTTACTAGTATATTTTGTGAGTGACTTTTTACTTATTTAATAAAATAGAGGATATTAGTTACTGTACCATTGGAGTTTATCTCTTACTTTTACATGACCATGATATCTGGCGGAGAAGAGTAATGAGATTTATGGATATTATGAAGTTTACATGGTGATACTACAGTTGGAAATTTCAAAAAGCGACACACGCCGACCATGAGAGTGGAAGGCATGCACGTATGGTGAGTGTATATCCAAATGGGAAGGCTGTTTCACGAGCACGTGGTGATTTTGATTTGGGAATATAAGATTACAACACTGAAAGTGACATATACATGTTATGATGGACTTTATCTTCACAATAATTGATTGATTTATATCACAATTGCCTTATTTTCACTTTATATTATTTCATTTTACATTCTATCACTGGAGAATGTGTTTCACTTAATAGCTGGTCACAGCGCCCCTGGATTATTTATGTTTATTTATGTATATTCTTACAAGCTATGAAAGACATTTTGGCTTTGGGGAGAATTCTAGAAGATAGGTTTCCATTCTATATGCATACGCCTGCTCTAATCTTCTGGTAAATGGAATAATATCTCCCCCAGTTAACTCTACACCCTGTTCCAAATTATTATGCAAATTATATTTTTCTCATTTACCTAAATAATTGATGTAAATAACAGTCAGCATAATTCTCATGTTATCAGCTATTAAGAGTACAAATCACATTTTATTGAACAAACCTCCTAATAACAGGATTTTTTTTAAACATAAAAACACTTACAATGCACTGTTCCAAGTTATTCCGCACAGTAAGTTTCAAAACACTTTATAGGTTGTAAAGAACTGAAAATTGTCATTTGTTGTGTTTGCAGCATATTTACTGAAATCAAAAGATATTTCAATCAAACTTTTAACAACATTTAAAATTTTTAAACATTTTAACAGGTCACGTTACATTGTAACATAGGACCCCTTATTTGATAGCAGCTTCACACGTCTTGCATCCATTGAACCTGTGAGTTTTTGGAAAGTTTCTGCTTGAATTTGTTTGCAAGATGTCAGAATAGCCTCCCAGAGCTGCTGTTTGGATGTAAACTGCCTCCCACCCTCATAGATCTTTTGCTTGAGGATGCTCCAAAGGTTCTCAATAGGATTGAGGTCAGGGGAGGATGGAGGCCACACCATGACTTTCTCTCCTTTTATCCCCATAGCAGCCATTGATGCAGAGGTATGCTTTGCAGCATGAGATGGTGCATTGTCATGCATGAAGATGATTTTATTACGGAAAGCATAGTTCTTCCTTCTGTATCAGGGAAGAAAGTGGTCAGTCATAAACTCCACATACTTTGCAGAGGTCATCTTTACACCTTCCGGGACCCTAAAGGGGCCGACCAGCTCTGTTCCCATGATTCCGGCCCAAAACATGACTGCACCACCGCCTTGCTGACATCGCCGCCTTGTTGGAACAGGGTGGCCGTCCACCAACCATCCACTACGCCATCCATCTGGACCATCCAGGGTTGCACGGCACTCATCAGTGAACAGGACTGTTTGAAAATTAGTCTTCATGTATTTTTCTGCCCAATGCAGCCGTTTCTGCTTGTGAGCATTGGTTAGTGGTGGCCGAATAGAAGGTGTATGCACAGTTGTAAGACTCTGGAGGACTCTACACCTTGATGTCCGTGGGACTCCAGAGGCACCAGCAGCTTCAAATATCTGTTTGCTGCTATGTAATGGTATTTTAGCAGCTGCTCTCTTGATCCGATGCATGGATCTGGCAGAAATCTTCCTCAATGTGCATTTATCTGCACGAACCCGTCTGTGCTCTGAATTAGCCACAAATCTCTTAATAGTGCGATGATCACGCTTACGTTTTCGTGAAATATCTAATGTTTTTATACCTCGTCCAAGGCATTGAACTATTTCACTCTTTTCGGCAGCAGAGAGATCCTTTTTCTTCCCCATATTGCTTGAAAATGGTGCTCTGCTTAATAATGTGGAACACCCTCCTTTAGTAGTTTTTCCTGAAATTGGGCTCACCTGCCAATCTAATTATTACAGGTGTCCGAGATTGTTTTCAGTGATCAAAAGAGCCCTGACACACAATGTCATCCATGAGTTAAACTGAAAAACAAAAGATTTCATCTTTGTGACACTTAAATAGAATTTGCATAATCATTTGGAACAGGGTGTATATAGAGGGATGTGACAGGGATTTCCATTGGCCCCTCAAAAAAGATATCAATAGTGAATGAACCCTTAGCATTGAGGTTTCAGCAGTCCTCACTTTTCAGAAGTATAACCACTGGGGACAGGACAGACAATATTGGCCTCTTTGCCGACGATATTGTTCTATACATGCAGGACCCTCACCTTTTACAAAAAATAACTACTTTTTTTTGCAGGTAAAAAAATGTGCATTTACTATTTCTTGTATTGGGCACCTGGAAAGCATTGCACCAGCGATGAGCAGATAGCTGGTGCCATGCAGGTCTCCTGATGACTGTCAGTGTAATCTGTCTGCCCATACATCTTGCAGACTCAAGAATGCCATGGTAGTTAATTGAGAACTACTAGCCGACAGCTGCAAAGACTGTCGGTACTTGTAGTTCATTGATTTACAGAGATCTGTGAATCGATGATGTGGTTGTGCACCAGCTAAGCTCTCTCTTATTTGTGGCAGCGAGAATGGGAAGAAAATCCCCAGCTCGCTGCCACAAGGAGCGGGGGGGGGGGGGAGTTCTGATGCTGCACATGTTACACCCTATAACATGTTCAGAAAAGTGCACTTATCCTTTAATATGAATCTTGAATTCACTATTCACTGCATTTATTTGGCAGAATTCCAGATGTAAATTAAAACAGATGACCTTACGGCCAGGAATTGCTCTGTCGGAAGTATATTTGGACAATTAGCACATCTACATACTTGCGTAACACTTCACTCTCCCAAAATTGTAGAGGTCCATCTTATTTCAGCTCTGACAGTGGAGAGGCTCATTGTAGGCTTGGAAACCCTCTTTCCTCTTTACCTAGAGTCAAACTGCCTATATTAACCCTAGCCAGATCTGTGTGAATGTAAAGCTCCAAAACGTACCTCCTATTCATATACTCCACTGCCCTATGGGATAACCCTGCTTTTACTCAGTTGCTCACCTTCCTCGATTTCTATTTTTTGGAAACGGAAGGGCCTAAAAACACTGTTGGATATATACAATAATGGGATTATCTATTCCTTTGACCATTTACACAGGTAATATGATCTCTCTCTTACATCCTTCTATCTGTATCTGCAGCTTTGGCATGCTCTATGGGTCTAATTCAAGATCCACAACCACAAGCTTTCTAACTATCCTGATAGGAGTGCTCAGACCCTAAAGCCTTAAAGGGTTAATTTCTTTACTGTATTATTTACTGAATGGCAAAATATGTGCTGCACCATTGCCCGCTAAAGCATAATGGCAATCTATATGTCCAGACATTCTGGATGTCATGTTTCACCCATAGCCAATAACAAACCTATTCAACTCTATATTATTCATCAAACATATCTCACCTCATTTTGCTTACTTGCTATGGGCCATACCTCCACTTGAAATTGCGATTTGTAGAACAAGGAGCTGAGTATATTTTTTTTAATTTGGGCATGCCCAATTAGAGCTAATTACTTGAAAGGAGTCACAAACTTGCTAAACAACCTGCTTACTGCTCCAGTCCTGCTCACTCCCAAACCGTGTCTTTTAGGGTTACATGACAAAAAACTCTGGCCTAGAACTGTCAGGATATTTCTTAAAGAAACCTTATTTTTGACGCAGAAATAGATTGCACTTAAGTGGATGCAGATCTCTTCCCCAATCAGTGGATTAATGCTGTTAACTAAATTCTCCCTTATGAAAAAAATATATACGAACATAGGGGTTGCCCTCGTAAATATTATTAGATCTGGGACGTGTGGTGTAACTCAGCCCAAACTATAACCTTCAATAGTTGATGTTTACATGTCTAAAAGTGAAGTATCTGTGGGAGGTTTGATTGCACTTTTTTGGTTCTTATACTGTACCCTTTGATCACCATATAGATGAACAAACAGGAGACAGGAGTTTGTTAAGGTGTTTCTGTTCATTGACTATAAGACATGCTGGTAGGTCAGTTGGATCCTGCCTAAACTGGCCCTACTATGTGTATGTATGAACGTAAGTTAGGGACCTTAGATTGTACGCCCCTTGAGGGTTAGGGACTGATGTGAATGTACAACATATATGTACAGCGCTGCATAAATTGACAGCGCTTTATGAGTACCTGAAATACATAAATGTGTTATATTGCTCCATAGTGAGATATTGTCACTTTGCATACTTTTCACAATGCAAATTTTTGTATTCTGTCAACTGAATTCTCATGCCATAAAAAGTTTAAAAAAAAAAAAAACACACTTCCTATTACCAGCAGAAAAGAATTGGGCTCGTCTCCTAGCTGGAAAAATGTCCACATATCAAAAAAAACTTTATCATCAAATTGTGACATTTTATATTACGCCCAATCATATTGCAAAGCGGTATATTCTCCCTATAAATACACTGGGGTCTTTTGAATGATGAGGTCTCAATACTTTATCTTTCTATAAAATATACCAATGATCATTAAATATGTACTATCTCCTATATATTGATAATTATAACTGGTAAAAAAGCCCACTCTGCATTGTTATTCCATCTCTCATCTGGTTCTTTATATTCTATTAAGGTAGCCCGATCCAACTGCGACACCTGTTCAATGGTCTTGTTTATTGACACCGAATATCTTTTCTGCACTAATCTATTTTTCAATATAGCAGCCTGTTTATGATAATCATCCTCGAACACACAATTACAATGAAGTGAGTGAACTGTCCCTTGGGAATATTACTGTTCTATAATGGATGATGACAGCTTCCCAATTGAATATATCAATTCCTATTCATCTTTGAAAAAAATTAATTGTACATAATATCTGATTATAAACAAAAATCAGACTTGTTTCCCAAAGTATCCCCTCTTTGTTGGAGATCCTGTGGGATGAGAGTGACCCATGCTCACATTTGGTGGCTATGCCCAATCAGCCATTCATTATGGGAGAAAGTTTTGGCTCTGATACCAGATGTTCAGGAAAAACTGTCCACACAGTCTAGGCACTGTGGGTGGAAGCAGGAGTGTAATACAAGCATATTAATTCATATTATTCCTTTTAACTAGTTTTTTTAATCTGCTTCACAGTTTTTGGAAAAGTGATTATTTGAAAACTATTTATAAAAATAAATGAACTCTCCAAAAAAGTGGATAACCTGAAAAGAGAGTAATGTTTTATCTTTAATTCTCTGTAAAAAAAAATGTTTTAAAAGCACACAAGGAATGCAATAGTCACTAGAGTCCATTTCTATTCTTTTGTGTTCTTTCTTCCTTTAAATTTTATGAACAAATCTAATGATATAAGTATCAGAAACTGCTGCCCTTGTTTTTCTCCCCTGTAACATTTTACAGTAAAACTGAACAGACATATGGAGACACTGTAGGAGTTCTTGGAAGTAGATCAGTAACATGCTGGGAGAGCTCATACACGTTTTCTCATAGCCTTATTGCTTCTCAGACTTTGCTACAAACAGTGTATACCGCAGCCGGGAATTATAAAACATCGCTGCAGCCACTGAAAAACACCACAACCTTCCTGGAAGATATTGCAAAATACTAAACATTTTTTATTAAAATACATATAGTTCTGACCTCCTAACATCCTCCCTAGAGATGAGCGAATTTCTCAAAAATTCGATTCGGCTGATTCGGCGAATTCCAGTGTGAAATTCGATTCGATGCGAATTTCTTCGCTACGAAGATGACTTATAAAAAGGGTTTCTAGGCTTCAGAGAGCCTTTAAATTAGTGCAGAACACTGTACCTTTAATTTAAATGCCCTTGGAGATGAGGAAAGAGAAGGAGAAGGAGAAGGAGAAGGATGAGAAGAAGGAGAAGGATGAGAAGAAGGAGAAGGAGAAGGATGAGAAGAAGGAGAAGGATGAGAAGAAGGAGAAGGAGAAGGATGAGAAGGAGAAGGATGAGAAGAAGGAGAAGGATGAGAAGAAGGAGAAGGAGAAGGATGAGGAGAAGAAGGATGAGAAGAAGGAGAAGGAGAAGGATGAGAAGAAGGAGAAGGAGAAGGATGAGAAGAAGGAGAAGGATGAGAAGAAGGAGAAGGATGAGAAGAAGGAGAAGGATGAGAAGAAGAAGGAGGATGAGAAGAAGAAGGAGAAGGATGAGAAGAAGAAGGAGAAGGATGAGAAGAAGAAGGAGAAGGATGAGAAGAAGAAGGAGAAGGATGAGAAGAAGAAGGAGAAGGATGAGAAGAAGAAGGAGAAGGATGAGAAGAAGGAGAAGGATGAGAAGAAGGAGAAGGAGAAGGATGAGAAGAAGGAGAAGGATGAGAAGAAGGAGAAGGATGAGAAGAAGGAGAAGGATGAGAAGAAGGAGAAGGATGAGAAGAAGGAGAAGGATGAGAAGAAGGAGAAGGAGAAGGATGAGAAGAAGGAGAAGGAGAAGGATGAGAAGAAGCAGAAGGAGAAGGAGAAGGATGAGGAGAAGGAGAAGGATGAGAAGAAGGAGAAGGATGAGAAGAAGGAGAAGGAGAAGGATGAGAAGAAGGAGAAGGAGAAGGATGAGGAGAAGGAGAAGGAGAAGGATGAGGAGAAGGAGAAGGATGAGAAGAAGGAGAAGGAGAAGGATGAGAAGAAGGAGAAGGAGAAGGATGAGAAGAAGGAGAAGGAGAAGGATGAGAAGAAGGAGAAGGATGAGAAGAAGGAGAAGGATGAGAAGAAGGAGAAGGATGAGAAGAAGGAGAAGGAGAAGGATGAGAAGGAGAAGGATGAGAAGAAGGAGAAGGATGAGAAGAAGGAGAAGGATGAGAAGAAGAAGGATGAGAAGAAGGAGAAGGAGAAGGATGAGAAGAAGGAGAAGGATGAGAAGAAGGAGAAGGATGAGAAGAAGGAGAAGGAGAAGCAGAAGGAGAAGGATGAGAAGAAGGAAAAGGAGAAGGATGAGAAGATGGAGAAGGAGAAGGATGAGAAGAAGGAGAAGGAGAAGGATGAGAAGAAGGAGAAGGAGAAGGATGAGAAGAAGGAGAAGGAGAAGGATGAGAAGATGGAGAAGGAGAAGGATGAGAAGAAGGAGAAGGAGAAGGATGAGAAGAAGGAGAAGGAGAAGGATGAGAAGAAGGAGAAGGATGAGAAGAAGGATGAGAAGAAGGAGAAGGATGAGAAGAAGGAGAAGGAGAAGGATGAGAAGAAGGAGAAGGATGAGAAGAAGGATGAGAAGAAGGATGAGAAGAAGGATGAGAAGAAGGATGAGAAGAAGGATGAGAAGAAGGAGAAGGATGAGAAGAAGGAGAAGGATGAGAAGAAGGAGAAGGATGAGAAGAAGGACAGTTCTGTGACAGTTTCTGTCTATTTCTGACAGTTCTGGGACATTCACTCCATACAGCTGTTTCAACCGCTGTATGGAGGGAATGTCATGGAACTGTCAGAAATAGACTATTAATGACAGTTCTGGGACTGTCCTTCCATGCAGCGGTTGAAACATTGTATGTATTTGTTTCCATAAATGGATACATTTATGGAAACAAATAGATACAATGTTTCAACCACTGTATGGAAGGACAGTCCCAGAACTGTCATTAATAGTCTATTTCTGACAGTTCTATGACATTCCCTCCATACAACGGTTGAAACAGCTGTATGGAGTGAATGGCCCAGAACTGTCAGAAATAGACTATTTATGACAGTTCTGGGACTGTCCTTCCATACAGCGGTTGAAACATTGTATCTATTTTTTTCCATAAATGACATTCTGCAAATACACTTAGAGGAGCGCTGCAGATACACTTTTTGCCGGCTTGGAATTAATCTTATTTTCATCCTACTTCTTCTTCTTCATCCTCATCCTCATAAGAAGAAAAAGAAGAAGTAGGATGAAAATAAGAATAATTCCAAGCCGGCAAAAAGTGTATCTGCAGCGCTCCTCTAAGTGTATCTGCAGAATGTCATTTATGGAAAAAAATAGATACAATGTTTCAACCGCTGTATGGAGTGAATGTCCCAGAACTGTCATAAATAGTCTATTTCTGACAGTTCTGGGACATTCACTCCATACAGCTGTTTCAACCGCTGTATGGAGGGAATGTCATAGAACTGTCAGAAATAGACTATTAATGACAGTTCTGGGACTGTCCTTCCATACAGCGGTTGAAACATTGTATCTATTTGTTTCCATAAATGGATCCATTTATGGAAACAAATAGATACAATGTTTCAACCGCTGTATGGAAGGACAGTCCCAGAACTGTCATTAATAGTCTATTTCTGACAGTTCTATGACATTCCCTCCATACAGCGGATGAAACAGCTGTATGGAGTGAATGTCCCAGAACTGTCAGAAATAGACTATTTGACAGTTCTGGGACATTCCCTCCATACAGCGGTTTCCGGCAAAAAGTGTATGTGCAGAGTTCCTCTATTCTGCAGATACACTTAGAGGAGCTCTGCAGATACACTTAGAGGAGCTCTGCAGATACACTTTTTGCCGGCTTGGAATTATTCTTATTTTCATCCTACTTCTTCTTCTTCTTCTTCTTCTTCATCCTCATCCTCTTCTTCTTCTTCTGAGGATGAGGATGAGGATGAAGAAGAAGAAGAAGTAGGATGAAAATAAGATTAATTCCAAGCCGGCAAAAAGTGTATGTGCAGAGCTCCTCTAAGTGTATCTGCAGAATAGAGGAACTCTGCACATACACTTTTTGCCGGCTTGCAATTATTCTTATTTTCATCCTTCTTCTTCTTCTTCTTCATCCTCTTCTTCTTCTTCTGAGGATGAGGATAAAGAAGAAGAAGAAGAAGTAGGATGAAAATAAGATTAATTCCAAACAGGCAAAAAGTGTATGTGCAGAGCTCCTCTAAGTGTATCTGCAGAGCTCCTCTAAGTGTATCTGCAGAATAGAGGAACTCTGCACATACACTTTTTGCCGGCTTGGAATTATTCTTATTTTCATCCTACTTCTTCTTCTTCTTCTTCATCCTCATCCTCTTCTTCTGAGGATGAAGAAGAGGAAGAGGAAGAAGTAGGATGAAAAGAAGAATAATTCCAAGCCGGCAAAAAGTGTATGTGCAGAGTTCCTCTATTTCTGACAGTTCTCTCACAGCTTCTTCACATGTACAGTGGTTGAAACATCTGTATCCTAAATGTAAACTAATAGATACAATGTTTCAACCGCTAAACATGTGTTCCTTCTGTCAGAGAACTGTCAGAAATAGCGGAGCTCACTGCAGGGACACTTTTGCCGGCTGATCGGGAAATGTTCGATTCGCGCACCCGAAGTAGGCAAAATTTCGGTTTCGCCGCGAATCGAATATTTCCTGAAATTCGACTCGAATTCCGGTTCGCCTGGTTCGATTCGCTCATCTCTAATCCTCCCTTTATGGTTTCCTTTATTAGGGTGGATCCATTTGCTTGCAGAGTTCCATGGAGCACCCCTGCATGCATGCTCTGGGCTGGTGCTACAGCACTACCTCCTTATATTGCCATTGCACATTCAGGCAGCTCCAAAGCCAAAGTATAGCAAAGCAGGGCCCCCCCATGATCCTCCCCTGATCTAGCAGAATAAATGTAGCTCCTGAAGCCGAGCCTATGAAGATAGGGCATGGCACTAGGAATGCTGAGACATACAGTCCCAAAGGCACATGAACAAGTAATGTGCTCAGTATGCACTTCCCGACTATAGTTCACTAAGCACTTCTGAAGAATACAGGCAGGTTTGGAACAAGGAGAAAGGGGGGGGGAGGGGCGAGGCGTCACATGCTGAATTCTCACTGTGAGAGGCTTACAATAATAGTGACAGCAGCATCACTACTTCTGTCAGCTTAGCGCTGGAAATGGCAAGCCAAATTTGGAGAGTACAAGGGAGCCAGAAGGAGGTGACGGCTGTGCTCTCTCCCACCTCCAGCTCCTCCCATCAGTGTAGCTCTCCTGCATACAGGAGTTAGCACAAGAATGCTGTCAGATCATAACTGTGCAGGGTTTGCTTACCCGCCCCGAATCTGCATCTTTCTGCTAATTTACATCCTTAGCCACCTACTCTCTAGATTGCTTTTGTCAGGACGGGGAGGAGCCTAGGAGGAGGGACATTCCAGTCATCTGTCGTGTTGCATCTGAGGTCTGTATGTTTAAGTGTGGAAGAGGGGGAGTAACAAAGCTTTGTGCTGAGAATGAGAGTATTTGTTCTAGAAGATGAGATTCGGGGGGGTTGAGACTCGTGCTAAGAGGGAAAATTTGGGAGGGGGAGGGGATATGTGCTAGAAGTGGGATTTGGGAGAGAAGGGATATGTGCTAAGAGGGGGAATTTGTGCTATGACAGGATTAAGGGAGAGGGAAGAGGATTCGTGCTAAGAAAAGGATTTACTGGAGGAGATCAATACTAGTAAGGATTTTTTCCAAAACATGATGCTCACACATCTTGGGGGAAGCACAGTTTGGCATCTTTGCCCTGTACGGTACCTCGTCCCAGCACTGGATCCGTCGTATCCTTCTCCAATCCCTCTTCCCCTATCCTCATATTCTTACAGTGTGGCGGGGGTTAACAGAATCGAGGGACCTGTCATGCACTCATCCATAATACAAATTATTCCACCCTCCTCTATTCATAGAAGTTGCACTATAGTGTCTATAAATAAAAAACAAACAAACACCTCTATGAATGGAGAAGCTGGACTTTTCATTCATCTGCTCATCCTTCACCATAAGATTACAGCCTTGGGGGTGGGGGGATTAGAAGAGGAAGACTTCAACTAAAGCAGAAGTTAGCAGCACAAGGGAATACCTGTATAAGTTGCACCAGTTGTCACTAATCCATATACAAAACAGTATAAGAAACACATTCTGTTGCTTGCTGTGACCACCCACATTTTAGTTTATAAACAACTTTTTAATAGCCTGTTACACTTTTTGATTAATTCTCCATTTGACCCAAAACACTTAACCTTTCAACAATATTGCATCTTTTGTCCAACATTTCTTTTTTTTTGTTTGCAGTTCAGTAAAGCAGATACCCTTTTTGCCAGAAGTTTTACTTAGCCTGCAAGATACAGTAGAATTCTTTAAGCAGCAAAAGTTATTCAATATTTACCTACAACCTAGGAAGCTATGTTTATTCCATGTGTTAACCAGAAAGGATGCTTTACATATACTGTACTCCTGTTGGTCTGCATTGTGTGGATTCATAAGCTGCATCACTTTTTAGCCCATTGTGGGGTTTACTATACGCCTAGCAGAATAGCTCATTAGGGGCCAAACAAACATTACCCACTTTTATTCCCACAATTGCAGACAAGGTCTTTCAAAACCCATCTTTCTCATTTAATACGTCCACGCTGGAGGCAGCCTATAAGGTATTGTTTCGTTGGTATTGGGTTCTGGCTCATTTAGCCCAGGCTAACCCTGCCTGTAGTGATCGATGTTTTCGGGGTTGTGGCCATCGTGTCGATGTCTTGCATATCTGGTGGTCATGCCCAAGACTGGTTCGTTTTTGGTCTCGTGTGTTTGGCCTCCTTTTCACTTTGTTTCATCTCTCTATACGCCGGGATGCTCGGTATGCCTTGCTTCATTGCCCCATACCGGGCCTCTTGGCTCATCAGCAGAAGTTGGCGTCCTATTTGTTTTTAATCGGCCACTAGAACAATTGGTAAGGCCTGGAAGAGTCCGTTTGTCCCTCTTCAGGGGGTGTGGGATCGTATGACCACTATGATGCTCAATGAACAGATATCAAGTATATGCAACGACTCCCAACGTAAATGTTCGAAAATACGGGAACCGTGGTTGCAATATGCCTTTCCCACCCTCCCTCTGGCTAGTATGGAGATGTAATGGCGTTTGGCATTGGCGTTCGGTGGTGGCGCTCTTGGACCCCTGCTCTTTTTCCCTTTCTTTTTTCTCCCTTTTTCTGTTAGTTTTTGGGTGACAGTGGACAGCTGCCTTTAGTTGTTATAGTCAGAGTTTCATTAATGTTGTTGTAACTTATGTGCCATTGATAGCCCCTGCGTGGGCGTACCTTCTGCCTTGTTGGAGTTAGAGCACTGTTTCTCTATTATGTTTTTTCTTATCGGTGCAGTTGATAGCCCCTGTGGGGGCGTGTTTTGTTGCCTCTGTTTTATACTGATTAAAATTATTAAAAACCATTGAAATATAAAACCCATCTTTCACTTGTTTACACATTTTTTTATTTGACCTGCCATGTCTTTTAATTTACAGGTTTTCCCATGTTTTAGATTGATAGTACATTGATGGATTTGCCACCAAGTTTGGCCTTGATATTATGGTAGAGATTTGTTTTGCATGATTGCATTATAAGTGCTAGTATATTGAAATACAACTCTTACCTGTCTACCGGTTTTTCTTGAATGTCAGCTTTCAAAATAGACCCAGAATGGGAGACCACAGGTGTCTTACTATCAAAGAAATCTACAGGGAGAAAGGAGATAGTAAAAGTCAAACTCTAGGCAGATGTAAAAGAAACAAATTACTGAAGCTCTACAATCATTAATACGTTATTAAATGTATTTATAAATGTATTTTAAAATGTAAGCCTGGTTGACGTGGTATCAGCCTATTGTAGTCCCTGTACAGCACGAAGATGCAATGAAAGGAGCAAATCAGTCCATGTGCTAGCAAGATATATGCAGATAGGAAGAGAAAGCAGAGTGACAGAATTGTGCTGCTTTTCCTGTCACTCCGTAGGTGGGTCTAGGAGGCTCAGAGGAGGTAGGTTGAATGATTCTGACAATCGGACTGAAGACATCTTGCAGCAGAAAAAGTACTACTGGGGAAATCTCTGGACTGAGGTTGAATAGTGCAGGCAAAGCTTTAAAGTGGACCTAAACCCTGCAAATATTCAACCCCCGCTTCCCAACAATCCAAAGTCTATAAGGTCCCTTGGCGGCATCTTCTCTCCAACTTCTTCTTGGTGTCAGGTCTGTGGCCATGTTGATTGTTACATCATCCTGCGGTAGTCAATCTGGAGTTATTTCATCTCAGCACACAAACACTGTGTTGAGAATAGGCCCCCCAAAAAATACCTTTGCAGGTTTAATAGCCCTGAATTGTAAGTGATGACAGTGAGATGGCCTCCAGCCCAGAGCATCGGAAGAAGAGGGCAATGCCAGGGGGGTCAGAGTAGAGAATAGGGTAAGTGCCTACCCCCTGAACATAACAATGCATTTAACCTTTGTAATGCAAGGGGGCCCCACTGCAAGGGTAGATTTGTTTTCAAACTCCTGCAGTTGGGCTTTAAAAAAAAAAAAACACACTAAACATGCAGCAATCTCTCGTTGTTTGTAGTTTGATCCACATAAACCAGATGCAATGGTGCAATAGCAATATATTTTAAAAAACAGTACTCTTCGCCGTTATTACTAATCACTAAAAATTAGGAAACAATAAATAGATGAAAAGTACAGCTGCATGTAAATCTTTGGCTTAACAGCAAGATAAGGTCATCACAGACCTGTGGAGGCTAAAACAGGAGCAGTGCTATATTTTGTGCTGAACTACTATTGCAAACACTCTTGCGTGATTTAGGACACATACATAAAAAAAAGTTATTACCAAAAATAAAACTACGCAACATAAAAAAAGATCTATAGAAAACAGCAAATGGTATTACATAGCTCTAAACCCTAACTGGAAGACATTTATGATCCGTAGTGTCCTTCAGTCCTTTTCTGTCTACATACGCTTGACTACAATGGGAGACCATGCCATCACAATAAGCACTAGCGCAGTCACTTATAGCCTGCACCAGAGGAGCATGTGTTAAGATGACAACACAGGGGCGCAACTGAAAGCAGGGACAGCGCACAGACACCAGAAAGTACCTGTGAAAGAACATTCATGGTAGGATCACCAGGTTTTATTTAAAAGGATAACTTACATTTTAAAAAGACTGAAAATTACATTAACATGTCAAACACAAAGGGTAACGTGAGCTGTATCGAGGCAAAATGAATGGGCTTTCAACGTACCATAGCATGCTTAAAAAAAACATGTGATCCATGTACTGCAATGTAATACATGCTATGTGCAGTACAGTGTAAATAGGCTTGCATGTGAGTGCTCAAGTGCAGCTACAAAAAAAATAAATAAATAAATAATATATATATATATACATACATACATACATACATACATACATACATACATACATATATATATATATATATATATATATATATATATATAAATAAATAAAACACACACACTGCTAGAGGAGCTCACCTGGGTACATATTTAGAAGGTCATATGCAGCCCTGTTTGGTGGCTCTAAAAACTGTACACCAGCATACATATACACCGATACCTTACTGGTTCAGGCAAGATGTACTATAAAAAAAAAAAGTGAGTGATAATATGTAATATATACATCGATCAGCCATAACATTATGATCATCCATCATAACCTGTAGAGACTTGTACTCCACTAGACCTCTGAAGGCATGCTGTGGTATCTTGCACCAAGCCGTCAAGTTGCAAGGTAGGGCTTCCATGGATCTTGTTTTTCCTGTGCATCCCAAAGATACTTGACTGGACAGAGATCTGAAGACTTCGGAGGCTAAGTCAACACCTTGAACCTGTAGTTGTGTTCCCTAAACTATTCTCGAATTCATGAAACCCAGACACATTTCATTACTCTGTGGTCTAGTTTGGATGCTTACATGCCCATTGTAGGCACTTTTGGCTGTGCACATGGGTCAGCATGGGCACCCTGAAGGTTCTGCAACTACGCAGCCCCATACACAACAAACTGTGTTCTGACACCTTTCTACTGAAAGCAGCATTAACATTTTCAGTAATTTGAGCTACAGTAGTTCTTCTATCAGATCAGACTACACAGGCTTGCCTTTGCTACCTACCTGCATCAATAAACCTTAGCTGCCCATGACCATGTCACCAGTTTTCCTTCCTTGGACCACTTTTGGTAGGGTCCACAAGAACCACCATTTTGGAGATGCTTTTGACCCAGTCGTCTAGCAATTACAATTTGGTGCTTGTCAAAGTCACTCAAATCCTTCCGCTTCAGAGACAATATGTTCACCTGCTGTCTAATATATCCCTCACATGGTTTAAGTGCCATTTTAACAAGATAATCAATGTTATTCAGTTTACTTGTCAGTGGTCATAATGTTATGGTTGATCAGTAATATACAGTTGTGTTCAAAATAACAGCAGTCAGACATCACTAACCTGATCACTGTTTTTGGTAGAAATTATATTTCTACATGGCAAATAATTTACTAGCAGGTGTAGTAGAGTAATAGAAATCCAACAGACCCAATAGTCATGACATGCATGCTGCTGATTCTGTGTAATTGAATCACTAATTGAAAGGGGCATGTTCAAAATAATAGCAGTGTGGAGTTCTATTAGTGAGGTCATTCATTCTTTGAAAAACAAGTGGCAATTATTGCCCTTATTTAAGGAAGGAAGGCAGCAAATGTTGTACATGCTGGTTACAGTGCATTTCTCTCTGAAATTCTGAGGAAAATGGGTCGTTCCAGACATTGTTCAGAAGAACAGCGTACCTTGATTAAAAAGTTGATTGGAGAGGGGAAAACATATAAAGAAGTGCAGAAAATGATAGGCTGCTCAGCTAAAATGATCGCAAATGCTTTAAAATGGCAACCAAAACCTGAAAGACGTGGAAGAAAGCGAAAAACTACCATTCGAATGTATAGAAGAATAGCCAAAATGGCAAGGACTCAGCCAACAATCAGCTCCAGGAAGATCAAAGAAGGTGTAAAGTTACCTGTGAGTACTGTTACAATTAGAAGACGCCTATGTGAAGCCAAGCTATCTGCAAGAAGCCCCCGCAAAGTCCCACTGTTGAAAAAAAGACATGTGCTGAAGAGGTTACAATTTGCCAACGAGCACATTGACTGGCCTAAAGAGAAATGACGCAACATTTTGTGGACTGATGAAAGTAAGATTGTTCTTTTTGGGTCTAGTGGCTGCAGACAGTTTGTCAGACGACCCCCAAACACTGAATTCAAGCCACAGTACACTGTGAAGACAGTGAAGCATGGTGGTGCAAACATCATGATATGGGGATGTTTCTCATACTATGGTGTTGGGCCTATTTATCGCATACCAGGGATCATGGATCAGTTTGAATACATCAGAATACTTGAAGAGGTCATGCTGCCTTATGCTGAAGAGGAAATGCCCTTGAAATGGGTGTTCCAACAAGACAACGACCCCAAACACACCAGGAAACATGCAACATCTTGGTTCCAGACCAACAAGATTGACGTTATGGAGTGGCCAGCCAAATCCCCGGATCTTAATCCAATAGAAAACTTGTGGAGTGACATCAAAAATGCAGTTTCTGAGGCAAAACCAAGAAATAGAGAAGAACTGTGGAATGTAGTCCAATCATCCTGGGCTGGAATACCTGATCACAGGTGCCAGAAGTTGGTTGACTCCATGCAACACAGATGTACAGCAGTTCTCAGAAACAGTGCGACTACAACCAAATATTCATTAAGTGATTCAAAGGAAAGCAAAATCTTCAAACATTTTTCAGTTTATATAGTGAATGTTTGAGTTTGTAAAGAAGAATACAAACACGGCAATTTTTTTGAACAGTCTTATGTTCACTTTTCTTCCATTTTTTTAGAGGAACAACACAAATTTGATATATTTTCTTCACGTTTTGATTTGGAATAGAATGTGTCGTGTTCCCAATGCATTTGTGTGGATGGAAATAAAAGCTATTAGACATTTTGAGCTTTATTCACTTTTTTCAACACACTGCTATTATTTTGAACACAACTGTATATCACACACAAATACATACACACACACTGTGTATATATAAAAGTATAAGTGTAGCCAAAATGAAAAACAAAATACCAAAAACACAAAAATCAGCATAAAGAATATAACTTACAGTCAGTAGGATTTGTCCCTTGTGTTGATGCCTCTACTGTTTGGTGAAATCTAAATCTGTCCAATCCCCCCACCCATGCCACTGTAATCTTTCTGGTGTGGTGGGGGTTAATAAAACTGTAGCCATTGTCGCAGGCTTTCATCAAGAGTCCCCGACAATGGCCAGCCTTTCCACACAGCTGCTCCATCCATATAAGCCATACTACAGCTTCTATGAATGAAGTGTGACCTACGTATGGAGGGGGTGGGGCTATCATCCACCCATCCTCCATCCATAGATCAAGTTTCATTCATAGAAGCTACTATGAATGCTGGTGCTGAGCATAAAATGTGGGCATAGTCGGGCACTCTTGAGGAGAGCCAGTGAGAGCGCCCACAGTTCTATTAACCCCCACCGCACCAGAAGATTATGGTGATGAGGGTGGCAGGAGCATGGAAAGAGGAAAATATCACCTAATATTGGTACAAGGGACAAATCCTACTGACTGTAAATCATGTCATGTCCCTTGTGCCGATTTTTGTGTTTTTTACTTTGGCTACACATACCCTTTAAAACCAAGCCCTAATACAACCCTCTAATATGTTGTCATACTTCTAACAATTTCAGTTGTTAATCCACAATATACATTAGACAAACTTTTTGAGTATCCATCCTCAAATGGCATTAAATGAATCATCTATAATCAAGTGCAGCTCAATTTCACTATGTACGATTTACAGAGGCAGGTCCCTATTGCATCATATAAAATAGATCTGAATTGAGACAAATCACTACTCAACTCGTATTCACTTCTACACACCTCTATTAGAAGTCATGCAGATGGATGAACATGATGTGTATGGCATTGAAACCAGTGTCCATCCACTCTACTCCCATCAACCAGCGTAAACAGCCATATACTGATCTGCCAATATCCATAGTTCTCACACTTGTCAAAGTGCTGACTTCCTTGCTGCATACAAAATACGTTTATTCTTTCCAAGGATTGATGTTGTTTGAAGTATGACAATATATTATCGTACTGTAAAGGAGTTTAGCATATAGCCAATTTGTTAGAAATTTGTGAATAAGAGGAATGCTGGAGAACACCTGTGCCCAGCAGTGCAATATGCCATTTAATATGTTAGTTAAACATGACTTGTGTAGGTGAGAGAAGATAATACTACAGATAATTGCAAGCTTACATTGCCTACAAAACATTACAAATATTAAAGGCTAGAACTGTATTTCAGTAATATACATATAAATAAGAAACACCTGGTGGGAGGCCATCATGTGCTGTTGGTGGAGGCAATGGGATTTCTGCGGATTTGTGTATGATAGGGGATGGTGCTGCTGAGCTTGTTTCCTCTTGCTTCTCATCTTTCGCCTCGTCCTCATTATTATCATCATCATAATCCCCTGCCAACAACTGAAGACTTGCAACATTAACTGTAGTCTGTTTATGAGATGGTTGATCGGACTTCTCAAAAAAGCCAGTTGGAAGCCTAGGATGAAAAGACAGAGCTCAAGGTTTTCCTACAACAGGTGCTTTCAGCAGGCAGACCATGACAAAGCTCCAGGTCAGGGCTTTGGTATGCCGTTCAAGCAAGACACATGCCTTGCTGGATTTTACAATTTAACCCAGGCAGTGACCTGTGTGCTTTAGTTTCTGTAGGCCACATCAACGCACAGAGGGCATTACCTCTAGCCATCTTCAGTAACAGGACAGTTTTTTTAATTATCTGCTCATGCAACACTATTTCCAGTGATCTTCGTTTCTCCCAACACCACTTCTGCCCAAGTCAATCAGAAGGTATCTCCTAATACTGTATTCTTCCTGCTCCCTTAAGACATAGTCAGCAGACCGGGTCATGCCTCATAGCCCGAGGTACCACCCAGGAGAACTATGCTCAGGGACAGTAAAGTGCTCATAACACTCATTGTAATTTTCTTTAAACATTCTTAATTATAGAAATATACTCAGGACACTTATAAAATGTTTGTACAACAGTGGCAAAAAGGCAACTTTGATTCTTCTTAGAAATGTTAGTGTTGTCTGTCTTTTTTCAGTTGCTGTTGGTGTGAATGGTTCCTAAACAAAAACTGCAGAGAACAGTGACATGAAGGATTTCTTGTATTGGTTGTGTCCAGGATAGTACTAGAAAGGTACCTAAATGATTTTATTGGTCACCCAAAGCTGGTAATTAACCTTTTCATTACATGTATAACTATCCAACTGCATACGTTTATTGCATTTAATTATTAGTAAACAACTTTTAAGTTCCAAACCTCGCAATGTGTTAAAGTATAATGCCACACTTTTTTTATAGATTACTCTGGACCACTCTTGTATAAAAGTAGATAACAGTTACAGCCTCTGTCAACTTTTTACTGCTGTGTCCCCATTGAATACATTACAAGACACAGGAATGGATTCACAGACCATGGGTTACATGCTGCTACCTTCAGGTGAATGGGCACTGGCAAAAACTTAGCTGGGGGTGTCTCCATATAACCCTGCTAAATTCGTGAGGTTCCAGTTTTGTTAGCATGCAATATAAAGAACATACAAAAGGGAGGGAAGGGACCTGCATCCTGTATATTACTCAGAAATATGGAATTTACAGGTGCATCAGAATTCCTCTTGTTTTCATCATACAGTAGAGGACACAGGGATTGATGCATAGACCATGGAATGTCCCCAAGCAGTAATTGAGGGATGGACAACAATACAGCTTAAACAGCCAGAAAAGGCCGATTTGGAAGGAGCAAGAAGGGTCAACAGACCCAAATAAACTTAACTGTAGAACACTTTGCTGCCAGAGGAAGCTACAGTAGAGACTCAACAGTCGCCTGGTAACCAACAGTTTGGGAGACATGTGAAACAGAATTTAGGCAGTGGCTCTGCTCACAGGAGAATTTTTAGACGCTGTATAGGCCTCAAAACCGGACCTCAATGGGAGAATGGCTGGGAAGGAAATACTCATTCTCATAAAGGCATAAGCGCTGTTAAAAGGCAAAAAAAATCTAGGTAGATGAAAGGGGTAGGAAACCCCAGGAGACCCTTCCAGTAAAGAATTAACAGAAAAGGGGGGCAGGTTCTAAAGGAAACATGGCAACTAGCAATAGAACTCCTGCCTGACCCCTAAAGGAGACAAAAAACTACAATGCTGTGCCGTCCTGCAGTACATGGTGGACAAAGAATAGATGTTCTCAAATGACAATAAGAAGCACAATGGATGCAAGGAGGAAACAGCTACCAGGCTACTCTGTAAAAGAAAAGGAAACCAAGACTAACAGAGTACAAATTTAGACACTATAAACTGGGCCAGGCTGAAGGACTAATAAGTAACTCAGGATGAGGTGCCCTATCAGAACTGAACTGAACAGCACATAGCACTGACAAGGACACTTTTTGTTTAATTTTCTGTAGCATGGATCAGGCATAGACTAGAAAGTCGTACTGGAGGAGTGTGTCTGGAAGGAACTGGGCAACCGATAGAAAACAATCATGGTAGGGCATTGGCACGCCCTTAAGGGAGTATGGAGAGCAGCAATTGTCAGGTACTGGATGCCAGGGAACAGGTTTAGGAGGTCTATGACCACAAGACTCAGAGTGATCCCCTGGTTGTCTCAGGAGTTGAGGAAACATAATCCAGCAACACAAAATTTGAACATTTTGATCTTGTCAGAAAGAAAAAGCTTACAGGGATACATGGACGAGGGGGAAGTATAACCCATCACACTGCCTTTGCAAGAAGGAAAGAAATTGAATGACAGAAGAGATCTAGCCACAGGTATACAGAAGTTTTGGCAATGCCTAACTGTAGAGTAGACAGGCTGGGTAAAGGCTGGGTCAGAGGAGCCCTCATGGGAATCCAATTACTGAATTATTTTATGCCAATGGATCTTGGTATATAAAGTTCATTTAGAAAAGGAGAGCTGGTAATAGAATAGGGAAAAGTTTCCCAAGCAGGAAGGAGAGACCTGTAAGGTCAGAATGAGATTAGAGAAGTCTTGTTTTTGCCCAAGTAGCAGGAAAAAATAGAAACTAGAAGGAAGGCAATTAGCAATTAAGGTTAATTAGCCACCCTGTGTAAAAAGAAAAATAAAGAAAAGCTCCAGAAGTCCTTTCCCTAAGTTGTGATATGTGTAGGTAGACTACCCTTTCAGCTCTGTAATGGGGGCAAATCTTCTGTATGAGGAATGCTTTTAAGCTGTTTCAAAGGGCTTAGAAGTTTGTCATAACCGGAAGGGCTCAAAATAGATAATAATTTTGCCTGAGGGAGACAATCAGATCTAATCTATAAAGTAGGGGATACCCATTCCAAGGGAAATTGTGAAATTGGATAATGGGGTCTGAACCGTCTCCTGTCAATAGCTCTTTTAAAGTGTTCATGAAGAGAATTGCCAAAGAGAACTGCCTAAAAGAAGTTTGCCCTTGCAAGACAAAAGGCACCTTTTCCACAATGGATAATTCACACAAGCTTTAAGCCTTAGGACTCTGCACATATGCACAAAAATCAAAGACATTCTGGAGATCTGATGAATCTCATTCTCCCTAGAATCTACACAGAATAGTAGGGCCAAGAGCAAGAGCTGTACATTTTAATAAAGATTCAGATTATCTATATCAGGAGAGAGTGCCCTTGACAGGAATGGTAGATTGAGCAAATCAGGGAAAGAATTGCCAGATCCACAGTGAGGTGAACCATTTTTTGTTAAAGCATGCATCCATAGGATAAAAGGCTTCGAAGTTGGGGGAATAACTTCTCTGAGCTCAGCCAATCATTCCCTAAGTCTCAACTTGCCTGATCCAGAGTGGAAAAGGGATTTCTACAGAAGGCCCTCTTTTTTATGTTTAGCGTTTTCGAACACGAGGGACTGTGCAGCGCTAGCCGCACCTATCAAAAGACTAGGTCAATGAATTTACAGTAGCCAACATAAGGCAAGAGGGTAAGGATGTAACTTTCACAAACTGTGGTGGAAAAAAATCTTGGGGCGCCTCCACTATAATGTGTATTAAGCAATTCTGGTTTTAGGCTAGAATTATAGTCAGGGTACAGAGAGGCAAAGGAATTCTTAAAGCCGATAGCGCCCTCTGATTCCAGAAGCAGAGATAGCCTCTATAATTAGTCAAACATAGTGGCTGTAAACTCTGCCTTAGTCAAAAAGGCTGCATGTTGAGCGCCTGTAAGGGAACTTGAGTGATAGGGCTGGAGCAGTGTTGGTGTTAGACCTTACTCTTGAACAATGGCACTGCTAACAACTTGAAAAGAACTTGGCATTTCCTTCAGGCCTGCAGTGGACACACTGCTGTCTGTCCCATGTGTTCCTGTTCATAAGCACCTATAATCCTCCAATGCCTAGTGAGGGTCCTTCAGGGTAATCACAGAATGTATGTGGATTATGGGGGTTCAGCGTGTCTGGTATTATGGCAACCCAGGCACTAACAGCTCCAATAGCTGTGTCACAGTTAAGTCTGCCAGAAAATTGTCCCATGTAAATTCACCATTAATTACATTGTCAAGCAATGCAGATCTATGTCAATCATGATGCCCAATGGCCAGAAATACTATGAGGTCAATGACCAAATGTGCTCATGTCAATGGCTCACCTGGAGACCCCACCCCTCTGCCTACATTGCGGGAGCAATGTTCGAAAGGGTTTGGCGATTTTTTTTTTCCATTCGGCAGGTTGGCAGCTGTCAGTCATCGTGACAGACAAGCATTTGCATCACTGGACAATGGGATTTATGGCAAATTGTACACTGCAAGCGAGGCAGTATCTGGGGGCCCCCATATTTTTCTTCCAGATTCTGATAAGCCCCATTCCCACAAACTACCCACAACCCTGGGCTGGTTATGGATGTGGTTCTGTCCTTAATATAGGAACAAGGTGCTTTGCCAGGGGGTCCCCACTACTATGGTATCACCCCCATGTTGAGGGCATGTTGCCTGGCATGGTTAAGGGAGAAGGAGGTGCACATCCATTCCCCCCACCACCTTTTCTGGCCACCTAGGTTGTGTGCTCAGATAAGTGTCTGGTATAGATTTTGGGGGAGACTCCATTGCTTTCTTTCCCTTTTTCTGTGTGGGGGATCCCCCTTAAAAATCCATATCAGATTCATAGGGTCTAAAAGGGAATTTGGGGGGAACCCCATGCTGTTTTTTTTCTTTAAACTATCCTCTCTGTTTATTGACATTCATCTGTCAGTCAAGAATACCCAACTGACAGCTGAATGTGCCAGGCAGGGATGAGTCACTGGTTGTTAGGGATGCCAGCTCCCTAACAACCAGAAGAAAGCTGTCACATTAAGCATTAGTAATAATACCACCACTAAATGTTTCAATTCACACTGCAGCTGAAGGTTCGCTCAGTGGAACACCCATTTGTATGGCTGATCACACAGGAATCTCCATAGACTACACAATGCAGAGGTCTCTTGCATATTCTTTCTCCTGCTGGTTAAATGTTCTTAGTCTATAGCGTTCTTAGGTCTTTTTTCCTCCTAGGATCTCATGTTAGGGAATGTTACATTCACCCAGAGAAAAGCAAAAAAGAAGCTATTACACACATATTCCAAACATTATCAGTATTATTCATTCATTTTGCACGAATGTTGAAATATTTTGCAAAGCAAATTGAAAAAAAGTAGACCATATGTGCTTTCACACAGTGGACACTGTTATTTCTATAAACTGTAACAGGATTTTGTTAACCACTTCCTGTCCGGACACTTTCACCCCCTTCCTGTCCAGGGCAATTTTCAGCGCTATCACACTTTGAATGACAATTGTGCGGTCATGCAACACTGTACCCATATGAATTTTTTACCATTTTTTTGAGACAGATAAACCTTTATTTTGGTGGTATTTATTCACCACTGGGATTTTTATTTTTTTTGCTATATAAATGAAAAAGTTCAAACAATTTTGAAAAAAGTGTTTTTCTTATAAGATTTTGCAAATAAATAATATTTCATCATAAATCTTGGCCAAAATTTATTCCATTTTTTAGTAAAAAAAAAAAAAAAAATACACCAAATTAGTTATAACCAAAAATTATAATTTTTAAACATTTTATTTTTACATTTTTAATTTTATTTTTTTTTTGTTTTTTTTACATACCGTCACCCTAGCAGTGCAGTTTCACCATGGTGACACTGTACTACTTGTGGGGGGTGATGAAGATTTTTTTTTTTTTACAGTGATTGCTTTTACACCCATATAGAATGTAAAAGCAATCATTTCTCTTTCTCTCTGTCTGCATTCTTGCAGCCATTGAGAAATACTGTGTGAGCTGTGATTGGTCAGAGCTTGTCACATGGTACAAGGCTGTTGTGAATAGCCTTGTACCATGTGACCTCTGTGATCATTCACAGATTTCACCCGTAGTAAGCAATGATGTCACAAGTGACATCTTGCTTACTACTTTGCATGTGATCACTGATTGGCCAATCAGTGATCACATGATCGGCACCGGATCGCGGTGCTGCGCGCTCCCAGGGAGCGCGCACAACTAGAAATAGTGGGTGCCGTTTATGAACGGCAACCCGCCCCTGGAGTGCCACCGCCCTGCCGTTTAAAAACAACAGGCGGACGGCAAGTGGTTAAGGAGTCAAACGAGAGTGTTCCTCTCCTACCGCAGGATATAATTTGCATTTGGTTAGAATCACTTATTTTTCTGGGGATTTGGTTTTTCAGTTCCAAGTCTCTATTTGATTTCTCTTTATCTGGGTGCATTTCTATTAATTAAGAACTAATTCATTTTAACAACGGCTACAACAGTGTGGCTAACACTTACGCAGAAGTGGTTGATGAAGCTGAAGTCTGTTCCTCTGAGTCTAGGGAAAGGCCACAAAAACAATTGAATATGCAAGTGCTTTGAGTTTGTTTTTAATGCGCAGCTTAGAAACTTTATCAGAAAGAAAACAATGCATTAGAAGTGCATCAAACAGAAATAAATGTAGAATACATTTTATAGGTAATAATATAACAAACTTCAGAGTGTCCACAGCCTGATCTAACAATATTTTATAAAATTGTTTGAAAATTACAAGGGAATAGCAAAAATGTCTTCTGATATACACCTGTATACTTCCTATATGCATTTAAATTATCATCATGTGTATAAAAAAAGACCTAGGGGCCTACTTATGAAAGCAGTGGTACATCCATACTAGTGTGAAAAAAAAAAAAAAAAAAAGATACAGCAAGGTGCTGTACAATTGTGCTTAGCAGTCCTGAAGCAAGCATAGTACTAATGTATAAATCCAAAGAACAGATGTATACCACTCAGGCAAACAATCTAGATCAACAGGTGCAGGCTCTGGCTTGCCATCACAAACGATGCAATAGGAAAAAGGGGTCAGCCGCACACCCGAGGATAGATGAATATAGTGTGTATTTATTGATCCTTAGGACACACAAAACACCAGGACATGAATATAGGACTTGTTAACGCGTTTCACACGATCTCGCTCTTAATCTATATGGATTGCTATTCTTCCTAACAGCATAGTTAAAAAAAAAAATCCTACCGAAGACATCCTGCATTTGGGTAGTGAAAGAAAACTCCGTAGGACACTGCAGGCTCCTGGTTTTGGGCTGCACTTTATGAACAAGTCATAAAATGCAGGGTGTGGTGTAAAAATACATTGTGATATATAGCAGAGGGTGGATAGTGACATTTGTTATAAATGCCCCCCTTAGTGTAGCAAATGCAGTGAAAGTAAAATAAATTGTGTAAATATGAACACTTAAACAATAATGGAAAAGTAAAGTTGAGCAATCCTTGTCATTTCATACAAAATATGCTAAGTCCAAATCAAATTAAAACCTGCATATCACTTATTACTATACTGAACAAAGGATCAGTTATAATCTGTCATAAAATCTAAACAAGGCAACAGGCTGTCTGTAGACTTTAAAATGTATAATCCCACTGCCCCAGTCTGATGGGAAGGGGCTTGGTAAAGTGTCTTTTCTGGGCTTCAAATCTTACCTCTTACTCTCTTTATATCCTGACTCTCTACACTTGGCCCTTTCCTTTTAGTCACTTGTGAGGTCGGTGCAGACACAGAAGGACTACTGGTGTTTACTTTTGTGCCTTTCAGTTGTGCAACTTTCTGAAAATGAATATTGAGAAAATATATTTTCCATTAAATGTAAAATTAGAAGATAGTGAAACTTGTTTAGTACAATAAAAGCTGAACTCTATGCAGATGAATACATCAATAATGCAGCATACAATTTAAGAATACATCAATAAATGTATTTTTAATTGAAAGTAGTGTACCTAAACTTGGCCTGACATCAATCTTGTGCACAGCACAAACCAGACTAGAAAAGAGAAAAGCAGCACAAGGAGCCAATCAGTTGTGTTGCAGTGCTCAAATGCTATCAAGGTGATGGGAGGAGACAGCAGAGTGGAAGAGAGTTAAGGTGGAACTGAAGTGCAATGTCTCTTCTGCAATAAAATGCACCTATCTGCCTGCTTGCTGTCTTCTCTGGCAATTTAAACTGAGCCACGCATGCGCAGCTAAGCTTACAGCAGTGGTCTGGTCTGTGTGTGCTAGAATGATGTCATCCTGTGCTGGCCAATGAAGACTGCCGAAAACTGGAGCACAGGAGAAAATGTCAGCGCTTGCGAGTGACAGAACCATTGGAGGATAGGGTAAGTTTCAGCTCCATTAAGTTTCACTTTAAGCTCATCAGTGTGCTGCTTTTGCTTTCACTGTCCATAGACCAAACTATGAGTGCTGCTCCAAGCTGTCATCCTGTGATACTCCAGTGACTCACATTGATTCTTGATGCCAGCACTAAGAGAGCCGGTCCTGGTCTGGTGTACACACTTAAGGAAAGAGGATGAGACACTGCACTCCAAGAAAACAGCCCAGTTGTATTGAATAAGAGAAGCTTCAGCCCAACTCTTCCCAGGTCACACTCCCGTGTTTTGCCCCACCCCCAGTCCCTTATGACTAAGGCTGGCCATAGATTATACAATTTTCTTGTACAATTTTTCTTTAGATTTACCAAAAATCATATAATAAGAGGTCAAACCTAAACAACACTTTCCATTGTATCCAGTTAGGCAGTCCCTTGCACTACACACTGGAAGGTATATCTAAAGGAAATTGTAAACAACTTGTAAAGAAACTTGTATAATGGCCAGCCTAAGGCCTGTATGTGGGGAAAAATGCATTGGGGACATGGCCTTGGAGGAGTTGGGCTGAAGCTGCTCTTACTCTTGGGCTCTTTTTCTTGGAGTTTTCCTTAAGTGTGCTTTCACTGTCCAATCACAGGCTGAGGAGGGACAAGACATTTAAATGTACCTTAATCACAGAAGTGAAAAAGCGTGTCTCCCATCCTTCCAGACATGGCTGTGATGTATGGCGCACTTTTGTAAATCTCAGAACTGGATACACAAAAATTGGAATCCTTTGCTAGGTATAACAATCCAATCTACTGTATATATTTTCATCATCTGTGTATGTATATTAAGCTGTTTGTCTGGAGTTCACTGGCATATCAACACATGGAGACTCCAGCTGTATGCAATAACAGAACCAATAATATAGAATTGATTGCATTCATGCAAACTATAGTATTCTGTTACTTCACACAATTCCAGTGAGTAGACAAAGAGCATCATATACACTATATTGCCAAAAGTATTGGGACACCCCTCCAAATCACTGGATTCAGGTGTTCCAATCACCTCCATGGCCAAAGGTGTATAAAATCAAGCATCTAGGCAGGCAGACTACTTCTACAAACATTTGTGAAAGAATGTGTCACTCTCAGGAGATCAGTGAATTCAAGCTCAGTAACGCGATAGGTGGCCAACTGTGCAATAAGTCCATCCATGAAATTTCCTTGCTACTAAATATTCCACAGTCAACTGTTAGTGGGATTATAACAAAGTGGAAGCAACTGAGAACAACAGTAATTCAGCCAGGAAGTGGTAGGCCACATAAAATGACAGAGCGGGGTCAGCGCATGCTGAAGCGCGCAGAAGTCGCCAACTGTCTGTAGACTCAATAGCTAAAGACCTCCAAACTTCATGTGGCCTTCAGATTAGCACAAAAACTGTATAGAGAACTTCATGGAATGGGTTTCCATGACCGAGCAGCTGCATCCCAGCATTACATCACCAAGTACAATGCACAGCGTCGGATGCAGTGGTGTAAAGCACACTGCCACTGGACTCTAGAGCAGTGGAGACATGTTTTCTGGAGTGATGAATCACGCTTCTCTGTGTGGCAATCCGATGGACGTGTCTGGGTTTGGTGGTTGCCAAGAGAACGGTACTTGCCTGACTGCATTGTGCCAAGTGCAACATTTGGGAGAGGGGGGATTATGGTGTGGGGTTGTTTTTCAGGGGTTGGGCTTGTCCCCTTTATTCCAGTGTCGGGAACTCTTTATCAGCATACCAAGACATTTTCGACAAATTCATGCTCCCAACTTTGTGGGAACAGTTTGGGGATGGCCCCTTCCTGTTCCAACATGACTGCACACCAGTTGCTTCCACTTTGCTATAATACCACTAACAGTTGACCGTGGAATATTTAGTAGCAAAGAAATTTCACGCATGTACTAATTGCACAGGTGGCAACCTATCATGGTAGCGCGCCTGAATTCACTGAGCTCCTGAGAGCAACCTATTCTTTCACAAATATTTATAGACACAGTCTGCATGCCTAGGTGCTTGATTTTATACACCTTTGGTAATGGAGGCGATTGGAAGACCTGAATACAACGATTTGGAGGGGCGTCCCAATACTTTTGGCAACATAGTGTATGTGTGTGTGTGTGTCATATATATATATATACACATATACATACACATATACATATACACACACACACACCAGTCAGTGTCCATTATCAAAATCTTTCCACTGGCAACAGTGATTGCATTAACTTCAATCCAGTGCCTGGGAACTATAATTGCCATTTTGTTATCTAGTACAACATGTTCAACATTGGCATACTTCCTAACAATGTTCACAGTATAAAGAATTTTAATAAATAATATTAGCCTCACCTCTTTATGTTGTTTTCCAAGAATGTGTGCTTGCCATAGTAATTCACTTTTAATTGGTACATTACACACAGCACAGGACAAATGACCAAGACTGTTATATGTAGAAAACACATTGTTAAGGAATGCATATGTGTACATCTAAGGATGTTTTCAGAAAACACTGGCTGAAACTTTGAAAACCATATATAAGTCAAAGCAGTACAACAACTATAATAATATACTGGGGGGTTGAATTTGACACCTTACTATATCAGTTGAGGATCTTCTGTTCTTCCTACTGGAGACAGCTAAACATTCAGACAAAAGCTTACATAAAAAAGAAAGCAAAAAACTCTCACTGTTACATGATATCTGACTTAGGAAATGTTGACCTTGAAGTTAATAAGTGTATATTGATTGGTCTGTGTGAAAGTTATAGCGTGTAAAGACTATGGGGTATATACTAGAATTTTCATTTATTTATTTTTTTATACTAGTACTTATAACAGGCGACTTATAACAGAACTGCAATAATGCAGTGGGCATTCTGACACTAACTGCCACTTTGTGGGAACTAACTGCCACTGATATCACTAGTGCCATTATTAGAGTGATCAGTGCGAATATGCACTTGGCAGGAAGGGGTTAACACAGCAATGGGCAAACTACGGCCCGGCGGACCTTTTAATCCGGCCCGCGGAGCGTGGCAAACATTGGCTGTCAGGATGTAGGCGGGGCAGCGTGACGAACTCCTCTCCTCTCACAGTCCGCCCTGAAGACCAGAACGGCGCGGGAACACGGCGAGAGGAACGCGCGGAGCAAAGGTAAGTGAATTGACACAATATGGGGAATGAATTACTATAGGGGGAAATGAATTACTATAGGGGGGATGAATTACTATGGGGGATGAATTATTATATGGGGGATGAATTACTATAGGGGGGATGAATTACTATAGGGGGGATGAATTACTATAGGGGGGATGAATTACTATAGGGGGGATGAATTTCTATAGGGGGGATGAATTACTATGCTTACTATGGGGGAATATTACTATACTTACTATGGATGGCATGGTAGTGGCTGGGCCGGCCAGCAGCTAGTCCGGCCCCTGGGTCCAATATATGAACCCATTGCGGCACTCAAGTCAAAAAGTTTGCCCACCCCTGGGTTAACATCTAGGGTTATCAAGGGGTTAAATAAGAGCCTAACACGTGTTTCTGTGTTTACTTTGTGCTGATTTAACTGGGTATCTAGTTGTTTTCATTCCCTTCTTAGCAGAGAATGAAAATCCAACTAGTTCCCCTGTCACTGAACACAGCTCTATGTTGTTTACACTCACAAAGCTGTTTTCCATGAGACTCAGAGCCGATCGGCAGGTGTCAGTCACTGGCCAGGACCCGGTGATCAGTATGTGCTGTGACAAATCAAAGTATAGCTGGGTGGAAAGGGCAGGAATGCACGCACTCCCTACCCAGAAATGCAGAATCCTGTATAGCAGTAGATCTACAGGAGCCTGTCAGCATCTGAATATACAGTGCAGGGGTTAAGACAAGCCCACGGCCCCTACTTCCTATTTGATTACCCTCTTTTTTTTTTGATGAAGAGCTTTTATTATTTATTTCAGGTACTTATATAGCGCCATCAATTTACACAACGCTTTCCATATATATTGTACATTCACATCAGTCCCTAACCCTCAAGGGGCGTACAATCTAAGGTCCCTAACTCACATTCATACATATACATACTAGGGACAATTTAGTCAGGAACCAATTAACCTACCAGCATGTCTTAGAAAAAGTGATCAGGGGGGCTCTGAAAGTGTATGTCCTCTAGCAACACCCGCGGTGGTTCCCATCCTCTCCCGTTCCTCTGGAGTCTGCAATCAGCAGGTTTATTATCCTTCATGCATAGAATGTATGGAGAAAAACATTCTGCCTTTACAACCAGTTTATTGGGCTTTAAAGTGATACTAAAGCTTTGTTATATATATATATACTTGTTTTGTATACTATGTCATACTTACCTGCTCTGTGTAGTAGGTTTGCACACAGCTGCCCCGATCCTCTTCTTTTCAGGTCAACCTAGAGTTGCCACCTCATCCCTTTAAACCCAAACACATATTGATTACACAGGTTCTGTGGCTGATTAAGGTGGTAATTAAAGTGTTACTAAACCCAGAACCCTGCACTCACTGCATCTGGTCTCCCACAGTACACAGAACATGGAAATGAAATTATTTTAGTAAATATAAACTGCTAAATACCTTTTCTCATCAGAAATTAGAGCAGTCTTGTGACTTCTATCAGTGTTCAGCCAAGCACTAGCTAAAGCTTGTAGGAGGAGTTTTCTTTCTGCTCTAAGAGAATACAGAACCCCTGACCTCTGTCTAACCATTGCTGATTGTCCCTGGGATCAGATACACTCTCCCAAGAAAAAAAAAAAACCTCTAGCAACACTCACCAAACTGAGCATGTGCAAAATGCCTACAGTTCAGTCTGTCTTATCAGGAGATAAGAGGTGGTTGCTTGAAAAAGGGGAGGAACACAGAAAAAAGGATCAAACTGCCTTTTTACACATTACAGAGGATTAACCCCTTAGGTTCCACAGTGAGTACAACAAGCATGCTTTACTGCATATACAGACTGATTTTACTATTGTGGGTTTAATAATACTTTCAACTCACGTAATGCCCTGTCTGCAATAAAGTAGCCGCAGAACCTGTGTAATTAATATGTGTTCGGGTTAAAAGGGATGAGGTGGCAACCCTATGTCCACCGCTGGTGCTCCTGGCTCCTCCTCCTTGAGCAGTGCCCCCAGAGAAAACTGCTTGCCCTGGGGGTGCCGCTGTGCTATGCGTCCATAAGACACATAGAGCCGTGACTCAGCCCCGCCCACAGCTCTCTCCTCATTGCCTCACTGGCTGTGATTGATAGCAGCGGGAGCCAACGGGCTCCCACTGCTGTCTCAGCCAATGAGAAGGGAGAGTCCCCATACAGCTGAGGCTATTATGAACATTACTGGACTGGAGGGGGCTCGTAAGGATTGGGGGGGGGGGTTGCTGCAAACAGAGAGTTCTTTACCTTCGTGCATAGAAGTCACAAAGGTAAATAAAAAGCACATGAGCCTTTAGAACCACTTTAACGCCGGGGCACAGAGCAGCTTCCCAATCATGTTATCACTCACATCAATCACAAGATCAGGAGCCTGTGCCAATTGTTCCCCATCCTACGCCATGACTGACAGCTGTCAGAGAGACGCTCACATCACCATGGAAACAAATGTATAGGGGCTGGGCGTTGAAGCCCACTTTTCCTGCTGCCACATCATGGGCGGGAAGAGGTTATACATCCATGTGGGTGTGAGGGAGGCAAAGTCCCATCCAGTCCAAACAAACTGTAAGCTCCATAATGGAGGTCTGGTGTAGAGGATGAGGGTGGGGAGGCCACACAGGACACAAAGGATATTTAGCCAGAGGGGACTCGATCCGGCTCTTGCTCGCTGTCTCCCTCTGCTTTGCTTTCATCAGCCGCCGCAGCTCCTCTTGCTGGACCAATTTCTTCTTCCCGGGCGCCGCCATCTTTTCCCAGCACGTCGCCTGTCAAAGGCGTCACTTCCTGTCCGTCACATGCGCTTCCCGGAGTTTACACGTGCTGAAGGAAGAGTTCCGGATGAAGCAGAAGGACGCTGTTCATTTGCTGTGTATGTGTGACAGTCAGGCGCGTCCTATGGGTAGCAGCATTCACTGAGAGTTCCCAAAGTCAGGAGATGCCGCTCGCTTTTTTAGCACGATTTCCTTTTAAGCTCTACTGAACAGTTCTGAAAGAAATGAGCTTCGAAAAGTGACAGTCAACTGTCCTGTGTGAGGTCATCCACAGGAGGCGGCTTGCGGGAACTCACAGCGGGCAGTGTGATATTTCACATGGTCACTAGGTGGCGCAGTGTCTCTAGTTTCGAATGCGCCAAGACTAATCCTCGACTGGGACTATACAGGGAGGCAGCTGTCCTACTTCATATCACCCAGCAGATGGCGTGTCATCACAATGGCAGATAATTCACACGGATGTGGAGCTTTGTTTTCAGACATCAATGGCTTCCAGCTGTGTCTTGGGGCCAAATCCCCGTCCTCTTCTTTCCTTAGTTGTCCCTCTTATTGGTCTAATGGTAAAATATACTACCTACCTACCTAGCTGCCATTATAGAAATGATTGGGAGAAAATGAAAGTGCGACAGACGCAGCGCCAACTGCTAGTGGGTGTGGTCAAAAAAGTGGGTGTGGTCAATAAGGTGTGTATGGTTGGACTCTGTGTGGTACCTTTCCCACTGTGCTATATGCTATAGACAAAACAGTACAACCTCACTGTGTAATAGGAACTACTAACATTGGTGTGAGGGGAGCAGTAATAACCCCCTCAGCATTGGGGATCCCCCCTTCATTGGTGGTCAGTGGCAATAATATTCACCCTCTGTCCTCACATCATTGGTAGTGGCAATAATATTCACCCTCTGTCCTCACTTCATAGGTGGTCAGTGGCATTAATATTCATCCTCTGTCCTCACTTCATAGGTGGTCAGTGGCATTAATATTCATCCTCTGTCCTCACTTCATTGGTGGTCAGTGGCATTAATATTCATCCTCTGTCCTCACTTCATTGGTGGTCAGTGTCATTAATATTCATCCTCTGTCCTCACTTCATTGGTGGTCAGTGGCAATAATATTCATCCTCTGTCCTCACTTCATAGGTGGTCAGTGTCATTAATATTCATCCTCTGTCCTCACTTCATAGGTGGTCAGTGGCAATAATATTCACCCCCCCCCCCCCTCCTTGCTTCATTGGTGGTCAGTGGCAATAATATTCACCCTCTGTCCTCACTTCATAGGTGGTCAGTGGCAATAATATTCACCCTCTGTCCTCACTTCATAGGTGGTCAGTGGCAATAATATTCACCCTCTGTCCTCACTTCATTGGTGGTCAGTGTCATTAATATTCACCCCCCCTCCTTGCTTCATAGGTGGTCAGTGGCATTAATATTCACCCTCTGTCCTCACTTCATTAGTGGTCAGTGGCAATAATATTCACCCCCCCCCCCTCCTTGCTTCATTGGTGGTCAGTGGCAATAATATTCACCCTCTGTCCTCATTTCATTGGTGGTCAGTGGCAATAATATTCACCCTCTGTCTTCACTTCATTGGTGGTCAGTGGCAATAATATTCACCCTCTGTCCTCCATTGGTGATCAGTGGCATTAATAATAGCCCCACCCCCCTTCCTTGGTGGTCAGTGTCAATAATAATAGTCCCACCCCCTTTCATTGGTGGTCAGTGGCAATAATATTCACCCTCCCTTCATTAGTGGTCAGTGGCAATAATATTCACCCTCCCTCCCTGCTTCATTGGTGGTCATTGGCAGTAGTAATAAACCTCAGCATTGGTGGTCAGTGGCAGCAACAATTAGTTCCCCCTTCATTGGTGGTCCATGGCAATAATATTCACCCTCTCTTCCCGCTTCATAGGTGGTCAGTGGCAATAATAACGCCCCCCCTTCATTGTTGGTCAGTGGCAATAATATTCACCCTCCCTCCCTGCTTCATTGGTGGTCAGTGGCAATAATATTCACTCTTTCTTCCCGCTTCATTAGTGGTCAATGACAGTAATAACACCCCCCCTTCATTGGTGGTCAGTGGCAATAATATTCACTCTCGCTTCCTGCTTCATTGGTGGTCAGTAGCAGTAATATTCACTCTCGCTTCCTGCTTCATTGGTGGTCAGTGGCAGTAATATTTACCCTCTCTCCCTGCTTCATTGGTGGTCAGTGGCAATAATAATGGCCCCACTTAATTGCTAGGCAGTGGTTTGAGCTACCTGATCACATGCCACTGCGCCTTTGCCACTCTCCCTGATTATCACACCCCTTTGTTATTGGTAGTTAGTGCTCCCCCAGACACACACACACTTTTGTATTCAATAGTTTTCTGATCACACACTCCTGTGCCATTGCTCCTCTCCGCAGCATGCCAGGCCAGGACATAGTTCTAATGTCGGGTGGAGATCTCTCTGTTTTACAGTACCACAGCTTTTGCATTGCTAGGTCCTGGAAGACAAAGAGCGTTCCAGCAACCCAGTGCCGCTCTGCATTGCTGCCAAGTGTCCTCGGTCCGGTGGGACAGACCACAGACATAGACAATGTGGTACAGTGCCTTAAATTCAAGGACTGTCCTACAAGATCCAGCACACTTGGAAACTATGCTACCAAAAGTGTTCTACTTCACTAAAGCTTCCATCTAATCTTTATGATTTAAACCCCATGTAAAAGAAAACGTAGTGGTAAAAAAGCATATTTTGGTTAAACCAATTTTTGTTTATAATATCTTTATGGACCACTTAAAGGCCTGTAAACACAAGCCCTTTCCTATGTAGTGCACTACTCATATTTTCCTTTATGCTGAACTTGTTTCACTTTGTCCCATTTGGATTTTTGCAGATCCATAACAGCAGGGTCAGAGGGTTTGTGCAGATCCAAAGCAGTGTGATCAAAGGGTTTGCCACCCCACCTCCCATCAATGCTGAACCATGCTGTTTACCTTTCCCTATGTACAGTACATTACAGGTATGTAGGCCACATATAGCTTGCAGTTTGTGGATCTGTAGGTTTCTATGAGGCTGTTGCAAGTCTCTGCAGTTGACCTCTGTGGATCCAGAATATAATGGAAGAAAAATTGTCTTACAGTTTCCACAACAGTGTTAGGCATGTAATTAATAATACACTAATCCAATGTTTCCCAAAATTATTAAAGTATGTACTTTTTTTATTAATGTACTTTCATGTCAGTACTGAAAATTTTTAATGATTTAAAAAAGATAGGGCAGTGGTGGTGATCTTATGGGAGGTGTGCCGCAGCAGGTGTCTCTGTCAGCACACGAGCCAAGTCGCCCCAGCAGCTGAGCATCAGATAACAACGCACATAGGGGCCATGCACATGCTCGGGAAGGAGTAGCAGCGGCAGGCGATGATGTCACGATTTATTAGCAGCAACTTGTCCAAGCTTTTGCATGGCCGGTCAGTGTGCTGCCAAGGATATATATATTGGACTGGCTGTGAGTTTTAACCACTTGCCGCCCTGCCACTGTAGAAATATGGCAACATGGGCAGGCAAAACCACGTTTTAAAACGTGTGTTTTGTAAACAGGTAGGGGGCGCGCGCGGGGCGCGCCTGCTGCCCTACCTGTCCCGCCGATCAAAGCCGTGGATGTCAGTTGCCGGGTCACAGCCGGTCCTTACCGGCTATCTCCCAGCGATCGGCGGCAATCAGTGACAGAGAGCACAGCTGCAGTAGCTGTGCTTTCTGTCACTTCCCTGACAGCTCCAGGACACGGTGATCGGGACAGAAGAGTTTCACTCTCCTGATCAGCTGTGTCCCGTGCAGTACACACCCCCGCCCCCTAGTAAAACACTCCCCTCACACAGATAACCCTTCCCTGCAAAATAAACTTAACCCCTTCCTCCCCAGTGCCATTAGTACAGTGTCAGTGTTTTTTTTTTTTTGCACTGATCACTGTATTGTTGTCACTGGGGATGTCAGTGACCCCAAGTCAGTACCCCCCAGTGTCAGAATGTCCGCCGCAGTCCCGCCATAAGTCCATGATCGCCGCCATTATTAGTATAAAAAAAAACTAAAAAACCCAGTATCTTTCCCGCCATTTGTAAACGCTATAACTTTCACATAAACCAATTAATTTACACGTATTGGTTTTTTTTTATTAGCAAAGACATGTCGCAGAATGCATTTTGGCAGAAATTTATGACTAAATTTGATTTTTAAATTTTTTTTTTACTGGACATGTTATATAGCAAAAGGTCCAAAATATTGTTTTTTTTCCTCAAAATTGTCAGCCTTTTTTTTTTTTTAGCGCAAAAAATAAAAACCGCACAGGCGATCAAATACCACCGAAAGAAAGCTCAATTTGTGGGGAAAAAAAAGGATGCAAATTTCATTTATGTACCATATTGCACGACCGCGCAATTGTCTGTTAAACTAGCGCAGTGCTGTATAGCAAAAAAAATGGCGTAAATTGCAGTATCTATACCATAGTTTGTAGACGCTATAACTTTCACACAAAGCAATCAAAATACACTTATTGGGATTTTTTTTTACCAAAAACATGTAGCAGAATACATTTTGGCCTAAATTTATAACTAACTTTGAGTTTACTATATATTTTTTATAGCTGAAAGTAAAAAATATTGTTTTTCTTCAAAATTTTTGGCCTTTTTTTGTTTATAGCGTGAAAAATAAAAAGCGCACAGGTGAAAAAATACCACCAAAAGAAAGCTCTATTTGTGTGAAAAAAAGGATGTAAATTTCGTTTGGGTGCAGCATTGCATGACCGCGCAATTATCAGTTGCATTAGTGCAGCGCTGAGTAACAAAAAGAGGCCTGGTCATTAAGGGGGGTAAATCCTCTGGGGGTCAAGTGGTTAATACATTCATTTTTATTAACAGAAGATTGTGCTGGTGGTCAGTAGAACTTTGCTCCCTTGTGCTGGTGGTCAGTAGAACTTTGCTCCCTTGTGCTGGTGGTCAGTAGAACTTTGCTCCCTTGTGCTGGTGGTCAGTGGAAGCTCTGTTATTGTGTTTTTCTTTTAAGACAAAAGATGTTAATGTATGAGTTGTTTTTTCTAAACTAAAACTTCAATATTCAGGCTTAATTGTAGTGTTGGCACTTTGTGATAAATAAGTGGGTTTTGGGTTGCAGTTTGGGCACTAAAAGGTGCGCCATCACTGAGATAGGGGAATATACAGGGGTTGGACAAAAATGTGGAAACACTACATGATATGCAGGTGTGAAAGTGACAACATGTTTCCCACTGAAAACAGATGTGACGTAATATTCTTTTGCTTCCCCTGTGTGATGACACACTTCGCTAACAGGTCGGAAGCCTCACTTATGTCATTCGCTGTATGCCCTACTAATAATGCGGAGTCATGTCAGAGCTTACTGTGCTTCAAAGAAGTCAAATTGCTGGTGCTCGCTTAGCTGGTGTCTCTTTGACTGAAGTTGCCAATTTATTTGCCATGTTGTAAGGTATAGCATCAAAGGTTATGATGACAAAAGAAAACGTCTGATAAGCGTAAGTGTGGTCGACATGGTCAATTGACCAAAAAAGACAAAAGGACATTGCACAGGATTGTGACCTGGAAGAAAAAACAACTGCTGCAAAATTGACTGCAGCACTTATTATCAATCTTCCAAAGCCCATGACCACAAAAACTGTGCGAAGGGAACATTCACAGGCAAGCTGCAATTGCCAAACCACGAGTGACCGATATTAATGCTCAGAAAAGGAAACAGTGGTGCAACACCCATAAATAGTGGACTATCGATCAATGGATGACTGTAATGTGGCCCAGTGAGTCGAGCTTCACACTATTCCCAACAACCAGATATGTTTACATGCTGTGAACACTGTCCCAAGCTTACAACCAGGGCTGTCTTTTGCCAACTGTAAAGCTTGGTGGTGACACAATCATGGTTTGGGCAGCCATGTCTTGATATTCTTCAGGCCCCATCATCACCTTGAAAGGTAGAGTCACTGCCAGCTACTACAGTATGTGCAAATTTTGGCAGACCAAGTGCACCCCATGGTGCAGACATTATTTCCCAAAGACAGCGCCATATACCAAGATGATAATTATAGGATTCGCACAGCTGGTTTGTCAAATCATGGTTTGATGAGCATGTCGAGGAAGTCTTGCACCTTACCTGGGTGCCACAGTCACTGGATCTCAATATTATAGAGCCACTATGGTCAAGTTTGGAGAACAAGGTTCAGGCTTGTTTTCCACCTCCGGCATCTCTGTGAGAACTGGAACAATTTTTGCATGAAGAGTGGTATCAGATTCCATTATCCACCATCCAAGTTAGGTCCATATATATTTGGACACAGGCACAATTTTATTTTTTTTTCAGGTTTTTACCAAAACATATTCAAACTATAGTTATATAATGGAAATGATCTGAAAGTGCACACTCTCAGGTTTAATTTGAGGGTCTGTACATCCAAATTGGAGGAAGGGTCTAGGAATTACAGCTCTTAAGAATAACCATCCCCCCTTTTTCAAGGGACCAAAAGTAATTGGACAATTGAATATAATCATAAATAAAATGTTCATTTTTAATATTTTGTTGAGAATCCTTTACTGGCAATGACTGCCTAAAGTGTGGAACCCATGGGTTTTTCTTTACCATAGAGAGGATCCTGCGATCATCCACCACTGTTGTTTTCTGTGGACATCAATGCCTTTTTATGTTGCTGAGATCACCAGAATGTACCAAACTGTTGATTTGGCCACTCCTAATGTTGCTGCTATCTCTCTGATGGATTTGTTTTGTTTTGTTTTTGAAGCCTTACAATGGCCTGTTTCACTTGCATGGACAGCTCCTTTGAATGCATGATGTAGGTTCACAGCAATAGATTCCAAATGCACATACCACACTTAGAATCAACTCCAGACCTTTTACCTACTTAACTGATGAAGAAATAACGAAGGAGTAGCCCACACCTGGCCATGAAACAGCTTTTGATTCAACTGTCCAATTACTTTTGGTCCCTTGAAAAACAGGGGATGGCTACTCTTAACAGCTGTATTTCCTAAACTCTTCCTCCAATTTGGATGTACATACCCTCAAATTAAACATGAGAGTGTGCACTTTCAGCCCCTTTCCATTATATAACTATAGCTTGAATATGTTTTGGTCAATACCTGAAAAAATCTAAAATTGTGCCTGCGTCTAAATATATATGGACCTAACTGTATATTTGTCAATTCCCAGGAGAATTCAGGCCATCTTGGATGCCAAAGACAGTCCAACACCATATTAGGTAATGATTTCATTCTTTTACCTGGTGTTTCCATAATTTTGTCCAACTCCTGTAAAATACATGTACACATAGATTGGGATCCACAGGATACAATATATAAACGAGGGTGGATAAAAATCAATGATTTTTAAAAAAAAAAAAAAAAAAAAAAAATCGGATTTTTTTGATTTAAATCGGATTTTTTTAAATAAAATGCTTTTTGAGGAAAATATATTACCATCCAAAGGTTATTCCATCATGAAATAAAGATTAGTTTTTTAATTATGTAGAATAAGGCTGTATATGTTTAATTTTTTTGGTAAATAAATTCCATGAATCCATTCACAATGTCATGCTCTTCCAGAGGTTTTTGTAAGATTATTGGGCAGTTTCTCTGCCTACAAGATATTATCACAGATGATTGGTTTACTTTTGCAGTTCTCAAAACTGAATTTGACTCAGCGGAGATCACATGCCTCTTCTTCACAGCAAAAATGTTATAACATGAACAGAGTTAAGAAAAAGACCTTCATCCTAACTTCTACAAACCTATGAATACAGAATCAACCCCTTCAGTGCTAAGTTTCAAGAAGTTCAGTGAATAGAATAGAAACAATATTTTTCTGATTGTTTGGAGTGGAATAGATCTGCACAAGAAGAAAGTGAAACTAAGTGTGAGGAGGAAGGGACTGACAGTCTAAGTTTCTTCAAATATATATATTTTGTTTAGCCAAATTAGTTAACAAACATGGATGTTTAAGCAAATCACATATGCTGGAATGTTATTGTTTCAGATGAATAAATCTATTTAAATTGTTATTATTAAAGGAATGATTATTTTTCTCCTTCCTAAGTACAACAGAAAAGTTGTCCAAATATGAATGATTAACCTATTAAACTGGGGATAAAAAACTAATATGAAAAGTTGTTATTCTAAAAATCTTCATCTACTTGCATATTAAAGTTATACCAACAAGAATTAGTCTTTATGTAGAAAACTAGGATTTAAATCAAGCCTTACTGACTAGTCATTTACATCGTGATTTAAATCAAATCCACCCTGATATAAACATTATAAAAGTGCAATATACATATTTGACATTTTGAGCTCTATCAAATGACACAAGGTTCATTGCATTATAATAAGTAGCAGTGGTTCAATGTAGATACCAAAAAAGAAATTTGCTCATGGCATTTGTTCTCAAATCAGGTGCTGGTAATAGATTTAGATGTCCTTTTATGAAACAGAGATCAGCGGCGATCCTGAGGATCGTTTCTGATCTCCGATCATTTGTGGTTTAGGAAACAGAGATGATCAGTGGAGAACATGTTCTCCTCTGATCATCTCAGCACACAGATGGCCAGTGTATGAAGGAGCGATCTCAGCCCTTCTCTGGAGATCTGTGTTCTCCCTCCAGATTCTCCAGCCCAGAGCTGGAGAATCGGAGGAACCGCAAACAAAGCAGCGATAATTTACCTCTGCTTAGTAAATGGTGTTTGACTGATCTCTTACTGTAATCTCACAAGATTATAGTAAAAGCAGCCATTTTCCAGCGTTTGTAGATAGTTCTCCCTTCATTCGGAGAACTGATCTACACCGCTTCATAAAAGGCATTCACAGGAGAACTGTGTTCTCTGAGAATGCCGGAGAACTGAGCAGCGGTCATTTACCACTGCTTGATAAAAGGACACCATAATGGAATGAATCACTACTAGTGTTTGCGTTACAATGTAGTCTGCTCATTAACTCAACTTTGTAACTTCAAAAGTAAACACACATAATACAATGTAACAAAATCTTCCTACTGTGACATGTAAAAATAAACATAATCCCGGAGGTAAAGCTGTGTGACTACACATACTGTATGTATTGAACCTGGCTGCCAGCTCCAATCTGGCTTGGGTAAGCCGATATCTGAAATGGATAGACAGAGAAGGAGAGGTGCTCAAGAAACCAAATTCAGTGGCTGCCTTTCCATCCAGCTCCCAGCGGCTGAAGCCATCCATCTGCCTGCAGTCATGGATTTCTGCCATCACGATATGCCTGTCAATACTACACCCTTGTGTGTGCAATATCATACGATTTGAACCAATTTTTATTAAATTGACTTACTACACTATATTGGTTTCTTGGGTCCCTCTCTCCTTCTTTATCACAATCAATGTAGATACATTAGGTTCACTGGGACTGTATCATTGTGTGTTTTTTGAGATTGAATATTACCGTTGTAGATTTTATTACCTAATAGGGTTCATTGTATATAGGGGATACCTTAGGAACACATGGTTAATTTTAGGAAAAGGGGAAGTAGAGGAGATAAAGGGGTATAGGTTAGAAAAGGAGGATAATCCAAATATCTTTCAAAACACAGTTCTGACTTAGAGACTTTGTAGGTAATGAAGTGTTTTGGTCACGGTTCAAAAATGTTATTTATTTTGGCCTGTGAGTCCAATAATTTGTCAGTGCTCTTTTAGCACAGGCCATGCCTAATGTCTTGGCTTTCCATGCTTTTGCAATAGTTTGTTTAGGGGCTGTAAAGAAGAAAGTGAGTAATTTGAATTTATAGGGAGCTTAATCCAATGGCGTCTTATTTAGGAGAGCTTCACGAGGGTCCTGTGTGAAGGGGTTGTGTAAGATATATTTTTAACTATTTGGTCTATTTGAGTCCACAGCCTGTGTGTGATTGGGCACAAGATGTGTAGAAAAGTGTCTGGTTCAATTCAGCCTCTTGAACAGAGGGGAGATAGGGTTGAGTAGAGTTTTAACATCTATGATGACAATAGAAACTGTTGTGAGATTTTGTAATTTTTTTTTTTCCTGAGCATAAATATTGCTAGAACATAATTTAGCAGGTTGCCCCTTCGGACTGCAGTCCTCTGCACTTAGTAAGGACTCCAGCTCATTCTCCCACCTGCCAGTATAGGTTGGGTGGGGAAGAGTAACTTGCCCCTAGAATGAAAGTGTGGAGGAACAAAGCCATGCCTGGTAAATGGGGTCTGTTGCTTCATTTAGATTCAAAAGGAGTCAGGGAAGTGAATTTATTGTTTTAAAGTTATACCTTATAGGTAATGTGGCAGTGCTAGGACCGGTCACTGTGAAAATGTGAGAGAAAGTGACACAGGGCTTGCACATATGCAGAGTGCAGGGCTCTAGAAGGTCAGTTCTAAGCAGAAAAAGGTGGTTTTTTCAAAGTTTTGAAATTTACTAATCGGGCTGGAGCTCAGAGACTCTGAAATGCTTTGGGAAGTAAGAGTCTCCAAACCCAGTGTCTCGGTGTTGCCAGTAACCAGCAGGCTGAGCGGGCAGGTGTTCACAGCCCTTATAATGTAGGACAAGGCAATGGTTCAGGGCTCCACCTGAGAGATGGGAGGTCTCTGCAAAGGAGTCAAAAAGGACCACAATCCTTCCCCAGGAGTCAGAGAGGCTGCACAGGGCAACTAGACAGTGTATGTCTGCACAATGCAGGAACAGATAGTGACAGAGTAGCAAGGAGCTGGAAGAGAGCCAAGGTACAGAGTTTGTATGGGAGCATCAAGGTACTGTGTTTGATAGTCTAGAGGACGAAGGCAACAGACCAGAGCAGTAATGTTGCTAGAGAGCCCCCAGGCTGAAGTTTATGTTCGCGTTGATGGTGGAAACCCCTGCATGGGAACCTGATTTTTCTGTATAACATTTTCTGATTAATAAGTGAGCCAGCAAGCCCTTAAACAGCACTTCTGGAATAGACTGAACTGACTGGAAAGTACTACCATTGAGTGAAAACCCTAAAACCATCACTGTATAAAAAAAAATAAACTCAGTAATTGGTAGGTGTAAATTTTCCTGAAGATAGGGAAACGTTTCCCAGCCTAGATAAACTGGACTATTCCCAATTTTGCATATTTAGTCTGGTTGTCAAAATCTTTATGTCTAGGTGATTGAGGGAAATTGATATGTAATTAGACCAATAGGAAATATTGAAATTTGGTTTTGGTATCCTGCAGATGGTGGCTCTTAAACGGTCAAAAATGTGACAACATACATACAATTTGCAATTTACTGCATGTTACTATTACACATAACAAACAGACTCCAGTAACAGCGCAAACATCTCATGACAGAGGGTTGTGGTAAGTTAACATTAATTTTCCAAAATACTCCAAAATGCTCAGTGGAAAGAACCCAAGTACCATGAAATGATTGTATGTTGATCTGACAGCAAACCAACAGGGTAACTTCCTATGCACAAAACAGTAAAACAATCTATTAGACTAGGAAGTGCACTTTTAAAGTAGCATAGCTCATGGTTATGATAGCTATATAATTTGCATGCTCTTAAGTCACATTTTATTTATATGCATTCAAATCTGTTCTCTTTTTTGTCTAAGTACCTGGCTGTCAGCGATTTGTCTTGTGAATATTTTATTATTTTAATTGTAAAGAATCCACTGTGTACAAGAAAAAAAAATACTTTCCAGGAATTCATAAGTCTTGAATCGATCATCTTCTAGCTAATTGAATAAAAGTCCGTATTTAAAAAAATAAAATAAAATGACAAAAAAGTAATTATGTACATAACAGTATTACAACTTCTCCAAGGACCCAATAATAAGGTCATGTCACTTGTCAAACATTAACAGGTCTTACTTGTAAATTGTACATATAGCACATTGGTCAGTATGATTGATGCGATATCTAGTTCTCTACGTGTTTTTTTTTTTTTTTAGGCGAAAAGGCCTACTTCATTAGAAAGACTGGAGGTAAATAAATATTCTGTGTGTACTGATAACACGTCAACAATTTAAAAGTACAAATGGGTATCATTTCAGGAGAGAAGCTCATTAAAGCCTAAAGTGCAGCAAAAAAAAAAAAGAAATATAAGCACAAGTGAAACTCTCTTCTGTCCATGCCACCCCCCCTCCCCCCCCAATCCACAATAATCTTTTGGTGTGGCAAGGGTTAATAGAACAAAAGGGCTGTCAAAGGCTTTCATCAAGAGCGTCCATCTGTGCCCTCCCTTTCAGGTTAGCTGTTCCATTCAAAGAAGCCATGCTACAGCTTCCATGAATGAAAGAGGATAACGACTAGAGGAAAGGCAGATGATTAAAAGGTTCGCCTCCTCCATGCATAGATTGTGTTTCATTCATATAAGCTGTAGTACAGCCTCTATGAATGGAGCAGCTAGGAAGAAGGATGGGCATAGTTGATCTCTTGATGAGAGCCTCAGACAGCCCCTTAGTTCTGTTAACCCCCATTGAACCGGAACATGGGGGGGTGTATGGGCAGAAGAAGATTTCACCTAAAAGAAGAGGCATCAGCACAAGGGACACATCCCACTGTCTGCAAGTTTTCTCCTTTGTGCTGATGTTTTTTTCTATGTTGACTGCATCTAGGCTTTGCGTACTGGAAAAGACTGCAGGAGTTCAAACAAAAGATAATAGTCTGTGTGTCATATTAGATCTTCAATAGGGGCTAAATTCTTAAAGTGTAACTAAAGGCAAAACTACTTCCGGGATTTGGGCGCATGCATGCAGGCCGACACCTGCTGTGATTGTACACAGTGGGAGCCTGTCAACAAGTCCTGCTGATCGGCTATGTACAATCACAGCCCAAAGCTCTGTGTTGGTAAACAACACAAAGCTCTGTACAGAGGGAGTGATCTGTCAGTTTCTCATCCCTGTGACTGACAGAGATCAGTTAGTAAAAGCAGCACACTTTACACATAATTAGGCACATATTTAACCCCTTGATCGCCCTAGATGTTAACCCCTTCCCAGCCAGTGTTGTTATTATAATGACAGTGTATAGAATTATCACTGATCACTGTATTGATGTCTCTAGTGCTGTCAGTGGCAGTTAGTCAGTTTTCTCCAGCGTCAATTAGTGTCATATTCCTTGTCGCACTATCGCAGACCCATTTTAAGTCACTGATCGCTGCCATAAGTAGTATAAAAAAAAAACAAATTCCAGTATATATACCATAGTTTGTAGGCGCTATAACTTTCAAAATGCAGTTACTGGGATTTGTTTTTAGCAAAAACATGTAGCCGAATATATTTTGGCCAACATTGGATGTTTATTATTGGATATGTTTTAAAGCAGAAAGTAAAAAAAAAATTTTGTTTTCAACATTTTCAGTATTTTTTTCATTTATACCACAAAAATAAAAACCCAGTGGAGATCAAATACATAGTCTGGCTGAAAAAAAATAATTGTCTATCTAGTTCAACTATTAAAAAAAAAAAAAAAAAAAGTTATAATCCTATACCCACAGTTGATCCAGAGGAAGGTAAAAAAAAAACCCAGCAAAGCATGATCCAATTTTCTCCTGCTGGGAAAAAAATTCCTTCCTGATCCCCTGAGAGGCAATTGGATATTCCCTGGATCAACTTTACCTATATATGTTAGAATCCAGTTATATTTTATCTATTTCTGGTACTTATATAGCGCTGTCAATTTACGCAGTGCTTTACATATATAAATATATTGTATATTCACATCAGTCCCTAACCCTCAAGGGGCGTACAATCTAAGGTCCCTAACTTACATTCATACATACACATACTAGGGCCAATTTAGACAGGATCCAATTAACCTACCAGCATGTCTTTGGAGTGTGGGAGGAAATCGGAGTACCCGAGTATATTATGTGTATCTAGGAAAGAATCCAGGCCTTTTTTAAAGCAATCCCCTGAGGTGTCCAGAACCAACTCTTGAGGGAGTCTATTCCACATTTTCACAGCTCTCACTGTGAAGAAACCTTTCCGTATTTGAAGATTAAATCTCTTTTCCTCCAGATGTAAAGAGTGCCCCCTTGTCCTCTGTGATGACCTCAGGGTGAATAACTCTACACCGAGTTCACTATATGAACCACTGATGTATTTATACATGTTGATCATATCCCCCCTTAATCTCCTCTTCTCAAGAGAGAATAAATTCAGTTCCTCTAATCTTTCCTCATAGCTGAGCTCCTCCATGTCTCTTATCAGTTTAGTTGCCCTTCTCTGTACTTTCTCCAGTTCCCCAATGTTCTTTTTGTGAATTGGTGCCCAAAACTGAACTGCATATTCCAGATGAGGTGTTACTAATGATTAGTACCGGGGTAATATGATATCTCTCTCTCTGGAGTCTATACCTCTTTTAATACAAGAGAGGATTTTGCTCGCTTTAGAATCCGCAGCTTGGCATTGCATGCCATTATTAAGCTTGTGATCTACCAGAACCCCCAGATCCTTCTCCACCATTGATTCCCCCAGTTGGATCCCCCCAGTATGTATGATGCATGCATATTCTTAGCCCCCAAGTGCAGAACCTTACATTTATCAACATTATCATTTGCCGCATAGTTACCCAATTAACCACTTGCTTACCGGGCACTTATACCCCCTTCCTGCCCAGGCCAATTGCCAGCTTTCAGCGCTGTCACACTTTGAATGACAATTGCACGGTCATGCAACACTGTACCCATATGAAATTTTTATAATTTTTTTCACACAAATAGAGCTTTCTTTTGGGGGTATTTAATCTCCGCTGGGTGTTTTATTTTTGTGCGCTATAAACAAAAAAATAGCAACAAAAAAAAAAAGTTTTTCTTTGTTTCTATTATAGAATTTTGCATACAGGTAACGTTTCTCCTTCACTGATGTGCGTTGATGAGGCTGCACTGATGAGGTGGCACGGATAGGCAGCACTGATACGCAACAATGATGGGCACTGATAGGCAGCACTGCTGGCTGGCATTGCTGGGCAGCACTGCTGGGCACAGGTGGGCAGCGCTGATCATCAGTGCCCTGATGATTGGTGCTGATCCGCCCCCTGACAATTGTCGGTTATCAGCAGTACTCTCCTCACGCTGTGACACACGGTGTCTTAAAGTTGAGTGTTTTTCTTTTTCCCATATGTGCTTGCTGTTTACAGCTAACAATAAATGAAATCATGTTATGGTCACTGCTACCCAGATGTTCTTTTATGTGGACATTAGTAATAAGCTCTGTATGGTTTGAGATTACCAGGTCCAGCAGAGCATCATTCCTAGTTGGGTCCTCTGTGAACTGTACCGTAAAATTGTCCTGTAGTACGTTCATAAATTTTGCCCTTTAACTGTTCCTGCAGTGTCATTTCTCCAGTCAGTTTACGGGTAGTTAAAATTCCCCATTATTATCACTGTCCCAGCCCTTGCAGCCCTTTCGATCTGTGCAAGGAGTCTTCACCTCCTCATTAACACTGGGTGGCCTATAACAAACTCCAATGATTACCTTTGTAGCACGCACCCCCATGTGCAGTTCCACCCATAATACTTCAGCCTCATCACACTCTCAGTCAACTAGGTCCTCTTTCACACTCGCTCAGAGATCACTTCTCACATAGAGACAGACACCACCACCTTTCCTATTTCCCCCGTCTCTCCGAAAGAGAACATAGCCAGGAATATTAATGGCCCAGCCATGTGAAGAATGAAGCCAAGATTCAGCAATACCAATTAAATCATAGTTCTCTTCATGCACCAAAGCTTCCAACTCACCTATATTGCTTGGCAGACTTCTGGTGTTGGTGAACAAACACTTTAATTCAGTGACACCTTTTGCATATGTATTTTGCATGTTTTATATTTTCATATGGTACCAATTCCACTGATTGTAGCATGGGACCCTTCTTATCACCTGCCACAGCCCTCCCTTACCTTTCCCCATTCCACCCACCAATAAGTACTGACCTGTCTGATCTGTCTGCCCCATTATAATCTAATCCTCCCTCCCTTCTCGATCCTAATTTAAATACTCCTCCAGCCTTCCCATAATATCACCAAATGAAAGCTCTATCTGTGTGAAAAAAATAATATAAATTTTGTTTGGGGACAGCATTGCATTACCACGCAATTACCAGTTAAAACCATAGTAAACTGAGACCTTTTTAAAATCCACCTTCACCTGGTCCTTCTTCCAGATTCACAGGCTCCAGCAACTTGAATGGACGCGCTGCAATGATGTCATTCCTGTGCATGCATGCAGGAGTCACTTTTTACGGCACACAGCTCTGAAGGAACGGCGCAGGCATGCCATTCCCTCAGACGCATTCCCTGGTGCTCCTTTACAAGTACAAGTAAAGTGCACGGTTAAAAGATATTTACAGTACCTACAGGTAAGGTTATTACCAGTAAGCACAAGTGAAAAAAACAACTTTACTACCACTTTAACCACTTGCCTACAGGGCATTTATACCCCCTTCTTGTCCAGGCCAATTTTCAGCTTTCAGCACTGTTGCACTTTGAATGACAATTGCGCGGTCATGCAACACTGTACCCATATGAAATTTTTATCATTTTTTTTGAGACAGAGCTTTCTTTTGGTGGTATTTAATCACCTCTGGGTTTTTTATGTTTTGCTAAACAAACCAAAAACATCGGAAATTTTTTTTTAAAAAAACACGTTTTTTCTTAGTTTTTGTTATAAAATTTTGTAAATAAGTGATTTTTCTCTTTCACTGATGTGCGCTAATGAGGCTGCAGTGATGGGCACTGATAGGCTGCACTGATAGGTGGCACTGATGGGCATCACTGATGGGCACTGAAAGGCAGCACTCATATATGGCACTGATAGGTGGCACTGACTGGCACTGTTATATGGAACTGATGCACACTGATAGGTGGCACTGAAAGGCAGCTCAGATGGGCACTGATATGTGGCATTGATGTGCACTGGTAGGCACTGATGGGTACTGGCAGGTGGCATTGATGAGCACTGACAGGTGGCACTTCTGGGGACACACTGATCATCAGGGCACACTGATCATCAGTGCCCATGTCCCCACCAAGGAATGCCGATACCGGCTCTCCTCTTGAGCTGTCAGCGTGACAGCTTGTGAGGAGAGGAATGCCAATAACTGGCATTTCCCTATTTAAATGTGATCAGCTATGATTGGACACAGCTGATCACATGACCGAGCCGACATCTTCGGCTCTTTCCGTTGATCAGTGATCCACTGTGTCTGAGGGACACAGCACACCGCCGATCGCCGCGCTGTGCGCTCCAGGAGCCACGCATGCACAGTTAGAGTGGGAGAACATCATATGATGTCCTCCCAGAACGAGAGAACCCCCGTTCGCCCTCATTATATGGCGGGCGGGAGGTGGTTAAAGTAGTGTAAAGTCCAAAAAGCAAAAAATGGCCTGGTCATGAAGGGTAAAATCTTCTGGAACTGAAGTGGTTATAGGGGGACATAATAGGGGAACATTTTAAAAATATTAACTGAGCCTAAGCAGTACCATGAAAAATGTCTTAAATCCCTCCTGAAAAATCATCAGTTTATTTCATGGTATGTGAGGGTGCTTAGCATAGCTGTGCCTACAGCCCTCAGAGATTTTCATCTGCAGTGTTAGATTGAAGGCTCTGCTCCCCTTACATGTTAGTCTGACCAGATTTGGTAATATCACTACTGTGCTGCTTACCATTCTTGCTGGAGACTCCGACATGATGAATTAAAACAATACCTCCACTAAGATGGCTGCCCCCATACAGAGACACAGTATAGCAAACTATGGTAAGTCAGTAATGGGGAAAAGATTAGCTGCAGGGAGATTACAGGGTTAACTGCGCTCACCCACCTACCCATCTAGGTTCCTGCTTTTCATGCAAGCTAGCTTGCTTTCTGTCAAGTTGCTGCAAAAAATATTCTTTCAGAGACCACTCACAATAATGAAGCACATTCAAGTGGATGGACAAAAGTCATTTTTATTTTTCATTTGGCTACCAGGCAGCTAACATACACACATTTCATTGAATAAATTACATATAAAAGATATAGCTGCCAGCATGATTTTATTTAAACAGATTTATGAAAATGTTCACAAACATATTTAAGTAAAACATTCTGCCAACATCAACAAAACTGCTGTGAATTTTAAAGCATACATAGCAAGTGTGAAGAGGAGAACTACTCATTTACTTTGCAGACACTGAAGTATCTGTGTTACTTAACAGCAGCCAGATCTTTCCATTCACTTCATTTTGCACAACTCAAAGCTGATTGGTTTGCATGACTCTTTACGTTTTATACATGCGTGTCCTGGGAATTTAGTTATAGAAAAGGAGAAGATGCTCTGCTTACATGGTTGCAAAGCAAAAGATAAGGCAGCAGTGCACACAAAAGCCATAGAGTTCACCCTAGAAACCCTAAAGGCAATTTTAAAATAATGCTGTCATAATTTTATAAAGCCCAACTATAGGGACAATATATAGGGTTAAATTAAGCCGGCCCATAGACTACTCAATTTTAAACGCATGTTTCCCCCATCAACAGTCAGTGTTGATGGGGTAATCCCTCCCACGGAGCTATTGTGTTCTCCCAGCAGGAGGAAGCATTTCTTGCCTGGAGAACACAGTGATTATTGCTAGCAACAATAGCCACTGGCAATAATCGCATGAAATATCTGTCAGGCTGGTTGGCCGTACAACAATCGTTTTGGATACAATCAGTCTGCCCATAAATGGTTCGAATCTCGGCCAGTTCCGGCTGAACAGTCCAAGATTCGAGCCATCTATGGCCGGCTTTAGTTAAACACCCAATTTCCTCATCGCCACTTCCATAATGTACACTTCCTTTCAACTATAAATGTTCTTGTTTACATGCGGATGAAAGTAAAACTCCAGCTGTACTCCCTGCCTGCTATGGCTGTAAGCGATGCAGTTCTCATAGACCCCAGACTACGCTCGCATCTCCTCTTCCCTCTCCTGGCCATTCACAAAACAAAGCCGAGGGGGAGGGGGAGAGGTTGGGATGTGATCGTAGTGCTGGGATCTATGACACCTGCAGCACTTACAACTGGAGCTGTATTTCCACCTGCATGTAAACAAAATGTGCAGAAAAACATAGAAACGTATACATTATGGCTGGTGGCTTTAGAGGAGACTGAGGGTTCAAGTAATTTAACTTCTGTAAGCTGATTGTGCTCAGATTTGGGCTTGAAGTGATAAACAATTTTTCTTCAAGGATTTGTCCAGACCTAGACTATGGCAGCCACGCATAGTGAACTATATGCCTTTATGCATCATCTGCCCAGGGGCGGACTGACAACTCATGGGGCCCCCGGGCAATAGGGGATCATGGGGCCCCTGTGTCCTCGCCCATACTCAAACCACACCCACAAAAGCCTATGAAAGGTACCAGGGGCATCTCATGGGGCCCCCTACTGACCCCGGGCCCTCGGGCAGTGCCCGAGATCCTAAATGGTCAGTCCGCCCCTGCATCTGCCTAAGTCTGCTATCAATGACTGTTGCCAATACAAGAGTGAAATAAAACAAACCACTTTGATT